>NC_135637.1:25361846-25686164 GCF_053574225.1 Canis aureus | reverse complement strand
GCCCTGAAGACTATACTAACACAGATACTAGTGAAAGGCCCACCGTGAGAGACTATATGGTTCTGTGGCAAAGGCTGGCAAACCCTGGGCCAAATCCAGCCCACTGCTGTTTTGTAAACAAAGAGCTACAATGACAGAGTTGAGTAGTTAGAACAGAGGTGGTATGGGCCACAAAGCCTAATGCATTTACTATCTGGCTCTTTGCAGTAAGTTTGACAATGCCTTCTCCAGGGCCTCAGGTTGGGCCCATCCCCACTTCCTTTAACCGGCCAGGATGGGGAGCATGTTGTATCAAGTATCACACAAAGAACTGACCACCCAAGCTCTGGCTACACTGTGT
The DNA here is from genome assembly GCF_053574225.1 of Canis aureus. Lineage (NCBI taxonomy): Eukaryota > Metazoa > Chordata > Mammalia > Carnivora > Canidae > Canis > Canis aureus. The sequence goes on along the minus strand of NC_135637.1, from coordinate 25,685,824 downwards.
TTCCTCTGGCATGATAAACTTCGTCATCCATTAATGCTTCTCGGATGGTAGAAGCGGTGAAAGCATCTCTAATCTCAATTAGCAGAAGCCAGAAAAGAAATAGACAAGAACTTTATTTTTGAAACTTTTAAACTAGTAATCATTAGAGGGAAATCTTCTTTAACTTGATTTTTTCTTCTACATTTGAAAAGTATCTCATCTTTGTTAACATTTCCTTGGCTTTTTCCAAATCATCTGAAATAAACAGAGACATTAAGGTGAGGCTTCCTTCCCAGCAAGAATAAAACTAACTCTATTGACCAACGTAGCCAGTCTGATTTACAGATAAAGTTTTATTTTTTATTTTATTATTTTTAAGATATTTTATTTATTTATGAGACAGAGAGAGAGGCAGAGACACAGGCAGAGAGAGAAGCAGGCTCCCCGCAGGGACCCCGATGTAGGACTAGATACCGGAACCCCGTGATCATGCCCTGAGACAAAGGAAGGTGCTCAACTGCTGAGCCACCCAGGTGTCCCACAGATAAAGTTTTAAAATGAAAACTGTGAAATCTGGGGGCCCCTGGATGGCTCAGTGGTTTAGTGCCTGCCTTCGGCCCGGGACGTGATCCTGGAGGCCCGGGATCAAGTCCTACATCGGGCTCCCTGCATGGAGCCTACTTCTCTCTCTGCCTGTGTCTCTGCCTCTCTCTCTGTGCCTCTCATGGATAAATAAATAAAATCTTAAAAAAAAAAAAAAGAAAAGAAAAGAAAAGAAAAGAAAAGAAAAGAAAAGAAAGCTGTGAAATCTGTATTTGTGTCTGCCTGTACATTTATGGATGTATGTCTGATTTGTATATATATTTCCCTATCTCCCAATGGTATTACCAAATTAATTTATAAAATCCCTTCAAAGAGTTGTATCCTGATTGTCTTAGAGAGAAATAAGTTCACACATAAATTAAGTCTTCCTAAAACTTCCAGAAATATAGGACCCAACTCAAATATTTTTCATTGTCACATACTTGTATAAATCTTTGGTAAATAAGACTAGTTTAGTTTGTTGGTTTAATAAAGTAGGTATGTTTTCAGAGTTGTTAACATTAAATTGTAATGCAAACATACATTTTAATTGTCCTTGGACTTACTAGTCTAATAACCTAATATTATACTTATTAGATGTTTAAGATTATAGAGATGGTAAATTTGATATTACTCAAATCATCCTGACAAACTTTTTTTTTATTTTTAAAAAATTTTTTGACAAGCTTTATTTATAATGACAATAATTATGTTTTATAATATGCTGCCTAAAAATAATTTCCAAAGTATTTTTGGCAACTTGGAACCTTAGAGTCATGGTAAGCTAAGTTAAATAATAGTCATTAAATATATAAATAATCTCTAAATAAGATAAAGTGTTGAAATATTCACTATTAAGCAAAAGTTTAAGTTGATACACTTTTAGCTATTTATTTTTATATGGTCCAAGAGATCAAGGATCTTGGGACTCTTTTTTTTTATGATGTATCTAGAGTTATTTATTTTAAAAAGTAATTGTAATGTCTAAATAACATTTCCTGTATTGCCCAATTTAAATTTTTTTTAATTTCTTTTTTTTTTTTTTTTTATTTTTTATTGGTGTTCAATTTACCAACATACAGAATAACCCCCAGTGCCCATCACCCATTCACTCCCACCCCCCGCCCTCCTCCTCTTCTACCACCCCTAGTTCGTTTCCCAGTTAGGAGTCTTTACGTTCTGTCTCCCTTTCTGATATTTCCCACACATTTCTTCTCCCTTCCCTTATATTCCCTTTCACTATTATTTATATTCCCCAAATGAATGAGAACATATGTTTGTCCTTCTCTGACTGACTTACTTCACTCAGCAGGATCTTGGGTCTCTTAATCAACATGTTCTTGCCACCTTAAAAAAACTTGTATTGTAGGAAGCATATACCTCTATAGCTTATGAAGATGGTAAACTCATAAAATCTGCTTATCTACTACAGAATACTGGTGTATTATAGTTTTCAATTGTCTACTTCCTAGTTTTCTCTGTAAAATAAAGGTTACTAATGGTCAAAATTTATAATCAATACATAAAAAAATGAGACTACAAGTTAGGTAGCTCAGTTGGTTGGTCATCTGCCTTTGGCTTGGGTTGTGATCCTATGGTTCTGGGATCAAGCCCTGTGTCAGGCTCTCTGCTCAGTTGGGAGCCTGTTTCTCTCTCTCCTCGCTTGTACTGTCACTATTTCTGTCTCTCTCTCTCAAATAAATAAGATTTTAAACAAAAAAAAAGAATGAAGAGTATATTTCTGTTAAGATAAAAAATAAAAAAGAGGGATCCCTGGGTGGCGCAGCGGTTTGGCGCCTGCCTTTGGCCCAGGGCGCGATCCTGGAGACCTGGGATCGAATCCCACGTCGGGCTCCCTGCATGGAGCCTGCTTCTCCCTCTGCCTGTGTCTCTGCCTCTCTCTCTTTCTCTCTCTCTCTGTGACTATCATGAATAAATAAATAAAATCTTTAAAAAAAAATAAAAATAAAAAAGAGTAATTTTGTCCTAAAGTAAAATGTGAAAGAGGGAAAGAATAGAACCAAACATGAATAGATATTGAGAGTGGTAGGTTTGTGGAAAGGAATTTTATGTGAGGTCAAAGCTGACTAAGATTATTTTTTAATTTCAATTTTTAAAATTTTTTTATTTTTTAAAGATATTATTTATTCACGAGAGATACAGAGAGAGAGGCAGAGACACAGACAGAGGGAGAAGGGAGGCTCCCTGAAGGGAGCCTGATGGAGACTCAATCCCAGAACTCTGGGATCAGGTCCTGAGCTGAAGCCAGAAGCATCCAGGCATCCCTATTTTTTTAATTTTTAAAAAAGATTTTAATATTATTATTTTTTAAGTAATCTCTATACCCAATGATCTCACAATCCTGAGATCAAGAGTCATACATTCCACTGACTGAGCCAGCCAGGCGCCTCTTGAAATGAACTTTTTTTTTTTTTTTTAAGATTCCATTTATTTATCGAGAGACACACAGAGAGAGGCAGAGATATAGGCAGAGGGAAAAGCAGGCTCCCTGCAGGCCACCTGACATGGAACTTGATCCCAGGATTACAACCAGAGCTGATGACAGACACTCAACCACTGAGCCACCCTGGTGCCCCTTGAAATGAACTTTGATCTAAATAGTATACTGACAAAACCAGAGTTTGGTTTCCTGTGTTAAAATGACAAAGTTTTTTTTGATTATTGATCTGGTCTTAATAAAAGACTGTAAAAGATTTTTCTTTACCTTTTGAGTAATCTGCCTAGGTAATATACATTCTATGTCTTATCAAAATAATTTCCTGCGCTTCATGTTGTCTTTATCATATCTTTCATTACTTAAGAGAATAAAGACTTCTCACTATTCAGAACTAAGGTTCTTCATTTTTCATGTTATCTCCTGTATCTGCCTTTGAAGTTTTTTTATCACCACATTGGTTAAATGGATAACTGAGTTATTGTTTCACAATGACCTATGATCCTATTTAATTAAATATTTAAAGCATTTGACATTTTGGACAACTTCCCAAAATCAAATTCTAAATAAAGACTTCCTAACTTCAAACTAACTTTGAATTTTCTGAGAGGATCTCTAGAAAACCTCATAGGATTTGTTCTCTTACTTTCTTAAAAGAGAGCTGTTAAACTAATTAGGTTTATTTGATTACGTTGCATGGGAAGCACTGTCAAAGAAGAGATATTTAATCTTCTCTAGGTTATATTTGTATGGGTAAAATGTTATTATTTCAGAAATATTATAAAGTTCCTAGAAATTTATCAATGCCTTCACTACAATATGGCCTGGTATTATGTTATTAGTCTAGTTATTATGTTAAACTATTCTGTCACAGAAACCACCAAATTTCCTTGACAATCTTAATTATTTTTATAACTTTCATCAGATCTTTATTTTTTTTTAAAGATTTTATTTATTTATTCATGAGAGACACAGAGAGAGGCAGAGACACAGGCAGAGAGAGAAGCAGGCTCCATGTAGGGAGCCCAATGTGGGACCCCCGGGATCACGACCTGAGCCAAAGGCAGACACTCAGCCACTGAGCCACTCAGGTGTCCCTCATCAGATCTTTAATTGTGGTTATTTTATCTTTTGCTATCCACAGATAGTTGTTGTTCTACTCTGATGCTTTCCTAAAAGCTCCTGCAACCAGCTACATGCCAGAATATGTGTGCTTAAAAAAAAGGGACTGTCTTAGAGACCCATGAAAAAGGACTGTACCAGGTACAGGCTTCTGATGGCATTGCTTAAATAACCTTGAGATCAAAACAATAAACTAAGTTACAATTTCCAAAATTTGAATGAAAAAGCCAGTGGGTTCATGCCACAACAATCTAGTAAGTTTTACTTAAATAAAAAAAAAGTATTTATATATTTATTTTTAATTGAAATTCCAGTTAACAGTGTAATATTAGTTTCAGGTGTATGATTTAGTGATTCAACACTTCCATACAACACCCGATGCTCATCCCAAGTGCACTCCTTAAATCCCCATCACCTGTTTAACCCATCCCCCTACTTACCTCCTGGCTGGTTAACCATCAGTTTCTCTATTGTTAAATGTCTGTTTCTTGGTTTGCCCCCCACCCCATGATTGTTTTGTTTCTTTATACCCCCCCTTTTTTTAAGATTTATGTATTTATTTTAGAGAGAGACTGAGAGCGAGCACAAGTGAGAGGGGCGGAAGGAGAGGGAGAGAGAATCCCAAGCAAAGTCCAGGCTGAGTATGGAGCCCAAGGGGACTCTATCTCACGACACTGAGATCATGATGTGGGATGAAACCAAGAGTTGGAGGCTTAACCAACTGCACCACCCAGGTGCCTTTGCTTTTTTTATTTTATTTTATTTTTTAGATTTTATTTATTTATTGGAAAGAGAGAGAGAGAGCATGAACAGGGGGAGGGATAGAAGAAGAGGAAGAAGCAGAGTCCCCACTCAGCAGGGAGTCTGATGGGGTGGAGGGAGGGAGGAGCTCAATTCCAGGATCCTAATATCATGACCTATGCCAAAGTGAGACACTTAACCAACTGAGACACCCAGGTGCCCCACGTTTGTTTTGTTTCTTAAACGCAAACTGGTACAGCCACTCTGGAAAACATATGGAGGTTCCTCAAAAAGTTAAAAATAGAACTACCTTATAATCTAGGAATTGCACTACTAGGTATTTGCCCAAAGAATACAAAAATAATTTGAAGGGATACATGCACCCCAATGTTTACAGCAGCATTATCTACAATAGCAAATTATGGAAACAGTCCAAATGTCCACCCACTGATGAATGGATAGAGAAGATATATATATCTTCTCATCTGCCTTCGGCTTGGGTTGTGATCCTCTCTATATATACATATACACTGGAATATTTACTGTAAAAAAGAATGAAATATTGCCATTTACAATGATGTGGGTGGAGCTAGAGAGTATAATGCTAAGTGAAATAAGTCAATCACAGAAAGATAAATATCATATAATTTCACTAATATGTGGACCTTAAGAAATAAGTTTTACTTTTGTAAACAAAATGGAAACATTTATCTTTTCTCCCTGCCTGATTCTCCAAAAAACTCTGAAACTATTATTGAATATTCTTTTTTTTAAAAAAGATTTTATTTACTTACTTATTAGAAAGAGAGGAAGAGAGAGCACACACAGCAGTGGGGAGAGGGAGAAGCAGGCTCCCAGTTGAGCAGGGAGCCCCACTTGGATCCCAGGACCCTGGGATCATGACCTGAGGTTAAGGTAGATGTTTAATCGACTGAGCCACCCAGGCACCCCAGATGTTCTTATTTTCAAGGCAATATAGCTATTTGCATATGCTTAGCAAAAATCGATAGGACATAAATTAAAATATTTGTTATATGACCAAAATGATGCATAAAATCAGACAGAACAGACAATTTTAAGGAAGTTAGGTCAACTTTATGGTGCCAAAACTTACAAAGCCCTCTTGGAAAAAACCGGGTTGCCACCTGGCTTATAGACTTCCCATCCTTACAGGTGAGTAAAGAAGATCATTCCCTTGCAGGCCCAAGATATTTAGGATGTTTTGGGGCACCTTGAGAAGAGGTCCAAATCTATAGGTAGTGCAGGTCATATCTGATGGCAAAATCTTGGTTTGACTTCCTAGCATTGAGAAGGTTTTTTTTTTTTTTTTTTTTAAGTGGGCTTCATGCTCTATGCAGGGCTTGAACTCATGACCCTGGGATCAAGACCTGAGCTGAGATCAAGAGTGAGGTGTTTAACTGACTGAGCCACCCAGGCGCCCCTCATTGAGGGCCTTTTAAAGTCCAATCTGAGATTCTTTATAAAAACTTCCATAAGGGGATCCCTGGGTGGCTTAGTGGTTTGGAGCCTGCCTTTGGCCCAGGGAGGGATCCTGGAGTCCCAGGATCGAGTCCCACATCCGGCTCCCTGCATGGATGGAGTCTGCTTCTCCCTCTGCCTGTGTCTTTGCCTCTCTCTCTCTGTGTCTCTCATGAATAAATAAATAAAATCTTAAAAAAAAAAATTTCCATAAAGAAAACTTAACAAGGGTTTGTATGGCTGATTACCATTCTCAATGCATTTATGTAAACAATTAGGCCAACTTTAATGCAACTAAAATTATTTTGTAAACAAAACTATTCCTACCTTGATAACCTTTGATTACAAAGGGGGGTGACTGTATATAGAAATTTTATGACAGTGGAAAAGTCTATACACCAGAATCTAGTCCTGAGATTTTATCTTCCTGTAAACTGAACTGGATCCTGCCATCTTACACATTTTGTCAGCCCTTAGCAAATTCTTTTTCTTTTCTTTTCTTTTTAGCTCTTAGCAAATTTTTAATTCTCCTAGTTTCCTTCAATATCCGGCTACTACTCCCCAAAGTGCTGTTTCCTATTTTTCTCCTTCCCTCCTGACTTGCCATCAGTGAGAACTAAAACCTGATCCTTTCTGGGAATCGGGTTTTATTGTGGTCACCCTTCCCTCTGGTATCTGAAAATGCCCTGTATGATAAGACCAGACGACTTGATGTAAATATCAAAGAACTCATCACTACAAGTTACGAGTGGGCGACTTTTGTGCCTGGACTTGCTGCCACGTGGGCTACTCAAAAAGTCCACCACAACTCCTTTGCCTTCCATGCTCTGCTCATGGGAAGCAGCTATGGCTGTGACATGGAAGTCTACGCTGTCATTACCAACATTCAAACTATAAAACGAGAAATCTATCAGATTGCCACTGCTGTCCTCATACCACTGTGTAAAGATGCTGGAGTTCAGTGTCTTCTCAAGTGACTGCCCACCCTCTGGACTCAGAAACTGGGTTTATAGTCTGCTCCCACCATTAGCCTTTGTTTTCTCTTTGTTTCCATAGAGATGCTCCTCATTATTTGCCTGATTGCTCAAGTCATCCAGCAAATATCCTCTTTTACCAAGTCTCAACAGATGGTTCAGCCAGTCCTTAATAAACAAAGGGCGATCAAATGAGAAACGGACCTACATTGTTCAGGGGAAAGAAAAATGTCTCTTCTTCCTATCTTTTTCTTACTGTTTTTTTGTAGCCAACACCAGAAGGTAGGGCCCTTTTCTCTCAGTATCTGGGGGAAGGTAGGAGCCTAACTTTGATAAGCCCTAGTTAACAAACCCAGATCGGTTTCACATGGACCAACCCCCACCACCTTCCTTTTTTTGTCATTTCCCAGACTACAGAGACCATGCTCATCTACCACCCTATTCCCTCATTCTCTCTTTATTGTTTTATTTAAAAAAGATTTTATTTGTTCATTTGACAGAGGAAGAGAGAGAGCACATGCAGGGGGAGTAGCAGGCAGAAGGAGAGGGAGAAGTAGGCTCCTCTTGGAGCAGGGAGCCCCATGAGGGTCCTTCAATCATGACCTGAGCTGAAGGCAGATGTTCAACTTGCTGAACCACTCAGGCACCCCCATCCCGCTCATTCTCTTTTAAAACGCCCAGGTACCTCTGTACAAATTGGGAGTTCAGTTCACCCTGGACTGTTCCCTATTTCAATAGTTATTACTAATTAAAATCTATCCTTACCAGTTTAGTATCTGGCTTTATTTTTGACAATGTGCAAGTATCTCTCTGAATCTCTGCTGTCAATTCTTCAGGTATATCCTTAGAAGTGAAACTGCTTCTATCGTATGGCGATCCTATTTTTAATTTCTTGAGGAAATATCATAATGTTTTCTGTAGTGGCTGAAGTATTTTACAGCCCTGCCAACAGTGAGCAAAAATTTTAAGTTCCCCAGACCCTTGCCAATACCTGTTATTTTTCTGGGTTTTCTTTTTTTCTTTTTAAAGATTTTATTTATTTATTCTTGAGAGACAGAGAGAGGCAGAGACATAGACAGAGGGAGAAGCAGACTTTATGCAGGGATCCTGATATGGGACTCGATCCCATGACTTCAGGATCATGCCCTAAGCTAAAGGCAGACGCTCAACAGCTGAGCCACCCAGGTGTCCCAATTTTTCTGGATTTTCTAATACTAGTATCCTAATGGGTATGAGGCCGTATGTTGTTGTGGTTTTGAGTTTCATTTGCCTAATGATCAGTGATGTTGCACATTTTTCCATGTGCTTATTTGTATATCTTCTTTGCATGTTCTATTTAAGTTGGGTGGGTATTTCTTCTATTTTTTTTTTTAAGTTTTTTTATTTATTTATGATAGTCACAGAGAGAGAGAGTCAGAGACATAGGCAGAGGGAGAAGCAGGCTCCATGCACCGGGAGCCCGATGTGGGATTCGATCCCAGGTCTCCAGGATCGCGCCCTGGGCCAAAGGCAGGCGCCAAGCTGCTGCGCCACCCAGGGATCCCATATTTCTTCTATTTTTATTCCTTAAATTGTACCTAAATATATTCTTAAAACCTACAAAAATTTTTTTTAAAAAATCTACAAAATCTATAAAAGTACAAAAGGAGATGGGAGTGAGCCCTGCTGGAATACCTGAATAGCCAGTGGGTTGGGTTCATGGATTTCAGGCAGACATATCAGGCTGCTAATCTGTATTTGCCTGACATCTTTTTAGAGACCCTCACTCTGCCTGTGTCTCAGAATGGACTTCTACAGTCCTGCAAACTAGATGGCACACTTTGTAAGCCTATCCCCTCAGCATTAGCTGATGGGACTAGAGTGGACATCTGGCTCAACTTGGGCCAATCAAATAGCCCCTCTCAGGAATCTAGAGTTGTGTCTAGGGGACTATAGTCAGACGGTCAAAGTCTTTGTTCTCATAAGGTAATAGACCTAGGAGAACTAAGGAGTCATCCAGCGGGGGTGACTGCTTTGGAGCACTGTACACTGAGGAAGTGGGTCGAACTGGTTTATAGTGAGAAGTTGGAATGAAACTGCCAGAGGCATTGAGTCTAGGACCACAGCTTTGGTTCCAGAATGGTTTCGGGTTCCCAGGCTTTGCCCCAGAAAAGATCTTATCACACTGTATACTATAATCAAATCTTTGGATTTGGGGATATAGTCCTAATTTCTTATAATAAACTTCTTTTTTATCTGGGCTAGCTTGAGTGGCCTTTCTGCTTCCTGCAATCAAATGATCCCTCAGCCAAAGGGCCATTATTCTCTCATTTAAGGGGTGGCACAAGTCTGGGATGGAAAGAAAAACTGGTCTTACTTCAAAATAGCCAGAAATAGACTCAATCTCTTGGCCCTGAAAGCCAGGAGCAATGGGGACGAGGATGAATATTCCATTTTTGTAATTTGGGCACAGCTCTGCCATGGGCTTCTCCTGGGCTTTGCAGAAGGGGTAGGCTTTGCCAAATGTCGACTGTGCAGCCTTGCCCTCAGGATCAGCCTACATTCCTTACCTTAACTTCTCCTACTTGCTAAAAGGGGAATAGAAGCACTTTCATATACTCTTTTGCTGGCACATTACTGTTTGGGGCATACAGTTTATTTCTCCCGCAAGGCTGTAAATCCTCAAAGGGATAAATGTCGACTTGTCTATATTTTAGAGCTCTCCATGTACCTATCATAGGATGGGTATATAATAGGTCTTAACTGAATAGATAGTTATACCTCAGTGCTTACAATTTCTTTCCATATTTAAGAAAGTCAAGGAATGAAGAAAGTACCTTGTTCAAAAGCTCTGCTCACATAGTCAGTCATTTCTTTCTGTTTAGCTGAAAGAGAAAATTATTATCTTAATTTTTCTATTTATATAGACTAACGATGTAAAGATAACACTGTGTAGCTGGTTTCAACACAACATAACATGGAACTTAGATTCTAGGATAAGACCTCATAAGCCTTGTGTCCACATGTCCCATGATGGCAGGTCCTGTGTTTTGAGATTTATTTATTTTTATGAGGAGGGGAGGGAGGGAGAGAATGCACATGTGCATGCGAGGGAGGGGCAGACGGACAGAAAGGGAAAGAGAGAGGGAGGAGGGAGAGATAGAGAATCTCAGCAGACTCCCCACTGAGCACAGAGTCCAACTGGAGGCTCAATCCCACAACCCTGAGATCGTGACCTGAGCTAAAGCCAAGAGTCAGACACTCAACCGACTGAGCCACCCAGGCACCCTGGCAACTCCTGTTTAGTGCAGCTGACCATACTCACAATCTGTTTTTCTACCTCTGAAAGGTCTGAGGGACAAACACTAAGGCTTGTAAGATGGCTATGTAATCATAAAAAAAATAAAAATAAAAAAATAAAAAAAGGGACAAGGAAATGCTTTGTCTCCACCAAGCAGTCTGAAATCTTCTAGATTTCAGGTAGGAGAAAAATGGGCAGGGCATTAAAGTGTTTCAAGCAACCATCTGCAAATTATACAGCCTCCCAGGAAAATGGAACATTTAGATCATATTGTACCATAAGAGAGAATGCCAGATAAGGTAAAGGGAGCAGCTACCTCATGTTTCTGCTGTTTCCTCATTAGGAAATGAAGAATTTTACCATGTGTTTTCCACATATAAAGGGTATCAATCACTTATATGGTGCCTGCTTTCAAAGCACTTTCAAATACGTTATATCCCCATTGTGGACAGTTGCAAGTATTGGAGATAGCCCTAGTCATATGGTTGGTTGAGTGGAGGAGTTGGGAGCAGACCCCAAGTCTCTAGACTCCTGGAGAGTGGTGGGAAACTAGCAACGTGTTAACAAAAAAAGCACTGGACTAGGAGTCTAGAGGCTCTAAAGTTCCGCCCCACATCTAACTAGCTCTATGCCCTTGAATATTTGCTTACTTTGGGGAGGAAACTTAGAAATTAATCTAAATGAAGCTCGGTGACCTGTTCAAAACCAGACATTCACTATAGGGCTAGGATAACCCCTGCCGGTGACTGAGCACCTGCTATGGATTAAGCACTGTGTTATTTGTTTTGCCTTATTTAATTTAGTCCTTGCAACACGCAGTACTAATGTTAAATCTATTTGACAGGGGGATCCCTGGGTGGCTCAGCGGTTTAGTGCCTGCATTTGGCCCAGGGCGTGATCCTGGAGTCCCGGGATCGGGTCCCACGTCGGGCTCCCAGCATGGAGCCTGCTTCTCCCTCTGCCTGTGTCTCTGCATCTCTCTATCATAAATAAATAAATAAATTTTAGAAAAAAAAAAAAAAAAAAATCTATTTGACAGATGAGGAAACTGAAGCTCAGAGGAGGTGAAGTCGCTTGCTCAAGGTCACAGGTAAAGGCAGTGCTGACACTGTACCCCATGACCCCCTTACAGCAGAGCATCATATTCCTCTGCCTTCCAAAGCTGTGCAGATGGAGTTTCTGACTGTAAGCCCTGAGGTCTTCTTCCAACACCAACTAGCCCTAAGGCTGTTGATACATCCCTAGCTGATAGACTCCCACTTTACTGATTTTAGCTTCTTTGTTCATTACTTATTCACTCAATTAATATTTATTGAGCCCCTGTTATACACCATGTCCTATTCTATGGGCTGAGAATATGAGGGGGACCAAAAAGCAGACACAATTACTGCCTCTGCAGAACTTCCAGTCTAAGGAAGGAGGGTGGCTGATATTGGTCAATAATCTCATGGAGAACAGTAAAGGTTATAACTGTGATTAGTCCTAAGGGAGAGCTACACACTGTACAGATAAAGAGGTTCTCTGAGGATTCTGAGTAAGTGTTGATTGCTCCCAGATCTGGAAGAGGAAGAGTTAACTAGAGGAAGAGGAAGAGAAGAGGGTTTTAAGCAGAAGAACAGCATGTGTAAAGGCACTGCGGTAGAAAGGTTCTTGGTACAGATGAAGAACTAAAAATAGCCTGTGTGGGACAGTGGAGGGGCAAATGGGAAGAAGCAGAGGTCAGATCATATAGGGCCTTGTAAGCCATACTAATGACTTTGGTCTTTAACCCAAGAGTAGTGGGAAACCACTTAAAGTTTTAAAGCAAGAGCAATGGTAAATATGATTAGATTTAGGTTTCAAAACATCACATAAGTGATAGTGTAGGAATATGTTAGATTAGATTGATAGTGTAGGAATTGATTAAATAGTGTAGGAATGTATTAGATTGAAGGCACAGCTAGATCAGTCTGGAGCTATTGCAGCTGTCCAGGTAAGAAAGAATGGCAGCTGGGAACAGGGTGCTGGCAGTGGAAACAGATTTGGGACACATTTAGAAGGCCAGCGTTTCAAGATTTGGGGAGGACTGTTTATGGGGTAAGGGAGGATAAATTATTAAGAATGCCTCCACAGTGTTTTGGACTTGTGCATTTAGAGAACATCGGCAGAGGAATAGGTTTTTTTAGGAGGGATGGGAGAGGCTCATGAATTCCATTTTGGACACATTGAGTTGAAGTATATAAACTCCATGAAGACATGGGCCATGTCTTTCTTGTTTACTGTGTCTTAAGCAATGCTTGATACATAGTAGGCATGCCACAAATATTTGTGAAAGTACATACGTACATACAATTGGAGAGAGAACTTGGGACTTTTTCTACATGGCATGGTTAATTTTATGTGTCACGTTGGTTGGGCTATGGTGCCTGTTGTTTGGTCAAACACTAGCCTAGATATTGCCGTGAAGGTATTTTGTATATGTGATTGACATTTACAACCAGTTGACTTTAGGTCAAGATTAGCTTTGATAATGTGGGCATAGAAGTCCTGCTTGACTTTCCAGCCTGCTGGTCTGCCCTACATATTTTGGAGTTGTTAGGCCTCACAATTCTATGAGCCAATTCCTTAAAACAGATTTCTCTATCTCCATATATACATATATACTACTGGTTCTCTTTCTCTAGATAACTCTGACTGATACAGTATTAAATAAAGCGGAAAGCAAGGCAATATGTAATCAGAAGTCAGTTTTTCCATCTTTGCTCTGCAATGTGACCTTGGGCATTTTCATGAGCTTCTATGGCCTATTTATTCTTATCAGAGACAATAATAACATCTAAATGATGTCATGGGTAGGAAGGAGGATTGCAATCTGCAAAATATTATTATGTTCTTGGTTTAAGGCTGCCTTCCGGAAAGGGGTGTTGTGAGTCTAATCTCCAGATAAAATTCTTTTCAGTATAATCAAGAAAGAAAAATACTCCCTGAATCATTATGATGACCAATATGTAGTCTTTATATTAATTTTTCACCCAACCTTGAACATGTACTTGTAACAGCAATAAAATGCATTCAGTGGTATTTTATCTTTTACCTCTGACAATAGATTCAATCTCTTTCATGGCAGCTTCACTTTGAGCTTCTGCAAGTTTTTCATTGATTTCCATTATTTCCATGAGGAACTGCCTGTCCATTTTATAATCTGTCCCTTCAGGAATCTCTACTCCATGGAGCTTTAGCTATTGGGATATAAAGCAGAGAAAAGTAAGATTGGTTGAAAAGATTGTGGCCAGAGTCATAAATCCTACTCACGGAACAGAATATCATTCATAAAAAAACCTCACAAAACTTTCAAAATATAGTGAAAGAGTGAACAAAGGGTATGGGAAAGTTAGACTGAGAGAGTGCTGAGATGGAATTCCTCTCTGCTACCTGAAACTGTGATCCTGGGGGGCTGATCCTCCACTTGGGAGACTCAACTAGATATTTGTAAAGGCTCTATAAAATCCTAAAATTCTAAGGAGCTAAAACTCTTTCCTCCCTCCTTAAAAACCCCCAAATTACTCTTCCCTAAATGCTACCGCTATACAATCTTTGGAATTTGTAAAAAATGGTAAAAAAAAAAAAAATGCAATTGGCAAGTAAGATTTACAAATACTCAGAGAAAACTATTCACATGTAGTATTATTGAGGCTAATTATCTTTGGGTCCCTAAACTAGATCAGGTCTCAAGCACTCTTCTGCTGAATAAAGGGGAGCAGCTGTCCCACAGCACAATGGATACCATGGAGTCACGCACAGAAGGGTTGGGAAATCACCTTACAAGATATAGTCCCCTGCTCAGAGGAGCCAGAAGGGTCTTATAGGCATCATTCACCAAGGTTGAATGCTTCTCTGAGAAGTCCTTTTCAGTCTGTTAGTAGAGATGAAGATAATCTCATTACCATCTAAATCAGCCATATTAAATTCACATACTGTTTCATAAAATACTGTTGGGGAGACAACTAAGGAAGTCTCCCAAGTAGAACTGGTGTGGGATGAGCTGTCTTTATTTTCAACTGATGGGTTCTGATTCTTCTGGGAAGTCAGGTAAAAGCTGTGAGTGCAAGGCAGGTTTAGGGCGTGGCTACCTGAGGTCAGGCTGCCCCAGGGTGGAGCTGGTTGTTAGCTCTGTCTCTGATAATCACATCACCACAAGGCCACTGGCACCCACCCTGTGTACAGTAGTGTTTGGGTATGATTAAGGGGTGGCCAACAGGCTACCTGGGATCTCTGGCTGAAGAAATCAGGGTGGACAAGACGCTGTAGTTGCTGGTACCGAGTCTGGAGCTTTGCTGTGTCAACTCTGAAGGCACGGTTACTGTAAGGAAATTGGGAGATAAAATCCATGCAACAAATACTCACAGATTTGTATACTATGGGCCTGGTTCCTATTCTCACCGGGGAAAATACAATAAACATGTAAAGAGAGATAACTTTAAAAAGTGCTGTGAGGGAAAAGAGAATAGGGTCAGAGAAAGTGGTAGATGGGGAGGACAAAGAGATGACATTTGAGCTGAGACCTGAATGATGATGAGAAATAAAGACCAGAGGAAAAAGTCATCTAGAGGCAGAGGGAATATGCAAAGGCCCTGAGGTGTGAACGAATTTGGTATGCTTGCAGAACTTAAAGCATAGTGTCACTGTAGTGTGCAGTGACTGGTAGGGGCAGATACCAGAGTTAAGGGGAAGGGCCATTCCTGAATCCCACCCTATCTTTCCAAGGCCCAGGTCCTTTCTTCTTTGTCTTTCATTTTACATTCCTGGAGCCTGCCCTGGCTTAACAGCTTAGGTCTCCTCAAACTTCATCACCTCTCCAAGCTCCTCCACCTTCAGAGGGTAACAGGAAAAACAGCCACTTCTCAGCCTCTCTCCCTCTGGGTCTCACTTCTCCCTTACACTCAGCCGACAATATTAAGTTTTCGGATGCTTTTACACCCTATTTTGTTTGTTTTTCTTACTAGATTTATTATAAAAGGAAGTAACTCAAGAACAACCAGATGGAAAACATGAATGGGGGGAAGCGGCTGGCTGGGAGCTTCGAAGTCCTCCCCAGGCGCACTCCTCTCCCATCTCCGCGTGTCCACAATCCTGGAGGCTCCTTTACTCCCTTATTATTATTTTTTAAAGGTTTTATTTATTTGTTCATGAGACACACACACACACACACACACACAAACACACAGGGGCAGACACAGTCAGAGGGAGATGCAGGCTCCCTGCATGGAGCCCGATGTAGGACTCGATCCCAGGACCCCAGGATCACGCCCTGAGCCAAAGGCAGATGCTCAACCGCTGAGCCACCCAGGTGCCCCCCTACTCCCTTCTCTTGATAACACCTAAGTACCCCTTTCTTATAAGTCTCAACCCAACTTTAACCATTCTGGCCCTGTCGCTCAAGTCTTTCTCCAGCCCCTCCAGGTCGCTTCCGTCAGGCACCCCCCCCAGGTCTCCCTCCACCGAAGCCTCCACCTTTCAGACCCCCTAAACGCCTTCCCCCCCTCCCCTCCCGCCATTCGGGTCTCCACTCCTGAGGCCCCAAGCTCAGTCCCACCCCTCAATTTCCTGTGGCACGGGCCGCAATCCCACCCCGGCGCTCCCGGGCCCCACCCCCCTTCTCTACGGCTCCGCCCACCAGGCGAACCGGTCCCGCCCTCTCCTCCCCAGGCACTCTCGGCCCTAGCCCCTCGCAGGCCGGCCCACGCCTCTCTCGTTCGCGCGTTTCCCGAAACCGCCTCCCGTACCAGTCCATGAGGCTGAAGTAATCTCGAGTGGGGTCAGGCGGCTGCAGCGCGCGGCACTGTGGGCAGAAGAACCCGTCCCCCCGCGTGGGGCCCCCGGGGCCGCCGCAGTTCCAACACTGGGAGGAACCGCTTCCCGCCAGAGACGCAGCATCGCAGCTCAGCGGTCTCCTTCCGAGGGCCCCTGCCGGCCACAGCCCGCACACCCGGAGCAAGGCGCCGGTCCTCCCGCCCCACATCTGGCCGCGGCCTAGGTCGCCGCGGGCGCCTGGGGGGGGGGACCGGGAGAGAGAGATGGAGAGCGGCTGAGCAGACTAGTGCTGCTGATTGGCTGGGGGAGCTGACGGGGCGGGATCACCCGGTGGGGGCGGGAGGAGGGGAACCTGGACTCGGAGTGTCCCGCTCCTCATTTTAAACTACAACTCCCAGCAAGCATTGAGGCTACGTGTGGACGGCCACATCCGCTGCTCTTCATTGGTCCGGCGGCGAAGGCGGGGTGTTTTGATTGGCTGAGGGTGGAGTTTGTATGTGCTTGGTTAGCGCCACTCTGCTTGGATGTAGCTGCCGTGAGTGTTGGCTCTAGGTGGGCTCACGCGGTGAGTCGTAGTGGGGAACTTCTCCTGGGTGTTGGGGGGTTCGAGTCCCGTCCCCAGGGTCTTAATCCGCGCCGAACCTCCCGAGTTTCCACTTTGTGCGTTTTTTGACCTCGGTTAGGGTGAGGAGAGGAATGTGTGGGCGACTGTCTTCCTTTGTAGATGAACTTCGAAGTGAAGTTCACTTCCCCTGTTACTTACAAGCTGAAACTGGCCCAGACGTGCAGGATGAGAAAGGACGAAGTAGTGTTCTTCAAAATCAGAGGGTAACTGATTTTGATCTAGCCAGTCGTTGCTTTGTAAAGAGTTATATAAATGGTAGCAATTATTACCATATTTTAGATTCAATTTCGAAAAAAACCTATTGAGAACTCAATCTTAGCAGCTGGGCGCTGCAGGAACTGGGGCACACTGACTTGTGTAGGAGGATGCCCTGCGAGTGTCCATAAGTGAGTGTGTGGGATAAGAAAGGGTAGGAGGGCACCAGTCCACCCTGGGACTCAGTTTCTCTATTCGGAAAAAAAAAAAATGTGTTGCACTTATCAACCCCTTTCCGCTGTCGTATTCTTTGGGACTGGAATTATATTCTCCCAACTATCGAGCAGTACCGGAGGAAGAACATTCCTATATCATCTCATTTAATCCTCAAGATCTCTCTACCTAGTGAAGTTGTGATCTACCTGAAGATCCTGCAGAGCTTTGAGTCAGGCATCTGACTCCAGACTTGTCTCTAATCTTTCTATATACTTTCTCCTCATCGCTGAGGCTAGTGTGGTTTTCGTTTGCTGGACCATTAAGGTAAGCGAGGATAATAGCCACTTCTTGACAGTCTTTTGCCAGTTCTCAGGGCAGAGAAGTTTTGCTCAAAAAGCTGTGAAAGATTGCACCCTTGACTGAGGTAGTAGTATTAAAGCACGAGGTCCTGGAGTGGCACGCTCAGCTCTGGCATCATCTTCCTGGTGTGGTTTAAGAAAAAGTCATCAGGATCTTTGTATCTAGAAAGCTGTATAAATGCAGTCAATGTGAGTAATGTCTACTATGTTCTCCTTGGAGGAATAGCCTGAGTATGGGTATCTGGAGAGAAGAGACAATGCACTCCCCCCGCCCCTTTATAAAAATCAGATTAGAAATTTAAAGTTAAGGATCGACTGTTACTTTGACTTTACTGTAGTTTCTGTTATCAGAATTTAACAGTCCATCAAATTAATTCTAAAGTGGGGGTGGGAACCTGTCAAGGTCTCCTGTGACTCAAACTTTTTTCTGTAGGATTCTACAGAATCCTAAGGGCTGGAAGGCCATTTAGGATGCTGAAAAGGTGTGCCCTTATGGTTACTCAGCATCACAAAGGGCTAGGTGGAGTTGTTTAGAGTAGTCTTCTTTGTGATGTGCTTCATTAATAGGCTGGCCTTTAGTTAGGAGTCAGGGAATCTAGAGTGAACAAACAGGATGTGGTCTTCATCATCCTGGGGCAGGCTTGGGGGAGGAGGGGTATCTGACATTTTATGTAAATGGTCACCCCTGGCAAGGTGCAGTGAATTATAGTTTCTCTTTGCTATCTTCTACCCCCAAGCCACATGGCCCTCCCCCTTCTTTCTTGTTCCAAAACATGAAATTTAAGTGTAGTGTTGATTGTATTAACGAATATCTTTTAGGTTTCATTTCTAGTTTTTAAAAATTAGATGAATATAAGCTGTTATGAGTCTTCCACCCCTAATTTAGTTCATTTCTTTTAACTTATTTATAAACTTCAAATAATTTCTTTCTTTTCCCTGTGATTTGTGGCTGTCATAACAGAAAAATGATCCGGTGAAAGTGATATAATGAAAAGCTCATCTCAGAAGAACTGTAGATCAATCTAGACTTAGAATTTTAACTTTAAAAAAAAAAAAAAAGAATTTTAACTTTTGCAGAACATGCTTGCTCTGAATTTTTTTTTCCTGATGTAAATTTGCCCATCCTTCACTTTTTTTTTTTTTTTTTTTTTTGAGAGAGAGAGAGAGAGATAGCCCTTGCATGGGGGTGGGGAAGTGGAGGGGCAGAGGGAGAGGGAGAGAGAATCCCAAGCAGGCTCCATGCCCAGAGCCGGCATGCTGCAGGGCTCATCTCATGACCCTGAGATTATGACTTGAGCTGAACTCAGGAGTTGATGCTTAACCGACTGACCCATCCAGGCGCCCCTGCCCATTCTTTTTTTTTTTTTTTTAATTTTTTTTTTAAATTTTTATTTATTTATGATAGTCACAGAGAGAGAGAGAGAGAGGCAGAGAGAGAGGCAGAGACACAGGCAGAGGGAGAAGCAGGCTCCATGCACCGGGAGCCCAATGTGGGACTCGATCCCGGGTCTCCAGGATCGCGCCCTGGGCCAACGGCAGGCGCCAAACTGCTGCGCCACCCAGGGATCCCCCCCTGCCCATTCTTTACTTTTGAACTTCAAGTCTTGTTCCTTGAAACTTACCTTATTATTGAACACTTATTTTTGAGGTCGTGATGTCTCGGGAGACGGATGTGGAGTGTCAGCAGTCCCATGGCAGTGGTGCTTGTTCGCAGTCCCAAGGCACTTTCTCACAGTCTCAAGGCATCTCCTCGCAGACACACGGCTCCTCCTCACACTCTCAGGGCACATCCAGCTCCACCAGCACAGCACCCACATCTAGCCAGTCGTCTCACTCCAGCTCAGGGACCCTGAGCTCCTTAGACACAGTGTCCACCCAGGAACTCTGTTCTATTCCTGAGGACCAGGAACCTGAAGAGCCTGTCCCTGCCCCTTGGGCTCGATTATGGGCCCTTCAGGATGGATTCCCCAATCTTGGTAAGACTGTTTGATATATTGTATAATATTTTAATTGTTCACAAACACAGTTACAGATGTAGCAGAAAGCTCAAGACACTTCAGGAATGATTCCAGAGTGTAAAGGTGTTGAAAAATGGAACGAAGGAAGCAGTTTTGGGGAGTTTACTGACTCTTACCTGTGTGGATCTCCCTTCATTTATTCTTTCAATAAATGTTAATTGGACATCTGTTAATGTTCTGTCCGTTGGAGCATCTGAGGAGAGCAGTAGATCCTTTCCCTAGAAAAGTGCTGACTCATGCAAACTTGCAGACAGTTACAAACTAATCATGGAAACTTCACTACTTAATCCCTGCTGTGGCAGCTTCAGAACATCCATTTTACAGTTTCAAAGTAGAGAAGGCTATTTGTTGACTGTTATTATTTCAAAATAGCCAGCCTTGCAATTTAAATACATTCATCCTCTATGACACTTCCTGATTCCAATAGTAAGGCTTTGTTATAGGTATGTTTGAAATGGCATTTTGATATAAAAAAAAATGAATGACTAATGTATTATTTGTACCTTATCATCCACTCTTTATTTCATGTCCAACTTTGATGACCTGAATAAGAAACTGTAAAAAGTGGAGAAATAATATAGGAATATTCATAGGTATGACTTTAAATTTAGAAGTAAGTATTTGAAGCTGTTTTTTACTCATTTAAGCCATAGTTTTAAGATAGACTTAGGGCTTCTAAATGATGAATGGGAAACAGAGATATGGTGAGAAAGGGGCTGCATCCCTTTTTTTTAAAGGTTTTATTTATTTATTTATTAGAGTGCATAAGTGAGAGACAGAGAACACAAGTGAAGGGGGAGGGACAGAAGGAGAGGGAGAAGCAGCCTCCTCATTGAGCATGGAGCCTGATGCGAGGACCCTGGGATCATGACCTGAGCTAAAGGCAGATGCTTAACCATCTGAGCCACCCAGGCACCTTGGACTTTCAAGAGTGAGATTACATATATCTGAAAATCCTGATAGAGTGAACAGCATAAAGTGGATGATGCTCAATAAATAGGAGCTAGGGGATCCCTGGATGGCTCAGCAGTTTAGTGCCTGCCTTCGGCCCAGGGCGTGGTCCTGGAGTCCTGCTTCTCCCTCTGCCTGTGTCTCTGCCTCTCTCTGTGTGTGTGTCTCTGCCTCTCTCTCTCAGTGTCTCTCATGAATAAATAAATAAAATCTTTAAAAAATAAATAAGTAGGAGCTATTATTATTATTAATTATTGATTCACATCCATTTTTTTCTAAATGTTTTATAGATTTAGTCCTTATATTGATCCGCTTTGAGTTGTACTTTGTATATGGTATGAAATAGAAGTCCAAATTCATTTTTTTGCATGTGAATATCCCAGTTTTCTGAGTACTTTCTTGAAGAGACCATTCTCTCTCTGTTGAATGGTCTTGGCACCCTTGTCAAAAATCATTTGGCCATAAATGTGAGGGTTTATTTCTGGACTTTTCAATTCCATTCTTTTGGTCTATGTGTCTATCTTTTTGTGCAAGTATCACAAAATCTTAATTGCTGTAACTTTGCAGTAAGTTTTGAAATCCAGAATGTGAGTCCTGATTTGTTTCTTTTTCTTTTTCTTTTTCTTTTTCTTTTCTTTTCTTTTCTTTTCTTTTCTTTTCTTTTCTTTTCTTTTCTTTTCTTTTCTTTTTTCTCTCTTCTCCTTCCTTCCTTCTTTCCTTCCTTCCTTCCTTCCTTCCTTCCTTCCTTCCTTCCTTCCTTCCTTCCTTCCTTCAGATTTTATTCATCCATTCATGAGAGAGACACAGAGACATAGGCAGAGGGAGAAGCAGGCTCCCCATGGGGAGCCTGATGTGGGATTTGATCCCTTGACCCCAGGATTGTACCCTGAGCCGAAGGCAGATGCTCAACTATTGAGCCACCCAGGCCTCCCTGTTCTTTTTCAAAATTGTTTTGACTATTCTGGGACCTTTACATTTCCATATGAATTTTAGGACCAAGGGTCGGACACCCAACCGAGCCACCCAGGTGCCCCTGAGTACTGACATCTTAATTTTACTAAGTCTACCAGTCCATGAACATGGGATGTCTTTCCAATTTTTTAAGTATTCATTAATTTCTTTCAATGATGTTTTGTAGTTTTTGTATGTAAGTCTTGCATTTAAAAAAAAAAAGTATTCTTGGTCAGTGGTTGAGTGTCTGCTTTTAGATCAGGTTGTGATCCTGGGGTCCTGGGATTGAGTCCTGTATCAGGCTCCCCACAGGAACCTGATGTCCCTGCTTCTCCCTCTGCCTATGTCTCTGCCTTTCTGTGTTTTTCATGAATAAATAAATAAAATATTAAAAAAAAAAGTAGTTTGGGGGCATTTGGCTGGCTTCATTGGTATAGCATGTGACTCTAGATCTTGGTGTTATGGGTTTGAGCACCACATTTTATGTAGAGATTATTTAAAATAAAATCTTAAAAAAATTCCTAAGTATTTAAAAAATATTTACTTATTATTTAAAATTTTATTTATTTAAGTAATTTCTGTACCCCATGTGGGGCTCGAACTCAGAACCCCAAGGTCAAGAGTTTCACTCTTGGGGGATCCCTGGGTAGCTCAGTGGTTTGGCGTCTGCCTTTGGCCCAGGGCGTGATCCTGGAGTCGCAGGTTCAAGTCCCAGGTTCGAGTCCCAGGTTCGAGTTCTGGGATCGAGTCCCACATCGGGCTCCCTGCATGGAGCCTGCTTCTCCCTCTGCCTGTGTCTCTGCCTCTCTCCCTGTGTCTCTCGTGAATGAATAAATAAAATCTTAAAAAAAAAAAAAAAAAGAGTTTCACTCTTCTGACTAAGCCAGCCAGGTGCTCCTTATTACTTTTTTAAAGTAAGCTGTGTTCCCTTTGTGGGGCTTGAACTCGTGACCCTGAGATCAAGAGTTGTATGCTCTACTGACTGAGCCAGCCAGACTCCCCATATTTACTTATTTTTATTGTGGGAAAATATATGTAACAAAAAGTTTTGCCACTGTAACCATTAAGTAAACCGTTAAGCTTAGTGGCGTTAAGTACATTTACAAAATGTGTGCAACTATCACTAATAATCTATAAAAATTTTCTTCTGGTAACTGTCCTCTCCCTGCCCTCACACCTCTAAGCTTTATTTATATATAATCGATGTATAACATTGTGTAAATTTAAGATGTATAGTGTATTAATTTGATAGTTACATATTGCAAAATGATTACTACCATAGTGTTAACTAACATTCCCATTACATTGCCTAATTACTATTTCTTTTTTGTGGCGAGAACATTTAAGATCTATGCTCTTAGCAAGTTTCAAGTATGTGGTATAGTATTATGAACTATAATCAGTACGTTGTACGTTAGATCCCCAGAACTTATAATCTTGTACTGGGAAGTTTGCACCTTATAACGAACATCTCCCCTTTTTCCCCCACTCTTCAGTGCCTGGTAACCACTATTCTTGGTATATATGAGTTTAGGTTTTTTAGACTCCCCGTCTAAGACATGTAAGTGAGATTATATAGTATTTGAATTTCTTTGTCTTATTTCACTTATAATGCCTTCAGAGCTAATCTATGTTGTCACAAATGGCAAGATTTGTGACTTTAATGGCTGAATAATATTCCATATTGTGTGTGTGTACATACACACACACATATATATACACATACACACACATATATACCATATTTTCTTTGTCCATCCATTGTTGGACATTTATGTTGCTTCTATGTATTGGCTATTATATATATGTATTTTTAAAAGATTTTATTTATTTATTCATGAAAGACACAGAGAGAAAGAGAGAGGCAGAGACATAGGCAGAGGGAGAAGCAGGCTCCATGCAGGAAACCCCATGTAAGACTTGATCCAAGAACTTCAGGATCACGCCCTGAGCCAAAGGCAGATGCTCAACCACTGAGCCACCCAGGCGTCCCTGAATTGGCTATTATAAATAGTTACACAGTGAACATGGAGGTACTATATCTTTTCAAGTTATTGTTTTGTTATCTTTGGATAAGTACTGAAAAGTGGAATTACTGGATCATATGGCAGTAGGGTTTTTTTTTTAAGATTTTGTTTATTTATTCATGAGACATACAGAGAAAGAGAGAGGCAGAGACACAGGCAGAGGGAGAAGCAGGTTCTATGCAGGGAGCCTGATGCGGGACTTGATCCTGGGACTCCAGGATCATGGCCCCGGGCCAAAGGCAAGCATTAAACCACTGAGCCACCCAGGCATCCCTCTGTTTTTAATTTTTGGAAGAACCTCCATTCTACTGTATGTAATGGCCGCACCAATTTACGTTCCTGCCAACCGTGCACCAGGATACGGTTTACTCTACTTCCTGGCCAACACTTAGCAAATCTTTTGCCTTTTTTTTTTTTTCTTTTATTAAATATTTATTTATTTTAGAGAGAGAGTGTGGGGCAAAGGGAGAGAATCTCCTCTGAGCCAGCAGCCTGATGCAGATGTAGGTTTCTATCCCATGACCCATGAGATCATTATCTGAGCCAAAACCAAGAGTTGGTTGTGACTGAGCCACTCAGGTGCCCCAAATCTCTAGTCTTTTTGATGATAGCCATTCTAACAGGTGTGAAGTGGTATCTCATTATGGTTTTGATTTGCATTTCCCATTGGTTAGGGATGTTGAGTACCTTTTCATGTATTGGTTAGCCCTTTGGATGTCTTCTTTGGAAAAATGTCTATTCAGTTCCTCTGCCTATTTCTTAGATTGTTTACAGTTTGCTTGAGTTGTAAGAATTTTTATATATTTTGGATATTAACTCCTTCTCATATATATGATTTGCAAGTATCTTCTTCTGATTTGTAGATTGTCTTCTCATTTTGTTGATGGTTTGGGTTGCACAGAAGCTTCTTAGCATGACATAGTCCCACTTACTGATTTTTGCTTTTGTTGATTGTGCTTTTTTAATTTATTTTTTATTTATTTATTTTTAAATTTTTATTTATTTATGATAGTCACACACAGAGAGAGAGAGGCAGAGACATAGGCAGAGTTAGAAGCAGGCTCCATGCACTGGGAGCCCGACGCGGGACTCGATCCCGGATCTCCAGGATCGTGCCCTGGGCCAAAGGCAGGCGCTAAACTGCTGCGCCACCCAGGGTTCCCTGATTGTGCTTTTTTTAAATTTGTATTTTATTTGTATTTATTTTTTAAAACTATTTTTAAAAAATATTTTATTTATTTATTCTTGAGAGACACACAGAGAGAGGCAGAGACAGAAGTAGAGGGAGAACCAGGCTTCATGCAGGGAGCCCGATGCGAGACTTGATCCCCGAATCCCAGGATCATGCCCTGAGCCAAAGATAGATGCTCAGCCGCTGAGCCACCCAGGCATCCTGGTTATATTGTTTATTTGAGATTTTTTTTTTTTTTGCTTCTTGAGGTAGGCCTGTATTGTTATATACTTCCCTCTTTTTATTGTTTTATGGTTATTAATGGTTGTTTTTGTAGTTCTTTTCTGCTCCATTTTTTTCTTGTTCTCCTTGTGGTTTGCTTGCTGTCTAAAGACATAATGGATTTCTTATGTCTTTGTTATTTGGATATCTATATCCAATGAACAAACCTAAAATGAAATTTATTTTTAAAAAAATTTTATTTATTTATTTGAAAGAGAGAGAGAGTACAAGCATGGGGAGGGGTAGAGGGTGGAAACAGACTCCCTGCCGAGCAGGGAGCCCCCCTGCCCGACTGGATCTCAGGACCCTGAGATCAGGACCTGAGCCAAAGGCAGATGCTCAACCACTGAGCCAACCAGGTGCCCCACTTTTTCACTTTATTGATGATGTTGTTTGACACAGTAATTTTAAACTTTGATTATGTCCAATTTCTCTATTTTTTCTTTTGTCACTTGTGCTTTTAGTGTTGTATCTAAGAAAGCATTATTTAACCCAGGATTGCAAAGCTTCATTACTGTTCTTAGAGTTTTATAGTACTGGTTCTTACTACTATTAGCCTTTGATTCTGTTTGAGTTGGTTTTTGTTATGGCATGAGGTAAGAATTTCAACTCTTGTTTTGAATGTGGATATTTACTTGTCCTAGTGCTTTTTGTTAAAAAGACTATTCTTTTCCCAGTGAATTGTTTTGGCACTCTTTTTGAAAATCAGCTGACTGTAAATGTAATTTGTTCTGGTCCTTCCATTCTTCTGAAAAGAATCTACATGCTGTCCTTATGCTAGTACCACACCATCTTGATTATGGTAACTTTGGAGTAAGTTTTGAAATTGCAAAATGTAAGTAAGTCCTCTAACTTTGTACTTCATTTTCAAGATGATTTTGGCTATTCTGAGTCTTTGTATTTCCATAAGAATTTTAATTCGAGCTTGTTAATTTCTGCAAAGAACGTAGCTGGGATTTTGACAGGAGTTGTGTAAATCAGCAATTTGTGCATTTTGCCATGTTTACAGTAGTATTCTGATCCATGAACATTTATATAGGTCTTTCAAATTCCTTTTCAACAATATTTTATGGTTTTTAGAGTATTAGATTTACATTTCTTTTGCTAAATTTATTCCTAAGTATTTTATCCTTTTAATGCTATTGCAAACAGTTTATAATTATCGTAATATATATTTAACTCTGTGCCCAATGTGGGGCTTGAACTCAACCGCATGATCAAGTTGCATGCTTTACCAACTGAGCCAGCCAGGAGCCCCCAAGCAGAATTATTTTTAAATTTCATTTTAAGGGGGCCCCTGAGTTGGTCAGTCAGTTAAGTGTCTCACTTTGGCTGGGCTCATGATTCCAAGGTCCTGGGATTGAGCCCTGTGTTGGGCTCTCTCTTCTTTGGGAAATTTGCTTCTCCCTTTGCCCATTGCCCTGCTTGTGCTCTCTCTTTCTTTCTCTCAAATAAATAAATAAAATCTTTAAAAAATAGACATTTCATTTTAGGTTTGTTCTTTGCTTATGTATAGAAGTACAAGTGCTGGGATGCCTGGGTGGCTCAGTGGTTGAGCATCTGCCTTTGGCTCAGGGTGTGATCCCGGGGTCCTGGGATTGAATCCCACCACAGGGAGCCTGTTTTTCCCTCTGCCTATGTCTCTGCCTTTCAGTTTGTGTCTCAAATAAATAAATAAATAAATAAATAAATAAATAAAATCTTTAAAAAAAAGTACAAGTGCTTATTGTATATTGATCTTGTATTCTGTAATTTTGCTGAACTTATTTATTAGGTCTAACAGTTTTTAGTGGGTTCCTGAGGATTTTCTGCATAAGATTATGTTATCTGTGACAGAAATAGATTTGCTCCTTTATTCCTTCCTTTCATTGTCTTGGTTTGAACCTCTAGTATAATAAATAAAAGTTGTAAGAGTATACGTCCTTGTCTTATTTCTGGTGTAAGGGGTAAAGCTTTCACCCTTATCATTAAGTGTGTTATTAGCCATGGGCAGTTCATAAATGCTCTTTCTCAAGGTGAGGAAGTTCCCTCCTATTCCTAGTTTATGAAGCTGTTGTCATTGTTGTTTTTAATCATGAGGGGTGTTGGATTTTTTCAAAAGCTTTTTCTGTCTACTGAGATGGTCTTGTGGTTTTGTTCTGTATTCTATTGTGATTGTGTGTTACATTAATTATTTTTCAGATGCTAAGCCAACCATGTTTTCCTGGGTTAATTCTCACTTGTTCATGTCTAATCTTTTTTACATGTTGTTGGATTTGGTTTGCTGTGTATGTCAGTCTGTAGTTGTCTTGAGATGCCTTTGCTTTGGTATTGGGGTATTAGTAGCCTCATAGAATGAGTTGAAAAGATTCCTTCCTCTGTATTTCTTGTAAGATTTTGAGAATAATTGATATTAGTTCTTTAAATGTTTGGTAGAGGGCAGCTCCGGTGGCTCAGCGGTTTAGCGCCACCTTCAGCTTGGGGTGTGATCCTGGAGACCCAGGATCCAGTCCCAAGTTGGGCTCTCTGCATGGAGCCTGCTTCTCTGCCTGTGTCTCTGCCTCTCTCTGTCTGTCTGTCATGAATAAATAAAATCTTAAAAAAAAAAAAATGTTTGGTAGAATTTAAAATTATTCATTTGAAGTTTTTTGATCACTAGTGCAATCTTTTGGGTGTATTTGTGTATTCTTTTTCTTGTGTCTGATTTGATAGTTTCTAGAAGTTTGTATATTTCTTCTGTGTCATCTAATATGGTCTACTGTTATTCACGGCATTTAAAAAAAAAGATCTTATTTATGTGCTTGAGAGAGAATGAACAAGAGCATGCATGTGCATGAGCAGGGATGGGACAGAGGGAGAAGAGAAGCAGACTTTCCACTGAACAAGAAGCTGACACAGGGCTCTGATCCAAGGACCCTGAGATCATGACAGGAGCTGAAGGCAGATGTTTAACCAACTGACCCACCCAGGCACCACCACAGTATTCTCTTTTAAATCCTTTTTATTTCTGTAAGGTTAGTAATAATTGCTCCTTTTGACACCCCCACTCAATGGTCACTCTATCCAAAGTTTTATCAATTTGTTGATCTTTTCAAAGATCCAGCTTTCAGGGGTGCCTGACTGGCTCAGTCAATAGAGCATGTGTCTTTTTTTTTAAATTCTTTTTAGCATATGACTCTTGATCTTGGGATTATGAGTTTGAGCCCCACATTGGGTGTAGAGATTACGTACAAATAAAATCTTAAAAAAAAAAAAAAAAAAGAACCAGCTTTTGGCTTGATTGATTTATTATCTTTCTATTCTATATTTCATTTGTTTTTGCTCTGATTTTTATTGATTTTCTCCTGCTAGTTTTAGATTTTATTTGCTCTTTCCAGTATCTTAAGGAGAGTTAAGTAATTGACCTAAAATCGTGTAATTTAGATATTTACAACTACAAATTTCCCTGAGTAGTGCTTAAGCTGAATCCTGTAAGTTTTAGTATGTTGTTTGTTCATTTCATTCATTTTGAAGTACTTTCTAATTTTCTTACCAGTTTTTTTCTTTGTCCCTTTGGTTTTTCAGGAGTATGGTGTTTAATTTCTACTTAAATGGGAATTTACTAAATTTCTTTGTGTTTTTGAGTTCCTAATTTCATTACATTGTGGTTGGAGAACATGCTTTGTATGATTTGTGTACTTTTACATTCACTAAGGGGCTTTTTTTGTTCCTAGCTTATGTTCTGTCTTGGAAAGTATGTTTTATTTGAGAAGAATGTGTATTTTCTTTTTGTTGGGTAGAGCATCTGGCTTCGGCTCAGATCTTGATCCTAGGGTTGTGGGATTGAGCCCTGTATCAAGCTCCATGCTCAGCAGGGAATTTGCTTCTCCCTCTCCCTCTGCCTCTTCCCAGCTCATGTGTGCACACACACACTCTCTTCCTGTCTCTCAAATAAATAAATAAAATCTTTCTCTTTTTAAGATTTTGTTTATTTATTCATGACAGTCAAGGAGAGAGAGACAAAGACATAGGCAGAGGGAGAAGCAGGCTCCTCACAGGGAGCCTGATGCGGGACTTAATCCCAGGACCCCAGGATCACACCCTGAGCCGAAGACAGATGCTCAACCACTGACCCACCCTGGAGTCCCAATAAATAGAATCTTAAAAAACAAAACAAAACAAAACAAAACAAAAAACAAAAACTTGAGTAGGAAGAAAATAAGGGTGAGAGTTCAGGTCGGAGGCTGGGAAGGGTGAATGCTCTGTAGTTGGAAGGACATGGGTTCAAGTCCTAGGTCTGTCCCTGTTTGGCTGTCTCAGGCAAGTGATGCTACTTCTGAACCTTGCCATCCTCATCTGTAAAATTGGGGGAAAATGTTAAAGCAAAGGTGAGGAAGATAGTCTAAAGGTCAGGATAGAATGGTGATCAAAGGGAAAGTTGGGTTAACTTTTCCCAGATAGGTTTAATTTTTTTGACCATGATATAGAAGGAGGGAGAACAGTGAGTTTGAACTTCAAAGAGGTCTGGGATACCTAGTAAAAGAAAATTACTTTTCTAAATTTTCAATTCACTTGCCAAAACCAATGTACCTGTTGCTCTCCTCATATACTCTCTTACATGCTGGCAAGATGGACCCATTCTTCCCTGGGTTCATACACCTAATTGCTTTACTGAGAACATCTGGTCACTTTGCCTCCTACCTTGCTCTCCGTGCCATCCTCCACACATCTGTGGAGCCTGGGGGCTCTCCTGATGAGCAAATGTTAGAGCAGGCTCTTCCATAGGTGGCTGTTTTTTAGACTCTCTACCATCCCTGGACTATTAGTGTCCTGATAAATTCTCAGTGCTCTTCCTCTTCCCAGCTGCTGGAGAAGTTCCTGATTTTTCTTTCTTTCTTTCTTTCTTTCTTTCTTTCTTTCTTTCTTTCTTTCTTTCTTTCTTTCTTTCTTTCTTCTTTCTTTCTTTCTTTCTTTTTTTTTTTTTTTTTTAGATTTATTTATTTATTTATGATAGACACAGAGACAGAGAGAGGCAGAGACACAGGCAGAGGAACAAGCAGGCTCCATGCCAGGAGCCCGACACGGGACTCGATCCCGGGACCCCAGGACCGTGTCCCAGGCCAAAGGCAGGCACCAAACTGCTGAGCCACCCAGGGATCCCCCAAGTTCCTGATTTCTAGTAGAAATACCATGGTTCATTAATTCCTTCCCCTATTAACAGATACTTAATGTTGTTTCCAGTTTTTGCTCCCACAAGCAGGATTCAGTGAACATACTTGTAGTTGTCTCCTCGGTCAGTTGGCAAATGTCTTTCTGGGGTAGAGTCTGATTTGAATTGCTGGGTCACAGAGTAGGAATGGTTTTGCTTTGTAATCATAACGTATTTCTAAGCATCTTTATGTTTTTCTTTTCACATTTTTCTTTTTTTAAAAAAATTTATTTGAGAGAGAGAGAGAGAGAGAGAGCATAAGTGGGAGGTGTAGAGGGAAGGGAGAGAGAATCTCAAGCAGACTGCACTGAGCACTGAGCCTGACCCATAGTTTGATCTCCTCTAACTGTGAGATCAGGACCTGAGCCAATATCAAGCGTCATTTGATTAAACAACTGCACCAGCCAGGTGTCCCCCTTTATTTTTTATGTTAATTGTGATTCACAACACATTGTTTGCAACTGGCTTTTTATACTTAGCAATGTGTCTTAGACATCTTTCTGTAAGAATGTAAAGATTTGGGGCAGCCTGGGTGGCTCAGCGGTTTAGTGCTGCCTTTAGCCCAGAGCCTGATTCTGGAGACCTGAGATTGAGTCCCATGTCAGGCTCCCTGCGTGGAGTCTGCTTCTCCCTCTGCCTGTGTCTCTGCCTCTCTCTCTTTCTCTCTCTCTCTCTCTGTGTCTCTCATGAATAAATAAATAAAATCTAAGGGATCCCTGGGTGGTACAGCGGTTTGGCGCCTGCCTTTGGCCCAGGGCGCGATCCTGGAGACCCGGAATCGAATCCCACGTCGGGCTCCCGGTGCATGGAGCCTGCTTCTCCCTCTGCCTATGTCTCTGCCTCTCTCTCTCTCTCTCTCTCTCTCTCTCTGTGACTATCATAAATAAATAAAAATTAAAAAAAAATCTTAAAAGATATTAAAAAAAATCTAAACAAAAAGAAAAAAAGAATGTAAAGATCCTCATTCCTTTTTATAGGTATGTAACATTTAAAAAAAAGATTTATTTATTTTTGAGAGAGTGAGTGATCGATCACTTGCAGGAGTGGGGGAGGGGCATAGGGAGAGAGAAAAGCAGACTCCCCACTGAGTAGGGAGCCTGACCTAGGGCTTGATCCCACCACACTGAGACCATGACCTGAGCCAAAAATCAAGAGTTGAACGCTTAACCAGTTCAGCCCTCCAGGCGCCCTTGATATATAAAGGCATTTTGAACTACCCTCTTACTAATGAACATTTAAGATGTTTATTTCTTTTTGCTCTAAGAATAATGCTATAGTGAATAACCTTTACTTTTGTTCTTATATCCTTTCATTATACATATGCTTCTATCCATAGGATAAATGCCTACAAGTGGAATTTCTGGGCCAATATGTGTATCTATATAATTTTTAAAAATTAAGGTGAAATGCACATAACATAAAATTAGCCATTTGAAAGTGAACAGTTCAGTGGCTTCACTACCTTTTTCTAGTTCTGAAACATTTCCATTATTCCAAAATAAAGCCGTGTACCCATTAAGCAGTTACTTTCCATTCCTCTCTCTTCCTGGCAACTAGCAATCTGTATTTCATTTGTATGGATTTAACTGGTCTGGATATTTCATTTAATGTAATTATACAATTAATGTTTTTTTTTTTTGTGTCTGGTTTCTTCTAATGTTTTCAAAGTTTATCTATGTTGTAGTATGTATGAATTGTAGCATATATTATTTTTTGGCTAAATAATATTTCACTACAGGGGCCCTTGGCTGGCCCAGTGAGTAGGGCATGCAACTCTTGATCTTATATCCATAAATCTACTATATGGATATAATATTCCATTATATGTAAATACCACAATTTTTTATCCATCTAGCAAGAAACATTTGGATTGTTTCTATCATTTGGTTATTGTGAACTGTTCTGGTATGGATACTTGTATACAAAGTTTTGTTGGGTACCTTTTTTCAGTTCTTTTGAGTATATACCAAGGAGGGGAAATGCTGAGTCAAAAGGCAATTCTTATGTTTAACTTTTTGAGGAGGGCAGCCCCGGTGGCGCAGCGGTTTAGTGCCGCCTGCAGCCTGGGGCGTGATCCTGGAGACCCTGGATCGGGTCCCGTGTCAGGCTCTCTGTGTGGAGCCTGCTTCTCCCTCTGCCTGTGTTTCTGCCTCTCATTCTCTCTCTGTGTCTCTATGAATAAATAAATAAAATCTTAAAAAAAAAAACACACAAAACTTTTTGAGGAATGACAAACTTTTCCACAGTAGCTCTACCATTTTACATTCCCACCAGCAGTATGTGAGGGTACTGATTTCCTTGTATCCTTGCCAACACTTATTATTTTCCTTTTTTAAAAAAGTTAAAGCTATTTTCATCAGTGTGAAGTGGTTGCATATGTAATTTTGATAGATCTTACCAAATTATCTTTACTAGATTCCAAATTATATTTGGTGTATAAATTACATTCTTACTGGCAATGTATAAGGTTAATAGCTTCTTGATACCTCTTGCCAACACAATGTTATAATATGTAAATCTTTGCTTATTTTTTTAAAGATTTATTTATTTATTTTTAAAAGATTTTACTTATTTATTCATGAGAGACACACAGAGAGAGAGGGAGAGACAGAGACACAGGCAGAGAGAGAAGCAAGTTCCATGCAGGAGCCTGACATGGGACTAGATCCCAGGTCTCCAGGATCAGGCCCTGGGCCGAAGGCAGCGCTAAACCGCTGAGCCACCTGGGCTGCCCTCTTCTTTTTTTTTTTCCTTTTTTTTTTTTGTTAAATGCGTACATGTTCATGCATTTGTTTTATTTTATTTTTTATTATTTTATTTTATTTTTTAAAGATTTTATTTATTTACCCATGAGAGACACACAGAGACAGAGGCAGAGACACAGGCAGAGGGAGAAGCAGGCTCCATGCAGGGAGCCTGATGTGGGACTCAATCCTGGGTCTCCAGGATCATGCCCCTGGGCCAAAGGCAGGCGCGAAACCATCCAGGGAGCCACCCAGGAATCCCCTGATTTCATTTTTTTAAAGGATTTATTTTTAGGTAATCTCAACACCCAACATGGGGATTGAACTCACAACCCTGAGATCAAGAGTTATATATGCTCTACTAATTGAGCCAGCCAGGCAGCCCTTGCCTTTAAAATTTCTTGTATTGAATAATCAAGATAGGTTATTTTTTCTTATGTTTGAGCTTTTGCATTTCTTTCTTTATTTTTTTTAAAGATTTTATTTATTTATTCATAACAGACACAGAGAGAGAGCGAGGCAGAGACACAGTCAGAGGGAGAAGCAGGCTTCATGCAGGGAGCCTGATGTGGGACTCAATTCCGGAACTCCAGGATCATGCCCCAGGGTGAAGGTGGCACTAAACCGCTGGGCCACTGGGACTGCCCAGCTATTTGTATTTCTTTGTCTTGTAAATTGCCTCTTCATATCCTTTACACAGTTTTTACTGGATTGTTTGTCTTTTTAAAATTTGTAGTAACTTGACAGATATTACAGAAATTACAACTTTGTGATATGAGTTGCTAATATTTTGTCTGGTCTTTCTATTACCATTTACTTGCCTACTATATTCATGACCTAGGTGCTGGAACTATGTAACACGTGAGACCAAGCCTGCCCTCCTGGAGTTTGTTCTAACAAGGGAGTGTGGGGAGACAATACATAAATAATCAAGATAACTTCTGGTCATGGTCCATATTTAGTAGGACACAAAGCAGGATGTCATTATGATAATGGGTGATAACATAGGAGTCTGCTTATACAGAAAGCTGAGTGAAAGGTGATAATTTGAGTCCAGGCAAAGGTAAGATGGCTATTGAAGTAGCTGGGAACAGAGACTGCAAAGGCCACCAAGGGTATTGTGACATTAACACTGTGCCCCCAGCATATTTGGGGCAGTGGAAGGTACCTGTGGGACTGGGTAATCAAGGGGAGTAGTACAAGGTGATGCTAGGAGGGAAGCAGTGTGAGATCCTATCCTGAGCATCTATCTATCCTGCTATGGGGAGGAGGGCACATTTTATACTAAGTACGATGGGAAGAATCAAGAGGATAATTGGTAGAAGTTATTAGATTATAAGTGTTTTTTCAAATCATTAATAACTGAGAATTTTTAATGACTGCTTATTCATACTTATGTATAAACCATAATTTATTAAACTCACTGGAAAATTGTTTTCTTCTTCCCTCCTCGTTTTTATTCATGTAAAACTCTGATAAAGATATCTGTAAGAAAAAAAAAAGATATCTGTAAGCTTAATTGCTTTCTTAGGTTATTTTTCTACAATTAGATTTTATGAGCAGTTTTTAAAGGTGTTTGATGCATGAAATTCGACAGCACTCCGGTGTGTACTTTTGTGTTTCAGAGTGTGTTAATGACAACTACTGGTTTGGGAGAGATAGAAGCTGTGAATACTGCTTTGATGAGCCATTGCTGAAAAGAACAGATAAATACCGGACTTACAGCAAGAAGCACTTTCGGATTTTCAGAGTAGGTGACAAATAATCTGTATATTTGGGAGAACTGGTAATGTCATCACCACTCTGAGATATGTTAGCACTGTAACTCCCCACTGTTAAAACTTTGAAATGAAATGTTCTCTATTTTAGGAAATGGGTCCTAAAAACTCTTACATCGCATACATAGAAGATCACAGTGGGAATGGAACCTTTGTAAATAGAGAGCTGGTAGGGAAAGGAAGACGCCTTCCTTTGAATAACAATTCTGAAATTGCACTTTCAGTATGGAGTAATAAAGGTAACATTATTATCTTTTGGTTACTGGATCTTTTTTTCCTCTCCTATAAAGGGAAAATTGACATTGTGCCCTTGGCAGAGTATGGTTTGGATAAAGTAAGAAGGTTTGTATTCAGGATTCAGTGCAGACTTAGGTACATTTTTAAATTAATGAAAAATTTCTATGAAGGCAGATTTTCCAAGGTTTAATTGATTGGGTTAGTTTTGTTTAAGGCTGTATGCTGTCAATTGAATGGTACTGCTTAAGATGGTTCTTCATTCATTGATGCAGTTTACACCGCATCAGTTTTAGGTGTCAATGAGTTGTTTTAGGCCATGAATTTTTCTCCCTCCCTCCCTCCCTCCCTCCCTCCCTTCCTCCCTCCTTCCTTCTTTTCCTTAATTGCTGCAAATATCTATTGAACTTCGTTTATCTGCCAGGCATTAGGGTATTTCTGGAAGAATCTCAGCTTAAAGTTTCTACCTTAAATGCCACGTGGTTATTCTCTGATTGATGTTTCTTGTCATCATCAGGCAGCATTTTATGAACAGCCACTCCTAACATTTTACTAGTATCACATCTAAAATGAACAGTTGTCATTCACAGAAAGAATAAAAACCTGTAGAGTGAAACGTAATCTCACAGTGATTTTAAATCCTTGGACAGGAGGAACACTCATTTCTTTGATTAAAAAAGAACAACAACCGCAGAACTTTGCAAAACTACATGAGAGTTGAATGACTGGGAAGAATGTATGAGTGTGTGGGTAACACCTTAAAAATATAGATGCTCACAGGTGTTGTCTCACAGATCCTGGTCTAGTAGTCCCAGGGATTTAAAAATTCTTGCTTAGGTGATTCTCATGTAGGCAGTCTTCAAACTGGCATCTGGGCATGATGGCTATACTAGGCATCCCAAAGCACATTTTATGATATTTTCCCCTGTTTCTGACTCGTGTTTTCTATGTGTGATACTTATAGTCAGGGCAGCTGCATAAAGTTTTGCTGTTTGAGAGCACCTGGTGGAGATGACAACCAAGTATTGAAATTTGGCCTGTCTTACTTGGTAAGCTGTGTGCCACCTTTTCCTAGTTGGTCTGTCCAAGGGGCACCTTTTCTGCTTTGAACAGAGGTGTTATCTGGGCTAAAGGTGGCCATAATCGAAATAGATCAGGCTGGTGCTCTGCAGATTGCATTCAGTTTATTGACATTTTATTAGGCATTTGCTGTTTGTACTTGAATGTGAAAAATCCAGATTGCTTTGAAAAGGTAGACTGTCTGGCCACACTGATCCTATAATCCCATAACTGGAGGATTGGCCAGTGCTCAGTAGAGCCTGCCTTTGTTTTAGTTGCATGGTTTGTGTTTGCCCATTCAAGTCCTCACTGCTCCACGTTGTCTTACACTCAACGCAGCCTTCCTTGTGTACGTGGCCTGGCTTCTGTGGGCAACTGAATTTGCAGCTCTTGAAGTAGACCTTGACATCTGTGAGAAATAGCTCTCCAGAGCCCCTCAAGTTCCCAGATTCTTAGATGCCACTGGAATATCCAGAGTCATAAATACCCACAAGCATAGAGAAACAGTTGTATCTTGGTTCATTGGCAGGTTTCCTTCACTACACAGGTGTCTCATGCGGACCAGCGTGGAATGAAGCACACTCAGGTGGCTCAGATTTGTGCCTTTGAGTGGAACTCAAGGTTACCCCAGGGAAGTTGAAACCTGTTGCTGCCTGAAATATGAGAAACTCAAGGGTCTTAACAAATTTCACTCTTTTAAGATATTATATTTACCATCGATTTTGAGGAATTGAAATGTTGATAATTGATTGCAGCCTTGGCCCACATGGAATGTTAAATTTTTTAATGAGTAGGGTATTCTTTCTTTTTCTTGGATACAGCTCAAATAATGGAGAAATAAGGTGACTTTTGGGAAAATGCTATTTATTTAACTTTACAAGTAGGTTCAACATGGTTTGCACTATAAAATGCCAGACGTGTAGAGGTATATAAATGGCAAAGAGAAAATGATGATGACCTGTGGTCTAATCTTATTGGGATGTGTATTTGCTTAGAACATTTTTTTTTTTTTAAGGCTAAAACTAATTGTTTTTTGGTGCTGGGCTTATGCTAATCTGCATGGTTGCCCCCCTCGCCCCGCACTGAGGCAGGAACTAATCTTGCATGGGCCTTTTATATCAGTTGCAATTGATTAATATTCTGAAGTCAAGGAATAAGACTAATATATATATATATATATATATATATATATATGGATGGATTTCCTGCTCTATAGTGAAATGATGCTGTGTATTTCTGTTGCGGAATGAGATTTCACTGTTATTTTCCTTGGGTTTCATAACATGTATTAGCCTGGCTAAATAATTCATTTTAGACTTAGGTGTTAAATGTAATTAAAAACAATTGTCTTATATTCCATATGTTCACTAAATCTTAGGACTATTTTATTTTCTCTTTACCAAATGAATTAATGAGACTTTTTCTGCCCTTTTCCCTTAGTTTTTGTATTTTTTGATCTGACTGTAGATGATCAGTCAGTTTATCCTAAGGAATTAAGAGACGAATACATCATGTCAAAAACTCTCGGAAGGTAAATTTTTTTTGTTATTATGGAAATTGCCCTTCATTTTTTCCCCTAAACATTTGTTATTGATTAGTTTCTTCTTCCTAGTTTTGTAACATTCATTAACTTCATATTTGTAGGGCACTTGTTTGTGATAGGTATGTTATTGATTTATTTGATAATGATCAATTCAAATGAATACTTTTTTTTTTAATAAATTTTAACTTTGGAAAAAAAAAAGAAATTTTAACTTTGGTAGCTCAATAAAGCTGCTTTTAAAAAGTTATTCACAGGGGCATCTGACTGGCTCAATTGGTAGAGCATGTGACTCTTGATATCAGGGTCGTGAGTTTAAGTCCCACGTTGGGTATAGAGATCACTTAAAAATTAATTTTTTAAAAAATTAATTTTAAGGGGATCCCTGGGTGGCTCAGCGGTTCAGCGCCTGCCTTTGGCCCAGGGCATGATCCTGGAGTCCCAGGGTAGAGTCCTGTGTCAGGCTCCTGGTATGGAGCCTACTTCTCCCTCTGCCTGTGTCTCTGCCTCTCTCTCTCACACTAGGTCTATCATGAATAAATAAATAAAATCTTAAAAAAAATAATTTAAAAAAGTTGTTAGTCATATACCATATGATTCACCGATACAAAGTGTATAATTTAACGATTTTTAATATATTCACAGAGTTGTGGAACCTTTACCACTATCAGTTTTAGAACATTTTTATTGCCTTCCCAAAATCCTAGGAACATCTTGGGAAGTGAAATGGAATTAACCATGGAGTCAGGCAAAGTTCTCAAAAATGTTTGGTTTCAGGAACCTTTAGACTCTTAAAAATTACCGAGGATGCCAAAGAGCTTTTGTTCAAATGGCTTAAATCTATTGATATTAATTGTATTAGAAATTCAAGTGGAGAGACATTATTAATATTTATTAATGCATTAAAATTTCACTTATGTCAAGATAAATAATATTTGGGGGGTGCCTGTGTGGCTTAGTTGGTTAAACCATCCAACTCTTGATTTCTGTCCAGGAATTGATACCTGAGTTATGTTTCCTAGTGGGGAGTCAGCTTGAGATTCTCTCCCTCTTCTTCTGCCCCTCCCACTCATTCTCTCTCAAATAAATAAATCTAAAATAAAATAAAATAATGTTTTTAGTACAAAATAATTCTTTAAATAAAGATTAGTGATTAGAGAGACATTATTTGGGGATTGCTGGGTGGCTCAGTGGTTTAGCACCTGCCTTCGGCCCAGGCCATGGTCCTGGAATCCCAGGATCAAGTCCCACGTCAGGCTCCCTGCATGGAGCCTGCTTCTCCCTCTGCCTGTGTCTCTGCCTCTCTCTCTGTGTCTTTCATGAATAAATAAATAAATAAAATATTTTTAAAAAGAGGCATTATTTCACAGATTTGCAAATGTCTTTGATACCTGGCTTATTAGAAAATGGCTAGATCGTGATAGATATTTGCTTCTTTGTTTGGTCAGTTATGTCACCTGCCATATAGCCTCTGGAAAACTGTATGCTCATGAGAGAATGAGAATGAAAAAGGCAAATAATGTCTTAGTATTTTTCTGCAAATAGTTTAGGCTTTGTGGACACCCTGCAAGCATCTTGGGGTCCCTTGGAGGTTGCCTAAAACTACTTCGAGAACCACTTAGTTAGGTTTTTAGGTTTTATTATGGGGCTCAAACTCATGATCCCAAGATTCTCATGCCCTCCGAACTGAGCCAGCCAGATACCCTGAGAAACACTTCCTTAGGGACACCTTTACCACGTTGCATCATGTCCTTCACTCTCCCTCCCCAAAGGCCTTTCTTTTAACATATTTGGAAATATGAAAGTAGGAACTAATAGAAGGAAATAATCACCTATATTCCTGCCACATAGAATCAAATACAGTGTACTCTTTATGACCATCTATGGGAGATATTTTAGTTTATGGCTATTAAATTCAGTTACTCACTATTTTCATATTTGCATAGGTGCTTGGAAGTTTACAGTGAAATTTGTGCCTGCCCCCCCACCCCCTTTTTTAAGATTTTATCTATTTATTCATGAGAGACACAGAGGGAGGCAGAGACATAGGCAGAGGGAGAAGCAGGCTCTGTGCGGGGAGCCCAATGTGGGACTCGATCTCTGGATTCCGGGATTAGGCCCTAAAAGGCAGATGCTCAACCACTGAGCTACCCACGTGTCCCTGTGCCTGCCCTTAAGAAATGTATGGGACTCTTATTTTCCCTAGGGGAGGATTCAACACAAATCCTCTTAATTTTTAGCAGGTGACAGAAACTTAACTCACGTGAGATAAAAGAAATTTACTGAGTTCATACTTGAAATCTGCTATGCCTGGTGGCCTTTATTTCACTCTTTGAGTTCTGATTATCTGTGTGGCTTTGCCTCTTTCTAGGGCTCTTATAAGTGTTACTAGGGCTCTGGCTTATCTATTGATTTAGCTACTATTGGTTGCTTATAGATTTGCTTTCTCTTTGAGGCAGGAAAATGGCTTCAAGGGGCCCTACATTCATGTTTTCTTCCTTCTAGAAACCACCACAGAAAGAATCGTTTCTCTCTCAACATCAGCATCTAATTTCAGGGGAAATCTTGACTGGCTCAATTTTGGTTACATGTCCGCCTCATGGTACTATTATAGATACTCCACTAGAGCTACATTGACTCGGAAGATTTCTCAGGCAGAAGGTGGCTTTATCAGAAGGGGAATTGGAAAGTGTTTTGAGCAGAGTTTAAAAAATAATAGTTATGTGGACCGTTATCTCACATTAGATACAAAAATTAACTCAAAAGGAAAAAAACCTAGACACCTGGGTGGCTTGGTGGCTCAGTTAGTTAAGTGTCTACCTTTGGCTCAGGTCATGGTCCCAGAGTCCCAGGATCAACCCCACAGTAGGCTCCCCACTCAGCAGGGAGTCTGCTTCTCCCTCTGACCCTCCCTACTCTTGTGCTCTCTCTCTCTCTCTCTCTCTCAAATAAAATCAAACAGAAGAGATAAAACTATAAAACTGGGGATCCCTGGGTGGCGCAGCGGTTTAGCGCCTGCCTTTGGCCCACGGCGCGATCCTGGAGATCCGGGATCGAATCCCACGTCGGGCTCCCGGTGCATGGAGCCTGCTTCTCCCTCTGCCTGTGTCTCTGCCTCTCTCTCTCTCTCTCTCTCTCTCTCTGTGACTATCATAAATTAATTAATTAATTAAAAAAAAGAATTCCTGAAAAAAAAAAAACTATAAAACTATATGAAGGAAACAGGGATAACTTCATGACCTTAGATTTGGTGGTGGTTTCTTAAATATGGCACCAGAAGCACAAGCTACAAAGGAAAACAATGCATAAATTAGATTTCATTAAATTTAAAAACCTTAGTGCATCAAGATACTATCAAAGGAGTGAAACACAACCCACAGAGAGAAAATATTTACAAATTATCTGATAAGGATCTAGTATTCAGAATAAACAACAGAAGGAAAAACTACCCAATATACAAATGGGCGAAGGATTTAAATTGACTTCTCCAAAGAAGATATATAAATGACCAACAACCACATGAGAAGATGCTGTGCATCATTAGTCAAATGCAAATCAAAACCACAATGAAATACTACTTTGCAGCCACTAGGATGGCCATAGTAAGGAAACGGAAAGTGACAAGTGTTTGTGAGGATGCAGATAAATTGGAACCTCTGTATACTACTGATGGGAATGTAAAATGGTATAGCCATTGTGGGAAATAGTTTCTTGGTTTCTAAAAAAGTTAAACATAGAATAACCTATGGCCCAGCAATTCCCCTTGTAGATATATGACTCCCCCTCTCCCAGTTGAAGACAAGTGTTCAGACAAAAAACTTAGGCATGAATGTTCATTGCAGCTCTATTCACAATAACCCAAAGGTAGAAACACCCCAAATCTCCATCAACAAATGAATAGATGAACAAACTGATATATCAGTACAATGGAATATTATTTAGCTATAAAAAGGAATGAAATAGGGCACCTGGGTAACCACTAAGTGGCTTAGTGTCTGCCTTCAGCTCAGGTCATCTCAGGGTCCTGGGATTGAGTCCTGCATTGGGCTCCTGTTCCACAGGGAGCCTGCTTCTCCCTCTGCCCCTTTGTCTCTGTCTCTTATGAATAAATAAATAAAATATTTTTTTAAAAAAGGAATGAAATAGGGGATCCCTGGGTGGCTCAGCGGTTTGACATCTGCCTTTGGCCCAGCGCGTGATCCTGGAGTCCCAGGATCAAGTCCCACATCAGGCTCCCTGCATGGAGCCTGCCTCTCCTCTGTCTGTGTCTCTGCCTCTCTATCTGTGTCTCTCATGAATAAATAAAATCTTAAAAAAAAAAAAAAAAAAAAAAGGAACGAAATACTGATCCATACTGTAGCATGGCTGAACCTTGAGAACATGCTAAGTCAAAGAAGCCAGACATAAGATCCACATGTTGTGTGATTTCACTGATATGAGATATTCAGAATAGACATATCCATTGAGACAAAGCAGATAAGTGGTTGTCAGGGGCTGGGGGCAGCATAGAATGGGGATGGAGTTTCCATTTTGGCTGATGGAAAAATTCTGTAGTTAGAGTTGGTGGTTGCAAAACATTGTGGATGTACTTAATGCCACTGAATGGAATTTTTTAAAAAATTTTATTTATTCATGAAAGACTCAGAGAGAGGGGCAGAGACATAGGCAGAGGGAGAAGCAGGCTCCCTACAGGGAGCCCGATGCAGGACTCTATCCCTGGACCCCAGGATCATACCCCAGTCCGGAGGCAGATGCTCAATCGCTGAGCCACCCAGGCATCCCTGAATTGTACATTTTAAAATGATTACAATGGGGTGCCTGGGTGGCTCAGTCTGTTAAGCATCTGCCTTTGGCTTAGGTTATGATCCCAAGGTCCTGGGATTGAGTCCCATACTGGGCTCCCTGTTCAACGGGGAGTCTGCTTCCCTCACCCTCTGCCCTTCCCCAGCTCCCCCTGCTCATGCTGTCTTGCACGCTCTTTTTCTCTCAAATAAATAAATGAAATCTTAAAAAAAAATAAAATGATTAATATGGTAAATTTTATATATATATATATATTGTGAATTGTATATATATATACAATTCACAATTTAAAAAATGTCTTGGCAAACTCATCATCCCACTCCAAAGTCACAATAATTATAGTCTACTTTGGGCATGTAATAAGCGATGGATACTTGGATAGCAATTACCTTCACTTGACCCAAGCTTTGGAGAACAGAGCCCATTAGGTTACCTGTATTTTGAGTGGTATCCTGATTATTATTCCTTCTCCATTATAGTATCCCAATTAATTACAAATCTTTAAGAGTTTGCTTCAAGTGGGTTGTATAATACTTGTGTGTGTGTGTATTTTTTTTTTTTTTTTTTTTAGGTATTGTGATTTTATTTATGGTGAAATTCATGGCATCAACTACTTGTGTAGTTCGCTTAAATAAGAAAGAATATATCAATGAAAGTAATTCATTTGCAGATGCTATTTACTGTAACTTGTGTCAGGCACTCATTTTTATCTAGGACTTTGTTCTACGTCATGTTTCTCTGACTCTAGGATAAGTAATTTCCCTCTTATTTGTTCTTGGTGTCTTTCTGAGAATTTCAGAAAATTTCTGGGGTCCCAATAAGACTTAAGTCTGTATTTCTTAGCTCAAAAGGTGGAATTTGGAGCTGACTCAGTGCTGTCGGATGATCCACATTCACTTATGCCCTTGACATTTTACATTGGTGAGGTTTCACTGTGTTGTCCCCTGGAAACAGGGACAATGGAAGGGTTGTGGGTGGATGGTGTTTAACTTGTTATAGTTGAGGCCAGCTCAGGAGATGGATCTCATGATTAAAATCATTCTGACAATTGATCATCTTATGTTTCTCTCTGTAGTGGTGCCTGTGGTGAGGTGAAGCTAGCTTTTGAGAGGAAAACATGTAAGAAAGTAGCCATAAAAATCATCAGCAAGAGGAAGTTCGCTATTGGCTCTGAGAGAGAGGCAGTAAGTACCTCTGTTGGTGGATGCTCAGTGTTTTTAACACTTTTTAATGTCCCCAAATAGTTTT
Organism: Canis aureus; assembly: GCF_053574225.1. Lineage (NCBI taxonomy): Eukaryota > Metazoa > Chordata > Mammalia > Carnivora > Canidae > Canis > Canis aureus. The sequence goes on along the minus strand of NC_135637.1, from coordinate 25,642,054 downwards.
AGAGTGTTTTTTTGTTTTTTTGTTTTTTAAGATTTTACTTACTTGTTCATGAGGGACACAGAGAGAGAGGCAGAGACATAGGCAGAGAGAGAAGCAGGCTCCCAGAGAGGAAAGCCTGATGCAGGACTCAATCCCAGGACCCCGGGATCCCACCCTGAGCTGAAGGCAGACGCTCAACCACTGAGCCACCCAGGTGCCCCATATGTGAATTTGTATTAAACAGCATTGAAAAATTTTGAGTATTGGGGCCTTGGGTAGCTCATTTGGTTAAGTATCCAAACTCGATTTTGGCTCAGGTCATGATCTCAGGGTCATGAAATTGAGCTCTGTTTTGGGCTCCATGCTGGGTGTGGAGTCTGCTGAAGATTATCTCTCACTTGGGCACCTGGGTGGCTCAGTGGTTGAGCATCTGCCTTTGGCTCAGGCCATGATCCCGGGGTCCTGGGATCGAGTCCCACATTGGGCTTCCTGAAGGGAGTCTGCTTCTGCCTCTGCCTATGTCTCTGCCTGTCTCTATCTCTCATGAATAAATAAATAAAATCTTAAAAAAAAAAAAGATTATCTGCCCCTCACCCCATTTTTTTTTAAAACATATTCAGCTAACCTAGAAATTTACTGATCAATAGTTTGGTTCCAAAAATATATATATATTTTATGAACTAGATTTATTTATTTATTTATTTATTTATTTATTTATTTATTTATTCATTCATTCATTCATTCATTCATTCATGATAGACAGAGAGAGAGAGAGAGAGAGAGAGAGAGAGAGAGGCAGGAAACACAGGCAGAAGGAGAAGCAGGCTCCATGCTGGGAGCCCGATGTGGGACTTGATCCCAGGATTCCAGGATCGTGCCCTGGGCCAAAGGCAGGCGCTAAACAGCTGAGCCACCCAGGGATCCCTCCAAAATTATTTTGTTATACATAATAACATACCTAGCAAAGTGTCCTGTGTCCCAAGTTCCATTCCGTGTCTTCCCCACCCCCTCCACCCCAGTGTTACAAGTTTTAACAATACATAAAAGGGAATTGGGGGGAAAAGCAACTCAGCCATATCCCTACCACTGCAATTCCACAGCTGTTTCCAGTTTTCTGTTTCCTTCTAGGGCTTGTTCATACAGATTTGCATTTTTAGATGGTTGAAATCATATTGTATATACAGTTTTGTATTCTGCTTTTCCTTATGAGCATTAATGCATAAACTTTCCCCTAATAGATGCTTTTTGGTGATTGAGCCTCTATTTCATGAACTTTACTATAATTATTCACCCATTGCTCTGATCATTTACATTTCTAATTCTTTGCCCTTCCTGATAACAAAACAGTGACTATCTTAGCATCTACAGATTTTTAAAAATCTGAATTAAATTATTTAATAGTCTCTGTATAGTAGCCATTCATTTTATTACATTTTCTCTAATATGTATTTACTGCATTGGTGAAATGGTCAAATGTACTGGTGTTTTAACACATGATCCAACAAAGTAATGTAAAGTGAGGTCTCTAATCATTTTTTCCTTTGTGGCCATCTGTTTCTGGCCATTATACTTTAACATTCTTTAAAGATCGATACTCCCACACCCACACCCCAAAGACAATGCCATTCTCACATGGCAAGAGCAATTTCCTTTATGTGGTCACTTTGTTGTAGATCCTTTTCCCTTGTGATTCCAGATTTTTTTCCCGTTTTGAGGGGAGGAAAATACCTACCAGGTTCTTAATGACTTGGAGTAAAATTTTACTTCTTAATTTCATCTTTTAAATCAGATTGGACTCTTTTAGACTGCTCTATCATCAGAGTACGCCCTGACTTGGTAATGAGTTTAACAGCTTACAGGAAGAGGCAGGCTTTTAAAATTAAACATCTGGATTTCTTAGCTGAAGTCCATTTTACATAAATATGTAATTCTATATCCTCCTCGTTTTGGAGGGTGTAGCCCATGAGGCTGAGTAACTTGATTCATCCTTTTGGAATTGCAGTGGAGAGCAACTACAGTCCCCTGATGCTTACTCTCATTGGTGTCTCAGGAAATATGTTAGCCTGTAGTAACTTGGAACCTGTGTCTTCTCCGTTATTAGAGATTTGGGTTGGGGGCACCTGGGTGGCTCAGTAGTTGAGCATCTGCCTTCGGCTCAGGTCAGGTCGTGATCCTGGGGTCCTGGGATTGAGTCCCACATCGGGCTCCCCACAGGGAGTCTGCTTCTCCCTCTGCCTATGTCTCTGCTCCTCTCTCTATGTCTCTCATGAGTAAATAAATAAAATCTTAAAAAAAAAAAAAAAGGAAATTTGGCTTGATGTTTTCCTTTTACAAGTTAATTGAATAACTCTTGTCTTTGTTTGCTGTATCATTTTTATGAGTATAAAGAATTCCACAGCCAGAGAGACAGAGCTTACAACTAATATTACATTGTATATTAACTAACTGGAATTCCAATAAAAACTTAGAGAGAGAGAGAGAGAGAGAGAGAAAGAGCGAGCTTACCAGGTAAGTGTGAGAACAATAGAAGCACACTTGTTTCTGGCTGTGAGAACTGGAGCAGGTGGCTTCCTTTCTCTGAGCCTCAGTTACTCCATCTGTGAAATGGGGATAAATATAGAACCCAAGTTCATTTTGGGATTATGAGATTTCTGTAAGATGACTATTTAAAAGAGGTTGGCATAGCACCTATCCATTTAATGAATGCTTACTATTTGCCAGGCACTTCACAGGGTGATTTTAGGTGAGTGATTTCTTCCACCTCTAAGCCTTGAGTTGTCTGTATGAGTAGTACTGGGTGTGGAACTCATGCAGCTTTTACTCAACTAAGTTGTAACTGTTTTCTAAATATTGACTGTCATTATTATTAACAAAATTTAATGTTATTCCCTTTATCCAAGGATCCAGCTCTCGATGTTGAAACAGAAATAGAAATTTTGAAAAAGCTAAATCATGTAAGTATTGCTGTAAAAATATGACTCATTCTTACTTTCATTTCTCTGAAAATATGGGAAGAATACAAAGTATCAATTTAATAAAGCTAATATTAACTTGGATTCCTTAATTGTGTGTATGTGCCTATGCCTGTGTGTGTGCATGTGTGTGTGTGTATGTACATGTGTGGGTACACATGCATGGGTGTGTGTGTTGTAATTTAACTGGGAAGAGCTTTACCCTGAAATTTTCTAAAGATTTCAGATTAACTGTGATATTTCCACTGAGTGAGTTTTTCACCAAAACACATAAATTTTCTAAATATTTTATCTGATAGGGGTTTGATCAACTGATTATGTTTGGGAAGACATTGGTAATTTGGTAAATTTGGTTTAATTATATCTCAAGTTTCAGTACCTCTGAATACCTTTTGATGGTGGTGAGCCCACTGATCTCAATGGGTATAGTTACTATCTTTTGTGTAATGATGACCTTGTCTCACCGGAAAGTGAATCTGTCTTTTAAGAAATGAGAAGAGAAGAGCACCTGGATGGCTCAATGGTTGAGTGTCTGTCTTCAGCTTAGGGTGTGATCCCAGGGTCCTGAGATGGAGTCCCACATTGGGCTCCCATGTCTTCCTCTGCCTATATCTCTGCTTCTCTCTCTGTGTCTCTCATAAGTGAATTAAAAAAAAAAAAAAAAAAAAAAAAAAAAAGGAAGAAGAAGAAGAAGAAGAGGAGTTGTGATCTTATCCCATCTTCCTTTTTATTGTTCTTTCTGTTTCTTCATTAATTCATGAGCCCCCATGAAGTCATGAGCTAGTTTGGCACTGGAATTAAAACTTGCAATAAGACCTTCAGTCTCTAGCTAAAGATGATCTTACTCTAGGTCTTTTTTGGGGGGGAGGGGGTAGTGTGGGGAGGGGGTAGTGAGGGCAGAGGGGAGAGGGTGAGAGTCTTAAGCAGGCTCCATTCCCAGCAAGGAGCCTGATGCTGGGCTTGATCCCACAACCCTGAGATCATGACCTGAGCAAAAATCAAGAGTTGGACACTTAACCAACTAAGCCACCCAGGCGCCCCAATCTTATTCTGGTTCTTAACCTTCAAACAAAAAAAGATTTCTTCTCCCTTCTCTCACCTCCTCAAATCCCCTAAACAATAAATAGAAATTAAGAACAGAATCACTGCTGTCAACACAATAGTTCAAGAGGGTCTTTGAGAACCCAGTGAGTGGATCTGAACCCAGGAGAATCTGAGTAGCCAGCGTCTTGACTTGGCTTTCTTTTAATTCCCTTGTAACTTCCTCCTCTTCCCTGAATTAGCCTCCCCGCCCCCCACAAGTGATCTGGACTCTCTTGTTAAAGAGAGGAGCCCTCTCATTTTCTGGGGTGGGGTTGGTTCAAACATATGCTTAAGATAAACACTTCGAATTCTCAGGGAATTTTTTTCTTATGTCATAGGATCCCCAAACATAACATTTATACAAATCCAATGTCCACTGCAGTCAAGAGGAATTTAGAACCCTCAAAAAAGATCCCTGGAGATAATTTCCTGGTGGTTTACAAGGGCATGTGGAAAGCTCTTGGAAATTATATATGGGCTCATGAGTGCATTTAGGGGATAATGAGTAGAGCCTGATAGCCCAACAAAGCCTGGCAATTGGAGCCAGGCAGTGATTCAATCAGTTGTTAGACACTTACTGTGCCAGCCTGTTTTCTAAAGCCTGGGTGGTGATGAGCACAGATGGGCTTGGCTCTCCTCCTTCTATGGTTTCAGCCTAGTGGAGAGACAGACCTGGGTTCCCAATCCCATTTCTCTTATCTCCTGGGTCTGAGAAGGTCATTTTACTTTTCAGAGCCTCTGTTTGCTCATCTGTGCAGTGGAGACAATGAGGGTACATACCTTAAAAGTCAGTGTAGGAATTTGATGGGATGTGCTTGCCAAGCTTTCTGCGTGGAGAACACACTTGAGCAATGACAGTGATCTGTCATTCTCTAAACTGTTCCCTGTATGATCTAAGTGGAGGGTTTAGGGTAGGAGCCTCTGGTTCATGAGAGACATCTTCAGCCATGACCTGCCACCAGTGAATGACTCTAGAGGTGGTGGCACCTAGAGGAGGCAGTGTCTGCAGGTTCAGACTGCCAGGACCTTCTTGTGCTCCACCAGCTCCCCTGCCCAGCTGTTCCCAGGTGGGCCCTGGCCCTGCCGGATGAAGCCAGCAGAACCAAGCAGCTCTCATTCGTTCCTCTGATCTCCTGTTCCTTTTCCATGTGTGGCTTTTCTTCTGCTTCTCCTTTATTTTTGTCAAGGTAATCATATGCATATAATCTCTAAAGAGTCAAATCTTACTCAAAGTTTATACACAGACTGTAGCTCTATAGCCCCCCAAACCTCACCCACAAACATTTAAAAACTTTTTTAATCCAACTTATCCCCATATTTCTATATAATATGCATAAACTGCTACCTGTTGATTTATCTATTTTAGATAGCCTGTTGCCTTCCTGTTATAGTATATGAGACTTCTAGTTCTCCTCTCCTTTCTGTTCCTCTCAATATAATACTACAGTACATATCCAGTGTCTTCATTATTGGGACAAGAACAAATGGTCAGCAGAGCAAGTATATCCTATGGTCATAGGTAAGGAGTGGTGGAGCTGGGATGCTCTCAGCCTTACTCCTATGGCTGTGTGTGCCATGACCAAAATGTGGCTGGCGGAGTCTATCCTAAGTGGGTGGGGCTTCTATTATTGCTGTTGTTTGTATTAATCTGGGCAGCATATGAATGTCTCTTGTGTGCAGTTGGTCTGCTGAGTGTTGGTCCTAGAAAGATGAATAAGACTTGACTCAGCCGATGAAGTGCCTGATGGGAGGAGACCCATAGTGGGTGTTAGTTTCCTTTTTTTTTTTTTTTTTCCCTCCTGGAGCTTACAGTGGGGAGACAGACATTAAAGATGCAGCATGAGGCAACACAGATAAGAACTAATGCAGGGGACTGGATGCATTCTGAGGGTGACATTTGAACTGGGGCCTGATGCTGGAGGCCAGGTGTGCCCAGAGGGCGGGATCACCAGGCAGGAGCGTGGCGAGCCACATGGGACATTGGGAAAGAACCCTGGGAGTCTAGGGCAGGTGGGGTGTTTTGTGGTCTAGAGAGAAGGATGCAGGAGATGGGGCTACCGTGGTGGGTAGGCTGGGTCTCCAGGGTTTGCTGATCTCTGCTGAAATGTTGGATTTCCAAAGGTTTTCTTTCTTGTCTTACTTTCCGCCTTTCTTCTCTTTCCTTCCTTTCCTTCCTCCTGATTGGTCTCCCCCTCTCCTTCATTTAAATATTTTAAAATTAGGGCTCTGCCTGGCTGGCTCAGTCTGTAGAACATACAGCTCTTGATCTCAGAGTTGTGAGTTTGAGCCCCAGGTTGGGTGTAGAGATTACTAAAAAATCTTAAGAATTAAAAAAAAAAAATATATATATGTGTGTGTGTGTGTCAGCAGACCAGCTGGCACGCAAGAGACAGTATATGAAATATATATATATATATATTTCATGTATTTGATACATGAAAAGCAATAAATATAAATTATGAACCAAACCAACACTTTTGAAGTCCCCATTCAACTTAAGAAAGAAAACTTGACCATACAATTGAAGCTACTTCATACACTTTGAAGTTCTTCATGATTTGCTTTCTCCCCTTGGCATCATGTTTTCAGGATCCAGTGTGCTGGGTGGGGGAAGCAATGGGGCATCCATTCACTGCTGTATAATAGTTTATCATGGGGGGCAGCCTGGGTGGCTCACCGGTTTAGAACCTGCCTTTGGCCCAGGTGATGATCCTGGAGACCTGGGATCGAGTCCCACATCCGGCTCCCTACATGGAGCCTGCTTCCCCTTCTGCCTGTGTCTCTGCCTTTCTCTCTGTTTCTCATGAATAAATAAATAAAATCTTAAAAAAAAAAAAAAAGTTTATCATGGGATGCTACCACTTGGGGAGAATTTTAATCAGAGCAAAAGGTGTGATGAAATTTGCTTTGCAGAGTGAGCACTCTGGTGAATTTTGCTATTCTTTAATCTGAAATCTAGAAATTGTGTAACTGCCTTTAATTCTGATTAAAGCTGTAGTCCTCCGGGTGGGGCATGACCCTGATAGATATTTACCACATCTCTTACTTACCCAGACCACTCAGCTCTACTATCTATCCTTTGTACTGCAAAACAATAGGTGTCCTTTCTTTCTTTCTTTCTTTCTTTCTTTCTTTCTTTCTTTCTTTCTTTTTTTTTTAAAGATTTTATTTATTTACTCATGAGAGACACAGAGTGAGAGGCAGAGACACAAGCAGAGGGAGAAGCAGGGTCCATGCAGGGAGCCCGACGTGGGACTCGATCTTGGGTCTCCAGGATCACGCCTGAAGGCAGGCGCTAAACTGTTGAGCCACCCAGGGATCCCCCTTTTTTTCTTTACTGTATCCATGCTGCATTGATCAGAGACCATAAACTATCAGCCATAGGGGTGTGTGTGTGTGTCTTTGTGTCTTCTCTACCCCCACATAGCCTTTCAGAGTTCTTATAAAACTGTTATTTCCTTCTTCCATTGACAAATGGGAGGATCTTACCACAATGGCGTCCCCATACCCCTGTGGTTCTAGTTGTATGGAGCTGAACAGCCTTGCTGTGTGGTGTCGTGGCTGGGCTCCCCACCTGGCCTGCTTCTCTTTTCACTAGTGTTAGGCTCTTCCAGGTTCCTTAAGTGTCCTTAATTACCCAAGCTCTGGGGCAGTGAGGAGGAATGCTGGGAAGAGACTGGCCTGCCTTCCTTTGTGCCATCCTCGTGTGTGAAACCTGAACCAGTCCCTTGCCAGCTTGGTAGAAGGGAGGGTTTCGTAAGCCCATTCTCACTGAGGTACCAGCTAAATGCTGTTCTGCCTTTTCTGCTATATGAACTTCAAAGTTTCTTGAGGCAGGGGACCAAATGCCCAAGTACTGCTCCTGTGATTTTCCTCTTGGGAGCTTCTCACCACTTTTCCTCTTCTTCCTCTTAGCCTTGTATCATCAAGATCAAAGACTTTTTTGATGCCGAAGATTATTATATTGTTTTGGAATTGTAAGTAATAAACTTTTCTATTTGTTTCCATTTAAGAGCTTATAAACCACCAAAAAAGTCTAATGCTGGCTTGCATTTTCTCATCCTGGGGACCCTCAATATATGTATGTGGTGGTGGGGCTCACAAAGTGTACATGTGGGGTTAGTGTTGATTCTGAAATTCCTCCAGTGTTTCCAAAGGCACATGGCTTAGAGGTTCCAGGCTCTGGGTCTGAGGCCTGAGTTTGAAGCTCACTCTGCAGGTGACTGCCTGTGAGTTAGTTTATTTCATGTCTCTGAATCTTATTTTCCTAGTGTTGAGGGAGTGGTAATAATGATACCCCCATGCCCAGAGTCATAAGAATTAAATACTGTGAGGGATGGAAAGTGCCCAGCAGAGCACCTGGCACACATAGTTGCTCAAATATGGGTGGATTTTTAATTCTTCTGAAATACCTGCCTGAGTGGATCTTTCTGCTTAGGTGGCATGGTGATACCCGATTATCTTTTCAGTGCTGATTTACTTGCTGGTTTATTTCAGTAACCACAAAATCCTGTTTTCTATGGTGTGACCAAAATAATTTATTGTCTCATCCCTGGAAGAGGCCTATCTGTATCCTCATTCCTGCATAAATATGTAGTGTTTGTGGGAGCGGCTGTTGTTGCGACAGGAAAGGCTTTGCTCCTGAGTGGCACTCCGTGGTTAAGCGGGTTTACTGGTAAGATTTTATAGTAAACAGCCTCAATTATAGCACTAGGAAAGACTGGACGACCCTTGTGGTGTATAAGGGAGTATCTGTTGCTGTCTGATTAGACCAACTTAAAACAGTGCAATAACAATAGGATAACAATCGCTGATATTAATGAAGTACTTACTATGAGCCAATTTTCTGCTCTAAGCACCTCACATGGACTGATTCATTTACTCTTCATAACAGTCATCCAGGTTACTTACAAGTTACTGATGGGTTACTATTTTTAGTCTCACTTTACAGAAAAGGAAACTGAAGTTCAGAGGGATTGAATAACCCTGCCAAGCATCCACATTGTGGCAGGTGCCTTATCTACATTAGTTATCTCAACTTTCAGAACAGCCATTGAGGGGTGGGGTGGGGAGATTATCCCTATTTTTTAAGAGGCCAAGAGGTTACATAACTTGCCCAAAGTCCTACAGCTGGGAAGTGGTGGAGCTGGGGTTCCAGCTGATTGTCTGATTTCGGGCTCCTGCTTGCTGCTCTATCCCAGCCACAGAATTACTGGGGTGTGTGATGAAAATGCAAACTCATGGGCTCCACCTCTAGTCTACTGAGTCAGATTCCTAAAAGCTCCCAAGTATGTGGGTACCCACTGCCCATTCCTTTTGTCTTTCCCTGTTCCTTTGTTTCCAATGAGGATGTCTTCATTATGGAGAGGAGACTTATTACCTCATTGCTTTAAAAAATGGGAGTCCTCGTGAGTGAATAAAAAAGGCAGTTCTTTGCTTGGTCTGAAAGAGTTTGTTTTTGTTATTGTCTTTCATCAAGTGAGTTTCCCTCCAGGAACAAAACCCCTACTTTGCCTGTGTGTTTCAGGATGGAAGGAGGAGAGCTGTTTGACAGGGTGGTGGGGAATAAGAGGCTGAAAGAAGCTACGTGCAAACTCTATTTTTACCAGATGCTCCTGGCTGTACAGGTAAGAGAAGCCCTCGGTTCTTTTGACAACCTGCCTCTTGTAGGTGAATTATTCCCTAAGTTAGGCAGAAAGCAAAGGATGGTGGATAAAACCTGGAGAGCAGATAGTCTGTGCTTATGTTGTTCTGTTCTTGGCAAAAACATTCCACCCCTTTGACTCAGACGAGAAAGCTCTTGCTGGGAAGCTTAAGCAACAGTAAGGAGAGTTACAGAAATAAACACATGGCCCCACGTGTCTTCTCTTTAAGTTGGAAGTATATTGGAGGTACACTGATCTCTACTTCAGCCTGAACCTTGCAGAAACCCCCTTACCTGCTGGGGGTTGTGGGGGGCAGGTGTAGATTAAGGCTGGCAAGGTGGGGTGGTTGTGATGGACGGATCGCTCCCCCATGGTGCAATGCGAGGTGGCCCCTTAGGTGCAGCATCCTGTTCACTGCAGCAGGTAGGTGGGCAGTGAACTTCTCTGTTCACTGTGTGCTGCCTTCTCTGTTCTGTGAAAGTGTTGCATGGCACGCTGCCTGCTTAGAGGAACATCACCCTTTGAAAACAAATTTAGGGGACGCATGAGTGGCTCAGTGGTTGAGTGTCTGCCTTCTGCTCAGGGCGTGATCCTGGGGTCTCGGATTGAGTCTCACATCGGGTTTCTTGCAGGAAGCATGCTTTTCCCTCTTCCTATGTCTCTGCTTCTCTCTGTGTCTCTCATGAATAAATGAATAAAATCTTAAAAAAAAAAAAAAAAAAAGCTGTGGCAATTCTCCACCAAGATTTCTTCCCTTGAAGACCTACTCTTAGTGATTGAGAGCACTCTCCTGTTGAGTGGGTTTGAGGGAGATTTTCCTGGGCTGATTCACCCCTGTTTGCCCTCCCTGGGGGTTTTGACAGTTATCTTTACCAAGGATGTTTTGGAAGGATTTTTGTTCCAGGCCAGAGGGGCATCCAGATAAATTGAAGTCCATTAGCATCTAACTAGTGCTTTACTCTCTTTAATGATTTATTTTCTCCCTTATATCATACCAAGAATATTAAGATGAATTGAGTGCAGATCAGTGGATGTGGGAATTTTTTCCCTAAAGAGATGACTTTGTGTATAAAAATGGTGAACACACAAACATCAACATTGTATTGCAGACAGAGCTTTTGAAGATGAACTTTTAGTCTTTGTGTTGGAATATGTGAATTCTGGATATTTAAACAGATAATTTACCGTTATGTACTTTACAGTGACTTTTAAAAAATACTCTCAGGGAAAAATGACCAAATACATTATTTTGGTGGAATTTTATGGCTTATTTTAATAAGATCTCAATATACTTTTATCACTCATTTACATTTTTATTGAAACTGATACCTTGTATTTCTGGCAGTGTGAAGGGATATTTATTATTATTATTATTTTTTTTTTTTATGATAGGCACACAGTGAGAGAGAGAGAGAGAGAGGCAGAGACACAGGCAGAGGGAGAAGCAGGCTCCATGCACCGGGAACCCGACGTGGGATTCGATCCCGGGTCTCCAGGATCGCGCCCTGGGCCAAAGGCAGGCGCCAAACCGCTGCGCCACCCAGGGATCCCGGGATATTTATTATTTTGAAGAGTGAAATAAACGGTCTACTGTCATAAGTGGCATTTTTCACTTTTTCTGATCAAGAGTTGAATGCTGTACTGACTGAGCCAGCCAGGTGCCCCTAAAGATTTTCTTGAAAACAAATTTGTGGGGCACGTGGGTGGCTCAGTCAGTTAAGCATCTGCTTTTGGTTCAGGTTATGATCATTGGGTCCTGGGATCAAGGCCTTCACGGGGTGCCCTGCCTCAGCAGGGAGTCTGCTTTCTCTCCCTCTGCCCTTCCCCTTGCTTGTGATCTCTCTTCTCTCTTGTGAGTACTCTCTCTTTCTCTCAAATGAATAAATATAATCTTAAAAAAAAAAAAAAAAAAAAAAAACCCAGACAGGAAAAAAACAAAACAAACCAGACAGGGATCCCTGGGTGGCTCAGTGGTTTGGCGCCTGCCTTCAGCCCAGGGCATGATCCTGGAGACCTGGGATCGAGTCCCATGTCGGGCTCCCTGCATGGAGCCTGCTTCTCCCTCTGCCTGTGTCTCTGCCTCTCTCTCTCTCTCTATCTCTCATGAAGAAATAAATAAAAATCTTAAAAAACAAACAAACAAACAAAACCAACCAGACAAACCCAGGGGTGCCTGGGTGGCTCAGTGGTTGAGTATCTGCCTTTGGCTCAGGTCGTGATCCTGGGGTCCTGGGTTCAAGTACCACATCTGGCTCCCCATGGGAAGCCTGCTTCTCCCTCTGCCTGTGTGTGTGTGTGTCTCTCATGAATAAATAAAATATTTTAAAAAATAAAAAACAAACCTAGAAAATAAATTTGTAAACATTACGCCGTTTACCCAGTTGTTTTCTATGATTTGGGGGAACATGATTGTAAGTAACCTGGCTTATGATTTCACTGAGCTGTAAAGGTATGTGTGTGTGTGTATGCGCGCGCGCGCATGTGTGTTTGTCTTTCTGTGTGTCTTCACTCACATACCTACTCTGTAAATCCAAGTCATGCCTCCATTTCTGTGTAGTACCTTCATGAAAATGGCATTATACATCGGGACTTAAAGCCAGAGAATGTTCTACTCTCATCTCAAAAAGAGGACTGTCTTATAAAGGTAAGATATTTATGTTCTGTATGTGGCCACTCCAGTAGATTTTTGTTCATAGACTTATAAAATTTATCAAGTAAAAAGTGGGAACATAAAAAGGTACAGAATTTGACCATTCCACTATTAGCAATCATTTTAGCGATTAGGCGGTATTGCTCTGGTCCAGATTCTAATGAGTATTTATTGAACTCCACTGTATACAAACCACTTTTATTCAGAGAGGAAAGAGGTGTCTAGATGGATGACACAATCCTATCCACTCTCTTCCCCTGCTTTCTAGGGCAACATGCTTCCCAAGCTTGGTTTCACTATAGAATTTCCTATTAATTAAAAAAAAAAAAAAAAAAAAAAAGTCATGACACCTAGGCTGCATCTCAGAATTGCTGAAGGTGGCACCCAGGTGTGAGTATTTTGTCCAAGCACCTCAGGAATTCCAGTGTTGAGATTGGTTGAGAAACTAGGGTCTAAGGAAAACTGTGGGTAACTAATTAGTGCCCTGGGGTCTGGGTTAGATAAGGGATAAACCTTTTGTAAGGTTACGGAGAGCCACAGATAAGTTGTAGAAAAAACCTTGTGCTTCCTTGGGTTGGAAATTTTAATTTAAGCAAAATTAAATTTAATTTGCAGTGTTAAAGTTATAGATTCCAGATTAATAGTAGGCATGAACCATATAGGATATGAACTGATCTAGCCCACATGCCCTTTAGGATTGGCAGACTATGTTAATCTTTTTTATTTTATGACACCATTAAAAATGGTACCCTTTTGTCCTTAATTTTAGATTACTGATTTTGGGCAGTCTAAGATTTTGGGGGAGACCTCTCTCATGAGAACCTTATGTGGTACTCCCACCTACCTGGCTCCTGAGGTTCTTAATTCCTTTGGGACTGCTGGATATAACCGAGCGGTGGATTGCTGGAGTTTAGGAGTTATTCTTTTTATTTGGTAAGAAAAGTTTCATTGCTTCAGTGTCTGGTTGTAGGTAATTAGGTGAAATCAAAAACGTGTCCAGGTAGAGAGCTTGTATTTAATTTGAGTGACTTTTTTTGACCATTGATTTAAAGAAAAATCTAGATGTCTGAATGCCACTGAGAATATAACTTGATTTCTTTTCCTTTTTCTCTTTACCAATATTAAGCCTTAGTGGGTACCCACCTTTCTCTGAGCATAAGACTCAAGTGCCCTTGAAGGATCAGATCACCAGTGGAAAATTCAACTTCATTCCTGAAGTCTGGGCAGAGGTCTCAGAAAAGGGTATGGATATGAAAGGGTTAAGAATTTGTGGTTTGCTAAAAAGTGTGTGTACTGTGGTGGAAATTTCTTTTTACATTCTGTTGTGTTCCTCCTGTTAATTTTTATTTTCTGTTGTTTGTTTTGCACCTCTTGAGGGGCAAAGAAAGTTAAGAACATGGGCTCCAGGACCAGGCTGGCTGAGGCTCATATTTTGGGTCTGCTACTTCTTAGCTATGTGACCTTAAGCAAGTTACTTAACCTCTCTGAGGTTAAGTAACTTGCTTTGAATGTAAAGGGGGTACAGTAAACCCCTACCTTAAAGGGGTTTTGTGAGAGAAAGTGTAACCTGAGCAAGTGCCTGGTACCTACTAGTGTACAAAATAATAAGTAACTTTTCAGTTACAAAGTCTCCTTTGAGTAAGAGCCTAAGTAGTTACTTTGTGTTTTAGAATTTAAAAGTATAACTTTGTAATTCTCAAAAGGAGAAGTAGAAAATAAAACTAAATGTCAGGTTATGTAACAATTTTGTTGTCTTAGAATGTCAAAGGAATAATATTGTTGCAACATAAAAGCCAGCCTCCGCTTGTTGCTTGCTGTCAAGCTTTGTTTCTGCCAAGCCTGCAGTTCCGAGGAGCCTGATGCTGGCTGAGAAACTCTCCCTGTCCATCCATGGGTCTCGGGGAGAGTTGGCTGAGCATCCTGAGCATTTCAGAACTAGGTAGAAGTTCAGATTTAATTAGTTTGAACTTGAGTCCAGCAACGAGGGAGGGGACAGGGAGCGTTGAAGAGGTGGTGATGTGTGAGCAAGGAGAGATGGGGGCATTGTGGTCATTCCTGGTGTTCTCTGAGAGCTCTGAATACAGAGTGAGAGGACTGGGTGGGGTGGGGGTGGGGGCTGCCCACCACACCTGGTGACTTGTAATGACCTTAGCCCCCCGTCTTTCTGGATGTTGGCCTGTGATTCTGGTATACTTTAATTTTGCTGATTTAATGTGCCTGCCTTTTCCACTGTGGTTTGATATTTGATTATCTTACCGCTTTAGCCCTGGATCTTGTCAAGAAGTTGTTGATGGTGGATCCAAAGGTGCGTTTTACGACGGAAGAAGCTTTAAGACACCCGTGGCTTCAGGTGGGTTAGGACAGTGCTTGCTAGCATAAAATATATAGGCAGCCCTCAGTGGTGCCTGAGGGATAAAGGAAGAAGTTGGAAACCTGTTTGCCTTGTTGAGACTGTTTAATGTACACTTGCTTTAGAATGAGCTTTCGATGTATCAGGTATGTTTATGTGTGTATATGGGTCATGAGTGTAGGTGTGTCTTTGGGTATAACCTTTTTTTGTTTTGTTTTGTTTTGTTTAAAGATTTTATTTATTTATGAAAGACCCAGAGAGAGAGTCAGAGACATAGGCAGAGGGAGAAGCAGGCTCCCTGTAGGGAGCCCAATGTAGGATCCGATCCCAGGATCCCAGAATCACGACCTGAGCCACCCAGGTGCCCTGAGTATAACCTTTTCAAATTAACTTGTGGGTCCTGGGACGGCTAAGCTCACTTTATGGCCTGTCCTGGTCCCACTTGGGTTCCCTGAGTCTGCAGTTGGGCTCTGGTACTTTGAGAGGTGGTTCTAGCGTGGAACCTCCACCACAACCCGACCCATGCCAGCCTCTTCTATCAGTCAGGTGGGATGGGCTGCATTCCAGCTGTCTTCAACCTTAATTAAGTCATGGGAGCAGGGGAAGGAAGAGGAGGAGGAGGGTAGCCTCTCTGGGGTATAATCTGGTTATTTCCCAAGCCTGAGTAATTGGGCATACAGAGCCCCACTTATTTTTGGTGAGTAAACATGCTGTTAATACAGACTGTCACCTGCACTTTCAAGTCTCTATTACCTATGTGTCCCTGCCAGGGATTGTGGCTGTTGTTAGATTATACCCTGACCTCATTCTAGCTGCCAGACTCAGAAGTCCTTTGTGGCTTTGCTGGGCTAATCTTTTACAGCATGGGCCAGGTTTTCTGATGGATGTCAGGCCTTTTGTTAAATGCAGCTCCATTCAGCGCAGCCTTACCCCTCTTTGTTAATTTCCATTTGGTCTGTTTCCTGTAGGGATGGGGAACTTTACCAGCTAGCTTGAGCTAGAGGCTCAAGTACTCTGGGGTTTACTGGTCCGGGAACTCCTTAGGGCCATCCAGTTTCAGCACTGTGCTTCTGGGACTCTGGGAAGACTGTCCCTCTTCTTTCTCTGTTCCAGCCCTCCATACCTAACGGTTTTTGCTCAGGCCAACTCAGGTTGAGAACAACAAATCCTTAAAAGAAAAAAAAAAAGTAGATAGATTTGTTTGGGATATTACCCTGGAAACAGCAGTCTCCCCCAGAAGAAATCTGTCAGATGATTTAGCACTTAATAGACCACACAGATTTGAAACAGCAGGACCCTGGAGAAAAGGAATTTGGAAACAAAGGGTGCTTTTGCATGTGGGGATTTAATTTTGATGAAAAAGAAAAACATGCCTCTTGGCTCTTTTTATGTGCCCTAATAGGGAAACTCTTGGGGCCAGATGTGGAGGTGGAGGAACTGTGCTAGTCTTGGAAAGAAAAAAAAAAAAAGAAAATAGAGCTTGCCAGTTAGGCCAGGGAACAGGGCTTGTAGCTGCTCGAAATTTATGAACGTGCGTAACCTATTTTTCTTGTTCTGTTTGTCTCAAAAGAAAACCGTTACTAACAACTGACGAAAAGGTGAAGTTCAGCCCTGCCACAGGGCTCTCACTGGAATACTCTTTTGTCCACATTTTGTTTTTGCTGCAAAAGGGTGGAATGAACACAGACTGCGGACAAGAATGCAGACACTGCCCACGTTAATCATCTGCTAGTGATAGTTTAGGTTTTATTTGGGGAATATTTCAGTGGTTTTGAAGAAGCCAAATGGTTTTGTGGGTCTGGCCCTGGACTGAGTGTTTGGAATGTGAGTTCCAGTCTCTCTTGTTCTTAATAGTGCAGTTTGGGGAACATCCTTTATATCATCCTATGACATCCTATATATCCACATTTTGGTCTCAAATTAACTTCCTGAAATAGAGAACTCCTTCCTGCTTGCCTTTGAGGTATTTTACAATTTAAATTTTTTAAAAATATTTTATTTATTTATTCATAAAAGACACAGAGAGAGAGAGGCAGAGACACAGGCAGAGGGAGAAGCAGGCTCCATGCAGGGAGCTGGACATGGGACTCAATCCCAGGACCCTGGGATCAGGACCCGGGCTGAAGGCAGTGCTAAACCGCTGAGCCACCTGGGCTGCCCACAATTTAAATTTTTGAATAGATTGTAGACATCTCAAGGAAGGGTGTTTACAAATACACATTGCTACCTGTGGCACATAATGAGCTCCTTTTCCATATTATTGCTAATTGATGACTTAAAAAAAATTTTTTTTTTTAAGATTTTATCTATTTATTCATGAGAGACACACAGAGAGAGAGAGAGGGAGAGGCAGAGACACAGGCAGAGGGAGAAGCAGACTCCATGCAGGGAGCCTGACATGGGACTCCATCCCAGGTCTCCAGGATCAGGCCCCGGGCCGAAGGTGGTGCCAAACCGCTGTGCCACCCGGGCTGCCCCCCTTTTTAAAAGTTTTTGGGCGGCCCTGGTGGCGCAGCAGTTTAGTGCCGCCTGCAGCCCAGGGTGTGATCCTGGAGACCCAGGATCGAGTCCTGAGTTGGGCTCCCTGCATGGAGCCTGCTTCTCCCTCTGCCTGTGTCTCTGCCTCTCTCTCTCTCTGTGTCTCTATGAATAAATAAATCTTTAAAAAAAAAATAAAAATTTTAAAGAAAGATTTATTTATTTATTAGAGAGGGCATGTATGCACACGTGCATGCAGAAAACACACACACACACACACACACACACGGACGAGCAGCTAGAGATGGACAAGCAGACTCCATGCAGGGAGCCCGACGGGGTACTCAATCCCAGGTCCCCACGATCACGCCCTGGGCAGAAGGCAGGCGCTAAACCGCTGAGCCACCCCGCTGCCCGACTTGTTTTAAATACAGGTCTAAATAAGCTTGTGGGGAGTTCTGTTTGGCTGTACTGAAGACCTGCCATACAGGGTGTTGCCATGTGGTTCTGCTTCATTGTGCACTCATTCTTTCAGAGGACAGTTAATGAGCTCTGTCAATGAGTAGATACTGGGGACACAAAGAAGAGTAAGAGGAGTCCTTCCCTCCGGCAGTTGACCGTCTGGGTGGGGGCCAACCCTGACCATAGTCACAATAGGACAGTGGGACATGTGTGGCAATAGGGGTAGGTGCAGAGTATGGGGGTGGGGATCCTCAGAATGAGATAGGGTCACAATCCATTGGGCTTCAGGTACTTGCAGTTCATACAGTATGAAGAACTCCTAAAGGCTGAGTGATCTGGGGATGACATGAATGCATAGTTTGCTAGAGCTGCTGTAACAAAATAGCACAGACTGAGTGGCTTAAACAACAGAAATTTATTTCCTCACAGTTCTGGAGGCTAGAAATCCCAATTTCAGGGTGTCAGCACATTGGGTTTCTCCTGAGGCCTCTCTCCTTGCCTTGCAGATGGCTGCCTTCTCTCTGTCCTTACGTGGTCTTTTCTCTTTGCTCACATCCCTGGCATCTCTTTCTCTTCTTATGAGGACATTAGTTCTATTGGATCAGAATCCCACCCTAATATAGCCTCATTTTAACTTAATTGCCTCCCTAAAGGCCCAGTCTCCAAATAGTCACTGGTGGTTACTATTTCAACATTTGAATTTAGGGGGCAGAGGTGGACACGGTTTAGTCACAATGGGGGACAGCATTTTCAATGTTGATTGAGTCCCTCTATATGGAGGTCCCTGTGCCTTTTACAGTGCCCTGGCACCTAAGGCTGCTCAGGAAGTGTTTGTTCACTGAGTGAATGAGAAAGGAGGGTGAGGTTGATGGGCAGGAAAGCAAGGAGGGCATTCCCAGTGAAGGCTGTGAGCAGGAATAGAAGGAAATACGGGAAGGAATTTTGAGAGTGGCATTGTGTAGGAAGCGAGATCCTAAGGGAGATTGTGGATCAGAACCAGATGAACGTGGTGCTCTCAGAATGGGCAGTGGGGTGCTATCCTGAGTGCTGCAGTAAACAGGGTGATAGAAGCAGGTGATTCAGCTACTAGGTATAGAACAGGTAAGTTAATCCTTGAGCACGGCAGTTTTTCTTTTTTTTTTTCTTTTTTTTTTTAATAAAATAATTTTTTATTGGTGTTCAATTTACCAACATCCAGAATAACACCCAGTGCTCATCCCGTCAAGTGTCCCCCTCAGTGCCCGTCACCCACTCACCCCCACCCCCCGCCCTCCTCCCCTTCCACCACCCCTAGTTCATTTCCCAGAGTTAGGAGTCTTTATGGTCTGTCTCCCTTTCTGATATTTCCCACACATTTCTTCTCCCTTCCCTTATATTCCCTTTCACTATTATTTATATTCCCCAAATGAATGAGAACATACACTGTTTGTCCTTCTCCAATTGACTTACTTCACTCAGCATAATACCCTCCAGTTCCATCCACGTTGAAGCAAATGGTGGGTATTTGTCGTTTCTAATGGCTGAGGAATATTCCATTGTATACATAAACCACATCTTCTTTATCCATTCATGTTTGATGGACACCGAGGCTCCTTCCACAGTTTGGCTATTGTGGACATTGCTTCTGTAAACATCGGGGTGCAGGTGTCCCGGCGTTTCATTGCATCTGAATCTTTGGGGTAAATCCCCAACAGTGCAATTGCTGGGTCGTAGGGCAGGTCTATTTTTAACCCTTTGAGGAACCTCCACACAGTTTTCCAGAGTGGCTGCACCAGTTCACATTGCCACCAACAGTGTAAGAGGGTTCCCTTTTCTCCGCATCCTCTCCAACATTTGTGGTTTCCTGCCTTGTTAATTTTCCCCATTCTCACTGGTGTGAGGTGGTATCTCATTGTGGTTTTGATTTGTATTTCCCTGATGGCAAGTGATGCAGAGCATTTTCTCATGGAGCACGGCAGTTTTTCTGTACGCGTCAAACTGCTACATATTGGAGGTCTTCCCTCCTGTGTCCTCTGCCCTCACCCACTGTAGTGCTCTTAGCTAAGTGGGAAGAGTGGGAAGGGGTTGGACGGCAAGGTACACGGGGTTTTGGAATCAGCTAGCTGTGGGTCTGTATTGTGCACATGCTACTTGTGAGTAACTAAACTGGTCTTCCAGCTGGCCCCATCCTAGTCATGGATATTTCACCTTTCTGAAGATGGTAGAGCTGCACCAGGTTACTTTTCAGGATTCCCAGATGCAAACCCTTGAACCCTGCAGAAGTAACATTCATGGAAGTGGGAATTACCCTTAATAGACATCTGGGTAGGAGTTCTCTGTGTGCACTTGCAGGCCGCCCCTCCCCTTCCTCTAGCGGCCAAAGCACCTGTAATGCTATGATCTGTTCATTTGTCTTCCTTTCTCATTAGCTCTGGGATATTGTGGGCTTCTAGTCCTTCTGGTGACTTGTGTAGTATTTGCTGGGAGAATTTGCTGGGGTGCTGGGTTGCTTTGTTAGGATGGTCCCAGTATATGGTCTTATTGTTGGCATGGGGAGGGGGCACCTCCTGGAAATATTGGGGGAGCTTCATGGAGTCTGCTAATAGGGTGCTGAGCCAGTCCCAGCCTCTGGCTTCCTGATTGCCCTCTGAGAGGACCTGGGATGCTGGTTCTGAATGTCTTTTGACTACTAACGTCTGTGGTTCTCTCTGACCCACTGAGAGCCCTGAGGAATGTGGGTTTGATTCAGCCAGTGTTGACTAAGTATTGACTGCTGATTAGACTCCCCTGGGAAGGCAGAGGTGAGGAGCACGTGCCCATTTCCTCCTGGAGCCTCAGCAAGAGCATGCCTTTTGGTGGACAGACTGGGTGTCTTTACCCACTTTCCTTTCCAGGGGCACCCTAGCCCTTTCTTTCTAGGACCTTTCTTTCTGTCACACATAGCCTACTTAGTTTTTTTTTTTTTCATTTCTTCACAGGATGAGGACATGAAGAGAAAATTTCAGAATTTACTTTCTGAAGAAAAGAAGTCGACAGCTCTACTCCAGGTTCCAGCCCAGGTATTCCAAATGATGGTCATTAAACATAGGCTCAGTTTTAAAGACTGAATGAGCAAGGGTGATGAGCTTGAGAGGACTCTTTAGTAGCAATTGTTTAATGTATATAGATATCTTTTTTGGAATAATGTAGCAGATATTGTATTTCAGCTCGATCTGCTTTAGCACCCTTAGAAGATTTGATTAGTAAGGAAGAGTATGTTTAATACATTAAAAAAGCACAGCCAGAGATTGTCATTCAGAAGGTTTCCTGTAAGGCAAAACTGGAAGACTCTATTAGAAGTTCAAATTTAAACTTGCTGGAAATGGGGGGATTCCTGGGTGGCTCAGTGGTTTGGTGCCTGCCTTTGGCTCGGGGCGTGATCCTGAAGTCCTGGGATCAAGTCCCACATCGGGCTCCCTGCATGGAGCCTGCTTTCTCCCTCTGCCTGTGTCTCTGCCTCTCTCTTTCTCTCTGTGTCTCTCATGAATAAATAAATAAAATCTTAAAAAAAAAAAAAAAACTTGTTGGAAATGTACAAATCTGGGCAAGTGGTTGATTATTGATCATAATTTTATCCCTCTAAAGTTCTTTGTTAGTATATGTTAATCTGTTTATTCCTATTCTGTCTTCTTTTGGTGAATAATATTCCCCTTCCTACTGTCCCCTTGAAATTTTATGAATGGGAAAACAAAGACACAAAAAAGATTGTCTTCCTACAAAACAATATTTGGGGCTCCCAGCAAGAGGTAATTGTAGTCCCTTTAAATTTCATAATTTAGGAGAGGATGACAGAGAGGAGGGAGGGTGGTTATGCTGCTTACTTTGAGTATACATCAAGTGGTTGGATGCCACAGGGGAAAGAAATGTCCATTCGATAAGCATGTCTGAATCTGGGGAGGTGGGGTGAGGGCTCAGATGTCAAGGAAGGCAACTCATAATTCTTGGTATTAGAAGTTTCACATGAAATGCTCCAAATTTATAGGAAGCATAGTGGAATTTTTAATAATTTTAAAGCCAGGGCAGCCCTGGTGGCTCAGCGGTTTAGTGCCACCTTTGGCCCAGGGCATGATCCTGGAGACCCACGTCGGGCTCCCTGAGTGGAGCCTGATTCTCCCTCTGCCTGTGTCTCTGCCTATCTCTCTGTGTCTCTCATGAATAAATAAATAAAATCTTAAAAAAAAATAATTTTAAAGCCAGTGCTTTTCTTTGAACACTTCTCCCTTTTTATTTCCAGCCTTCCACAAGTCGAAAGCGGCTTCTTGAAGGGGAAGCAGAGGATGCTGACACCACAAAGCGTCTGGCTATGTGTGCTGCTGTGTCGTGAACACTGTTTGAACATGAAAGACCCCAACCTTCTTGAATCCTGCTGCCATTTTCTTTAAATCTGTTTTTTGTAGTTTTAATTTTAATTATGCAAACAGTGGTTTTTTCCCAATCATCAATACATAATTCCAAACCTAGTGGAACCTGAACCTGTGCTTCTGCTTGATAAGGAGATCCTTACTTGCATGGCTTTTTTGTGTATTTGCAGTTTTGTGCTTTCTGTCTGGTGCTTTACGTTGGCTGGAACCTGGTGGGTATCCCTGGTCTCAGCCTGGGCAAGCTGCATACAAATTTGAAAGGTCCTTTAGCAAGTTGCTGGGAAAGGTGCACAGCAAGGTTGGGGTGGATTCTGTAGAGCCTGACTGATTGCCAAAGTCCTCATGAGATAGGAGGTACTTTGGTACCGTATCCCAGGAACCAGTTTTAAATTCTCATTCTCACCCACATAAAGATACAGGTCCATCATCACTGGAACTATGGGACCAGAAAAGTTGTAAAATTAGAATATTTCCTGATTTTAGGAAGGATACGTGGCACATTGACTTTATTTTGTAACACCCAGCAGAGTCCTATAACCAAACACTTAAATATGTTTGCAGCAAATATTCACAATAAAACAGTTAGAAAAGACTATTAGTGCCGCATATCAATTCAGGTCAGTTTTTTTCTGTCAAAGGAGTTAGGGGATGACTCTCAGATTTCAAAGCTGTTTGGATTTTAGAAATATAGATAAGGCATGTGGGCATTTCATGTTGAGCCAACAATGACCAAGAAGGCCCTGTATAAAGTCCTTCCCTTGGCTGGTCTTGTCCAGTCCTCACAGTGATGTTATGGTATAAGTCCTCTGACTGCCCAAATGTCGTAGGTGAGAAACCCAGGATGAAAGAGCAAGGTGACTTGTCCAGTGTCACAGAGCAAATGTCAGAGGTGGGACCCAACCCAGGTCTTTCTCACTCTAATATTCCTCATCTTCTTGGACTCAAATACAGTCAGACTCAGGAATGTTGAAATGGGCTCAACATGAAATGCCCACATGCCTTATCTGCATTTCTAAAATCCAAACAGCTTTGAAATCTGAGAGTCATCCCATAACTCCTTTGACAAAAAACAACTGACCTGAATTGACTCACACTGACAAAACTCACAAGAGACTGATATCTAAATCCCAAATGCCAGTGTGTTCAATTACTACAAGAGGGTACAGCTCCATGATCTGTGGAAGTTGGGATAACGTGGTGGCAAGGAACAAAAGCTCATTCATTCATGATAAAGGGGATTTGTTTCAAGGTTATAGATGTCTGGACCTGGAATCCATGAGGAGCCCATGCATTTGTAATGCTTGGCTCCTCTTGTCTCTTTGACACACTGATTTTGCTTCCCATGTATCTTTGACTTGTTGATAGTAGGCCACATTATAGCTCACTGGTCATATCATGAGTTGAATGCCAATGCCTTGGTTCTGATGCCACTGATGAGCCAACCAGGGCATCGGGGCACACAGCTGTTGCTGTGGGCAGTTAGTGGTGGTTGACAATTTCCATTAGAAGGGTGAGCAAGCATTCTGAGGCTTGGCTGGCCTGGTGTTTGTGTGTGTGTATGGGTGGGGGGTTGGGGGGTAGATGGGGATTTAAGTGGTTTGCATATTTAAAAGAAGGAGACTGAGATTGCCAAGTTAGATGGGTTTTTAGCTCATTTGAATATGTACTGTGAAGGCTGTGGTTTCTTAGGGCATTTTTCCCCTCTTGGGGCAGAGTCAGCCAGCCCTTCTCTGTTTCCAGAGCACTTTTCATTTGCTCCCTCTGATTATACCAACCATAGTAGATAGAATAATGGCTCCCAAAGATGATCTCATCCCAATCCCCATCATGTATGAATATGTTCCTTTACGTGGCAAAGGAGATTTTGCAGATGTGATTGAGTTAAGGATCCTGAGATGGGAAGACTATCCTTCTTTTCTGGGTGGGTCCAACATCATCACAATGTTTCTTTTGAGAGGGACACCAAAGGAGTCAGAAGAGAATGGAGTGAGCTGCTTTGAAGAGGGAGGAAGGGGCCATAAGCCAAGGGATACAGGTGGCCACTAGAAGCTGAAAAAAAGGCAAGGACATGCATTCTCCCCTCAGAGCCTCTCCTGGAGGGACCAGTCCTTTACATCTTGACTTTCACTAGTGGAAATGATTTCAGGCTTTTGAACTACAAAACAATAAGAAAATAAATTTGTGTTGTTTTAAACCACCCAATTTGTGGTAATTTTTTATAGAGGCCATAGGAAACTACTATATTCCTCAATAAAGAGATGTCAACTGCTTATTTATTTATTTTAAAGATTTTATTTATTTGAGAGAGAGGGAGAAACAACAAGAGTGGGGGGTGGGAGGCTGGCTAGGGGCAGAGGGACAGGGAGAGGCTGATGTGGGGCTCCATCCCAAGACCCTGGGATCATGATCTGAGCTAAAGGCAGATGCTTAACTGACTGGGCTACCCAGATGCCCCTCAGCTGCTTATTTGGGGCCACCCAGCATCCACTTCTTCTGACGTCACTCCAATTTTCTTTTGAGGCAATTCTTTTTCCTTATCTCATGGGGGAAAAGGGGAGATGGTAAAGCTAAATGTCTGCCTGGTCTCCTACCTAGAGGTGGGCCCAAGACTTTGAAACATGAGCAAATGGAGCCTGGATGGCAACACTAGTGGTAGAAACAATATCATGTCAGTATGAGCTCTTTGTACTTCCTGACTTTGGATTTGAAATTACTGAGCTTTTGTGTCCTTATCTACAAGGTAGGTGCAATAAGAGTATGTCTCATATGGTGTTTGTGAGGATTGAATGGGGGAAGGCCATTTAAAGTATCTACATGTAATAAGGGATCTGTCATTGGTGGCTTCCATCATTAAAGGTGGGAGGACCACATAAGTAGCTAGAGGGGAGCCACAGAAAATCCTTGAGCAGGGAAGTAGTACAGTCTGTTCAGGTTTTGGGGGCAGAGGCACACACAAGATGGGCAGATAATTGAGATGCCTTTGACCTAACATTTGGGAAATGTCAGGACTGGGTGGATGGTGAGAGCAGAGGTGGAGGGGCAATTTCCAGTGGCTGAAGTAACTGCCACTCCCTTGGGCAGAACAGGCATGTTGTTCCACCTGCTGCATGCCTAGATAATGGTGGAGTGGACACCTTTTATTTGTGCCTGTCCTCATCTGATGCCTCTTGTGACAACTGTATCACTATTTTCCTGGGGGAGGTGTCCCTCCTCTCACTCCCCTGACCCCATCCCCTTCCTAGGGGGGCTCAGTATAGCCAGGTTTGGCCACTCTTGCTGTGATCAGCTCAGGTAGGGACTTCAAATAAGTGCAATGAGTCAACCCTGAGACTGGCTGCAATTATTGACAAATAGCTCTGGCTTTCCTGGTCATATATGAGCTAGGTGCTGCCCAGGACACTGGAGAGAGCTGCATGAGAAAGAAGGCATCCAAGAGGCAAGCAGAGCTGAAAGAGATTCAAGATTTAAGACCTTGTTTGAACACCTCGATCCAGCTATGCCTGAAGTGAGCTACCACCCAGAGACTTGAATTTGCTTCCCTTTTTTACTCCAGGTTGAATTATTGTCACTACTGCCTGGAAAAGGTCAAACTAATAAATTCAACCATGTACAAACTCCAATAGGAGACCCTTGGAGACTCTCTTTTTCTATTAGGGAAGAACATTTGATGCTATTGTTTTTCTGCCAACTTTAGGGTTTTCAGAGAGATTTGGGGCAGAGAATGGAAAGTGAAGATGTGGGAAGTAACAGTCCCTCCAGCCCCAAGGTTGAGGGAACCCCTCCCAGCTAATTATACCACAGAGTTTGGGAGCAGAGCCCCTTTCATTAAACTTTTAGGAGTCTTGGAAGGCTAGGGCCAGAATTCTATCAGCGAAGCCTGGAAAGCTTGGTGCTCCCAAGGCCTTGTGCTCTGGGAGGGACATGCATCATCTGAAAGCTCACCTCGACCCTGTGAAGTATTGCCATGCTCCCCGTTTGCTGATTTAGAAATCAAAATCGAGGCTCTCTGCTTCCATCAAGTGACTTGTTAAAGTTTTCCCAGTTTGCAAGAGGTGGAGGCTAAGACTTGAACTGAGATTTCCCCTTCTCGAGGATCCCTGGGTGGCTCAGCGGTTGGGCGTCTGTCTGCCTTCGTGATCCTGGGGTCCAGGGATCGAGTCCCATGTCGGCTCCCTGCCTGGAGCCTGCTTCTCTCCCTCTGCCTGTGTGTTTGCCTCTCTCTCTCTCTCTCTCTCTCTCTCTCTCATGAATAAATAAATAGAACCTTGGTTTTAACCAGTACGCAAAACTACGTAGGACCGGTCACCCGACTACACCTAGTACTAGGAGCTGTGCTGACACCATCCGGATTGCTTCATTGAGTCCTTCCAGGGTGCCTTAGTTGACCTTAATCATGCAAAGGAGATGTGGGACTCGAACTCAGCATTCACTGTGCCACTTACTTTCGCGCACGTGCTTGCACACTTCCAAGACGGGGATCTCATCACCTTAGCTGCGCTCTTCCCCGGCACCTCTTGGGGGTAAATCCTTCGCCGCAAGCCGGGCGTGACCCGCGAAGCGCATGGGTGCAGCGCGGGGAAGGTGCCCAGAGCCCCGCGCGGGGGTCGTCCGCAGCGAGGCAGGCGGCGGCGCCGAGTCCAGAACGGCCAGCGCTCCAGTCAGGCCGGACGGGGGCGGAGGGGGTGGGCGCGATGCCGGGAACAGCGGCCGGCTCCGGAGGGCGCGAGGCGGGGCAGGCGGGGCGCGCGGGGAAGGGGCGCGGCGAGTGCGCGCGTGCGCGGTGGGGGGCCCCCGCGGAGGCGCGCGCGGGGCCGGCGCGGCGAGTGCGCGCGTGCGCGGTTGCGGGGGGGCGGCGCGGGCTGCCGCGGCGGCGCGCGGGACGGCGGGAACATGGCGCGCGGCTCCGGCGCGCGCGCCTAGCTGGCGGGACCGTTAGCTCGAGGCGGACGCGGCCCGGGCCCCGCGGGGATGGAGCAGTCGCCGCCGCCGGCGCCTGAGCCAACACCGGGGCCGACCCCGGCACGGAGCCGTAGGCGGCGGGAGCCAGAGTCGCCGCCGGCGCCGGCGCCGGTGAGTGCGTGAGGGGCGCGGGCCGGGAGACTTTCTTTGTGAAACTCCGTCGGTACGAGCCGGGCCGGGCCTCGGCGGCTGGCGAGCGCCCGCGGGGCGGAACCCACCGCACCGTCCGGGCCCGAGCTGGCCGGCCTCGCGCCGCCGCCCACTCGGCTTGTGCGCGCGCGCCCGGGGGGGGGGGGCGGTATACAGTCGGCGCCTACTGCGCACCACCTCTCCCCTTGTGGCCGCCGCCTTCGCCTCCGCGGGGTGGCGGCCCCCCCGGCCGGGGCCGCAGGCGGGGGGCCGCGCGGGGAGACAGGTGTCCGTGCTGCCCCGAGACTCAGGTGCAGCCCGCCCCGGAGGCGCCGCAGGGAGCAAGCCGTCGGCCCCCGGGGGGAGCCCAGCCTGGCGGCGGCTCTGCGCGCACTGACCGTGGAATGCTCGACGCGCACCCGAGCGCGGGGGCACCCGGCGGGGTGAAGGACGCCAGCCCCACGGACTCTGGAGGTGTGGCCGTCGGAGGATGGGGTGGGGCGGGGCGGGGCGGCGCGGCGTGGCCCCAGGCTGCCCAGGCGTACGAGGCTCTCTTCCCAGGGCCTCAGACTCTCCAAGGCGCGGAGACGCGGATTCTGACTTGAACTGACGGACTCGACGGGCACTGGGGCACCGGGTGGGCTTCCAGCTGCCGGGACCTGTTCTGCTTACAGCGCACCTGGCGTCGTGGTCCCAGGTGGTGGCTGGCTCGCTGCCACAGCCTCCCAGTAGGAGCTCTTGAGACTAGTATGTAGCTCTCAGATTTACCGTAGGATGGGATTTCGCTCAGGTCCCGACTTCTGCGCCATGTTTTCAGTATGTTCCAGGCAAAGTCAGAGACTACGTTTCTCACTATAAACCATCAGCTATGTATACCCTCGCTAGGTTAGAATTAATTCTAAAACCAACCCTGATTTAAAAACAAAACAAAACAAAAAAAAACATGCTTCTTTCTCTTCATCATTTGGGAACACTGGGCATATAGGATTTTGTTCCTTCCAGGCAGGTAAATATTTACATTTTATCAAAGTAAATCTGAACTACTGTGTATTCAGAGAAGTTGGCAATTTGCTTAGACCTTCTTCTGAGTGTTTGTAGTTTTTATGTAATATTTTGAAATTGAGATTTATGTTTTCGTTCGGAGTCCCGGCTAAAATAGAATTGTTTGAAAGTTATTTGATATTTCAGGGGCTGGTTTTTCTTTTCTTTCTTTTTTTTTTTTTTTCATGGCTTTTTGAACTTATTTTATTTTATTTTATTTATTTTTTAAAAGACTTTATTTATTCATGAGAGGCTCAGAGAGAAAGGCAGAGACATAGGCAGAGGGAGAAGCAGGCTTCCTGTAGGGAGCCTGATGTGGGACTCGATCCCAGGATCAAGCCCTGAACCAAAGGCAGACACAACCTCTGAGCCACCCAGGTGTCCCGGTTTTTTGAATTTTAGTAGTTGATTTCATCCCTCTCTCTTTTTTTGTTTTTGACTGGAAAAATGTGAATATATAGAAAAGACTTTAGGAGGTGCGATTGCATCTGAAGAAAAATAGAAAAATTAGATGCTTTTCAGTGTGTCATTTTTGCAGTTTATATGGATTTTTAAGACTTTTTATTGAGATACAATTTACATATAACATTAGTTGCAGGTGTAGAACATAATGACTTAATATTTGTATATATTGCAAAATGGTCACCACAGTAAGCCCAGTTAGCATCTGTTATCACATATAGTTACAGTTTCTTTTCATATGAGAACTTTTAAGATTTACTCTTACCAACTTTCAAATATACAATTCAGTATTATTAACTATAGTCACCATGCAGTATATTACATTTCCATCACTGTCTTTTCAAGTGTCTTAAAAAGAAAACAAAACAAACCCAGCTTTGTTGAGATATAATTCACCTACTATAAAATCAACCTTTTCAATGTACAGTTTCATAGTTTATAGTGAATATTCGCTATATGCCCAGATATATCACCATTATCTGCTTTTAGAGCATTTTCATCATATTTCAAAGAAATGCCATTCACACTAGCATTCTTTGTTCACCTTTCTCCTAGCTGCTGGCAGTAACCTACTTTTTGTCTACCAATTTCACTATCCTGGATATTTCACATGATATAATCTTGCAATATGTAGTCTGGTTTCTTTCACTTTGCACAGGCATTCTATGGTTCATCCATGTGGTAGCATTTATAAGTACTTCATTCCTTTTTATTACTGGATAATACTCCATTGAATGGATTTGCCACACTTAAAAAAATTGTTTTTTAAGATTTATTTATTTATTCAGAGAGAGAGAGAGAGAGAAAGGCAGAGACACAGGCAGAGGGAGAAGCAGGCTCCATGCAAAGCCCGACGTGGGACTCGATCCCGGGTCTCCAGGATCACACCCCAGGCTGCAGGAGGCGCCAAACCGCTGCGCCACCGGGGCTGCCCCGCATAGATTTTATTTATTCATGAGAGACACGCAGAGAGAGACAGAGACACAGATAGAGGGAGAAGTAGGCTCCACTTAGGGAGCCCAATGTGGGACTCGATCCCGGGTCTCCAGGATCTCACCCTGGGCTGAAGGTGGCACTAAACCCTGAGCCACTCGGGCTGCCCTGTTTATACATTTTTTAAATGATTTTATTTATCTGAAAGAGAGAGAGAGAGTACCAGCAGGGTGAGGGGAAGAGGGTCAAGCAGATTCCCCACTTGAGGAGCCAGACTTTGGGCTTGACCCTAGGATCACAAGATCAACACCTGAGCTGAAGCTGATGCTTACCTGACTGAGCCACCTAGGTGCCCCTTGTTTATCCATTTATTCCTTGATAGATATGTGGGTTTTTTTCCACTTTTTGGTTATTAATGAAAAATGCTGCTAGGAACATTTATTAGTTTTAGTGTGGATGTGTTTTAATTTTTCTTGGGCATATCCTAATTGCTGGATCATATGGTAACTCTTTTATTTAACCTTTTGTGGAGCTGACAATCTGTTCCTAAGGTATTACATTGTTTACATTTTCATCAGCAAAGTATGAGGGCTCCAGTTTCCCTGCATCCCTTCCAATCCTTGTTATTGTTTGTTTGTTTGTTTGTTTATTTATTTATTTATTTATTTATTTATTTTTTAACTTTACCTATCCTGGTAGGTATAAAATGGTATCTCATTGCAATTTTGATATACATTTCCCTGATGACTAATGATGTTGGGGATTTTTTGGTGCTTATTGGCTATTTGTGTATCTTTGGAGAAATGTCTATTAAAATCCTTTGTCCGTTTTTTAGGTCCATTTTTTAATTGGGTTATTTGTCATAGATTGAGTTGTAAGAGTTATTTAAGTATTCTGGATACGAAACCCTAGTCAGATATATGATTTTTAAATATTTTCTCCTGTAGGTTGTCTTTCACTTTTGTTTTTAATTAAAAAAATTTGTTTTAAAGATTTTATTTATTCATGAGAGACGCAGAGAGAGAGGCAGAGACATAGGCAGAGGGAGAAGCAGGCTCCCTATAGGGAGCCTGTTGTGGGACTCAATCCCAGGACCCCAGGATCATGCCCTGAGTCAAAGGCAGACGCTCAACCACTGAGCCACCCAAGTGTTCCTCTTTCACTTTTTTGATTATGTCCTTTGTTGAAAAAAAAAGTTTTAATTGTGATGAAGTCGAATTTATCAATTTTTTCTTTTGTTGTTCATGCTTTTGCTGTCATATCTAAGAATCCATTGCCAAATCCAAGGTCAAGAAGTTATCCCTAAAAAAAAAAAAAAAAAAAAGAAGAGTTATCCCTATGCTTTCTTCTAAGGGTTTTCTGTTTTTAACCCTTATATTTACATTGTTGATCCATTTTGAGTTAATTTGTGTGTGTGTTGTAAGATAGTGATCCAAATTCATTCTTTTGCTTATGATGATCTAGTTGTCCAAGCACTATATATTGAAAGGATTGTTTTTATACCATTGAATGGTCTTTGCACCCTACTGAAACCTAGCTGACTATATGTTAGGTTTTATTTTTGGACTCTCAATTCTATTCTGTTGTCTATCCTTATGCCAGTACTATACTATTTGATTATAGTAGCTCTGTAATAGGTTTTGAAATTAAATATAAATCCTGTAACTTTGGTTTTCTTCAAGGCTGTTTAGGTTTTTTTGGCCCCTTATTTATGGATTTTAGGATCAGGTTTTTAATTTTTGGCAAAAATTAGCTGGGATTTTTATATAAATTGTGTTTAATCTGCCCTTTCAGTAGTGTTTTGTAGTTTTCAGATCAAGGTCTTGCACTTCTTTCAAAAATTTATTCCTAAGTATTTTATTTTATGTGATGCTATTATACATGGAACTATTTTTTTTTAAATATTTTATTTATTATTTATTTATTTAAGTCACAGACAGAGAGAGGCAGAGACACAGGCAGAGAGAGAAGCAGGCTCCATGCACCAGGAGCCCGATGTGGGATTCGATCCCGGGTCTCCAGGATCGTGCCCTGGGCCAAAGGCAGGCGCCAAACCGCTGCGCCACCCAGGGATCCCACATGGAACTATTTTTTAAAATATTTTATTTATTTATTCATAGAGACACACACACAAAGAGAGAGAGAGAGAGGCAGAGACACAGGCAGAGGGAGAAGCGGGCTCCATGCAGGGAGCCTGATGTGGGACTTGATACCGGGCCTCCAGGATCACACCCCGGCCTGCAGGGGGCGTTAAACCGCTGCGCCACCGGAGCTGCCCTACATGGAACTATTTTTAAAATTCCATATTCTTATTGTTTACTACTAATTCATTGCTCAGTCAGAAGAAATATAGTTGAGTTTTGGATAAATCTTTTAATCTCATCATTTAGTGATAGTTAAGTTTCTAGGTTTTGGCTCTGCTACTTACTAGTTGAATGAGTTTTGACAATTCTTAACTGTTATACATCTTAGTGTTCTTGTATGTATAATGGGCATCCCAAAGAACTAACTTACTTACTTTCTTTCTTTCTTTCTTTCTTTCTTTCTTTCTTTCTTTCTTTCTCTCTCTCTCTCTCTCTCTCTCTCTCTCTCTCTCTTTCTTTCTTTCTTTCTTTCTTTCTTTCTTTCTTTCTTTCTTTCTTTCTTTCTTTCTTTCTTTCTTTCTTTCTTTCTTTTTCCCCAAAGAATTTTTAAAGAGAATGTTGATAGATAGTAAGAACAATGCCTTACATGTGGTGGGGTTTAGATATTTGTTGTTTATCTTCTTTTGCTAAATAACTCCATTTAAAAGCAAGCCAAAAAACAAAAAGCGAACAAAACACCAAACCCAAACAAAACCAATAAACCCCCCCAAACAAACCCCAAAGCGTAGACAAAGTCACCCTCCCCCATACCCCCAAACCCACAACGAAAAACCGCAAGCAAAAACCTCAGACCTCTTCCTGTCCCCCATTGCTTTTCTGTGATCCTAAGGCATCTCTGTGAGTGCTTGAGGAATAGTGAAAGACAAAATTTCTCACATCACACAATTGTATTGTAAAAGCCTGCTAAAGAGCTATATAGGGATTTGACAATGCGTTTGTTAGTATTTTTTAAAATACTAAATGTGTGGGATGCCTGGATGTCTCAGTTAAGTTTCTGATTCTTGATTTTGGCTCAGGTTATTATCTCAGGGTTGTCAGACCCACTCTCACATCAGGCTCTGTACTCAGTGTGGAGTCTGTTGGAGATTCTCTCTCTCCCCCTCCCTCTGCACCCCACCCACCCTGCCATACTCTCTCTCTCTCTCTCTCAAGTAAATAAATAAAGCTTTTAAAAAATGTGATAAAGTGTAACTCAAAGCTGTTTGTTTTTACCCCATATTTCTTATTAATGGGCTGTTCTTTTATTACCTATTTCTTCTAAAAGCAGAAGCAATATTTTTTTTCCAATGAATTTGCTGGTTACAATTGTTTATTTTGAATGATTGCTATTTTTATAAAAACTCTGTTAGAGCCAAAGCCTGATGTTTAAACTTAATATTACTCTTTTTGTGGTGTTTCTTCAGTAGCCAGAGTAGATTGTTTAATATGGGAAGAAACCAGAGACACGGTTTAATCCAAATATGATACTTGGAACATAATATTTGTTGAATGTGTATTCACTATGATCCAAAGAAAATAATTGTTTACTTTGTAAATATTATTTTGACAATAAAACCTTACCTCCAAACTTAGAAATATAATTAAATTTGTAACCCACAAACCCAGATGGATAACTCAGAGACATGTCTGTAAGAAAATTTTAAATCAAAATTGATCTTTGTTTTAAAAATCCCTTTTGTTATTATGAAAACTGAACATATACATTGTATACAATTTTTAAAATACTGAGTGCCTGTTGGCTTAGTTGATTAAACGTCTGCCTTTGGCTCAGGTCGTGGTCTCACCGTCCTGGGATTGAATCCTGTGTCGGGAGCCTGCTTCTCCCTCTCTTGCTTCCCCAGCTTGTGCTCTCTCTCTATCAAATAAATAACATTTTAAGAAAAATATAAGACAAATAACCCCCAAACCATAACATTACCAATATGGAGATGATTATTATTAATACCTCAGTATAAATCTTTCCGGAACTTTCTGTGCATTTTTCTATCTAATAATATTTACACACATACACAAATGTATATAGGTATTTTAACTAAGACAAAATAAAAATATGCAAAACGTCTTTAAAAATTGGCTTTATTGGGATCCCTGGGTGGCGCAGCGGTTTGGCGCCTGCCTTTGGCCCAGGGCGCGATCCTAGAGACCCGGGATCGAATCCCATGTCGGGCTCCCGGTGCATGGAGCCTGCTTCTCCTTCTGCCTATGTCTCTGTCTCTCTCTCTCTCTCTGTGACTATCATAAATAAATAAAAATTTTTTAAAAATTGGCTTTATTTAGGTATAATTTGCATACAATAAAATTGCCAATTTAAAATATGAGTTCTTCCCCCCCCCCCCAATCATTCTTTATTTTTAATTCAAAACAATAACAATGAGAACAGCAAAGGAGTTACACCTTGATTGAGGGACATTCATGATCAATTCACAAATAACTTGAGTTTGTATATCTTGGATATATTGAACTTCACACCACTGAGCTAAAGTTAACAAGCCCTTTCGTTTTGCTAATACCTAGTCCTCAGAGATGCAAGGCAATACAGAAATTGTTACTGCATGCATATATCAACATTTGGCCTTAGACCTTACCCATACTTTTGTTATAGTTACATGAGTTCTGACAAGTTTTTATAGTTGTGCAGTCACCACCACAGTCAGTAGAAATAAAATTCTTGTTATTACTGAGAACCACTTCATTTTACGTGTTCTGCAATTTGTTATCTATCCATCAGTTGATGGACATTTGGGTTTCCAGTTTTTGGTGATTTTGAGTAGAGCTACTATGAACATGCATGTACAAGTCTTGATGTGTTTTATGTATGTTTAAAGAGTGAATATTTAAGAATGGGGTTGCTGGTTTGTATGATAAACGTATATAGATACTGTTTTTTTTTTTTTTAAAGATTTTATTTATTTATTCATGAGAGACACAGAGAGAGACAGAAACAGAGACATAGGCAGAGGGAGAAGCAGGCTCCATGCAGGGAGCCCGACATGGGACTCATCCCCAGGACCGCAGCATCACGCCCTGAGCCGGAAGGCAGACGCTTAACCACTGAGCCACCCAGGCGTCCCTAGATACTGGTTTGATTTATTTATTTATTTATTTATTTATTTATTTATTTATTTATGAATGATACAGAGAGGCAGAGACACAGGCAGAGGGAGAAGCAGGCTCCATGCTGGGAGCCCCATGTGGGACTCGATCCCGGGACTTCAGGATCGCGCCCTGGGCCAGAGGCAGACGCTAAACCGCTGAGCCACCCAGGGATCCCCCTAGATACTGTTTTTGAAACCTTTTTTTTCAGTTAATGATCACACCCCACTTTCCATTTAAGTAGTTTCTTCTTATTAAATGCTTAGGCAGGGGCGCCTGGGTGACTCAGAGTCTTTTGTCTTCTGATGGGTCATGATACCAGGGTCCTGGGATCCAATCCTGCATCGGGTTCCTTGCTCAGCGGGGAGCCTGCTTCTCCCTCTCCCTCTGCCACTTGCCCTGCTTGTGCTCTCTCTCTCTCAAATAAATAAAATATTTAATAAAAATAAATGCTTAGGCAATATTCAGTTATTGTTTTCCCAATCTGTCCCCAAATATTCTTTTTTTTTCCAAATATTCTTTTTAAAAAATATTTTTTATTTGAGAGAGAGAAGGAGCAGAGAGGGAGCCCACATGAGTGTGGAGCTTGAACTCATGACCCCGAGATCAAGAATCACTTGCTCTACTGACTGAGCTAGCCAGGTGCCCCTAACCTACATTATTTTAAATGAGATTCTAGTTGACAAATAATTGATGATTTACGATGAGGATGTGGTACTATTTTGTGGATAAAGAACAGGATTGGTAAGAAATGGTAGGTGGTCTAAGTAACACAGCAACCAACCCTGACTTTGTGTTGTAATTTTGCAAGAATGGACAATAGGTTAGTTCTGACTGTTAAATAAGGGAAGGCATATTATTGTATGTGGCTTCCCATTCCATGATTATGCATTTGGCATTTTCATGCTATCATTGGCTAAGTTTGCCAAAGTGGAAGTTTAAAAATTCCCATGGGGGATGCCTGGGTGGCATGTACTATGTGTTAGCAGCAGGAGAGGCAGAGGAGAGGAAGAGGAGAGGAGAGGAAGAGAGAGTCTTATGTATATTCTGTGCTCAGTGTAGAGCCCAATGTGAGGCTTGATCCCATGACCCTGAGATCATGACCCGAGCTGAAACCAAGAGTTGGCTGCCAGCTGTGCCACCTAGGCAGCCATAATTCCTAATTTTAAAAGCTATAAAACTACAGTAATCAAGTCAGTGTGGTACTGGCATAAGCCCGCCTCCTCTGGGGACTGTGTGCTCACTGAGATTCACAGGGTGGGGGTCCAGGCTCCATGGAAAGTCTCACTTCCTCTGCTTATCTCCTTAGGTCCTACTGGGCCCCCTGGGACATGGTGCTTAACTGTACTGCTCTGGTCACCTGAGCTTCATTCAGTTTGTAGCCAGTAGTGATGTGGGAAAGAATGGTTCAAGAATAGTTTCTGTTGGGAGCCTGAGAGACTTAGTGACTGAGTGTCTACCTTTGTCTCAGGTCGTGATCCTGGGGTCCTGGGATCGAGTTCCACATTGGGCTCCCCACCAGGAGCCTGCTTCTCCCCTGCCTATGTCTCTGCTCTC
Organism: Canis aureus; assembly: GCF_053574225.1. Lineage (NCBI taxonomy): Eukaryota > Metazoa > Chordata > Mammalia > Carnivora > Canidae > Canis > Canis aureus. The sequence continues at coordinate 25,605,738 of NC_135637.1, read as the reverse complement.
TCTTTGTGTCTCTCATGAATAAATAAAATCTTTTAAACAAACAAACAAACAAAAGAATAATATAGATCAATGGAATTGACAGTCGAGAAATAAACCCTCACATTTATGGCCATTTGATTCTCAACAATGGTGTGAAGACCACTTAGTGGGAGAAAGAATGGTCTTTTTATTTTTTAATTTAATTTAATTTTAATTTATTTTATTTTTTTATTATTTTTTTAAGATTTTATTTATTTATTCATGAGAGACACACAGAGAGAGAGGCAGAGACACAGGCAGAGGGAGAAGCAGGCTCCTTGCAGGGAGCCGGATGCAGGATTTGATCCCTGGTCTCCAGGGTCATGCCCTGGGCGGGAGGCAGGTGCTAAACCGCTGAGCCATCCAGGGATCCCTAAGAATGGTCTTTTTAACAAATGGTGCTGGACAACTAGATTTCCACATGCAAAATAATAAATTTGAACCCCTACCTCATACCATACACAAAAATGAACTCAAAAGTGCATCAGGGACCCAAACATAAGAACAAGAACAATAAAACTCTTATTTGAAAATACAGGGAAAATCTTTGTGACTTTGGGTTAGGCAGCGATTTTTATTTTATTTTTTTAAAGTAATTTCTGTGCTCAACATGGGGCTTGAACTCATGACCCAGAAATCAAGAGTTGCGTGCTCTACCAAATGAGCCAGCCAGGTGCCACATAGGTAGTGATTTCTTAAGTAAAATACTAAAAACAAAAGTAACAAAAGAAGAAATAGATGCTTTGGACTTAATTAAAATTAAACACTTGTGTATGTCAAAGGACAGCATCAAGAAAGGGAAAAGAGTTCTTCCACAGGACGCCTACACACTGCCACTAGAAGTGGCATATCTTTAGTGATCCCTGAGAATTCCAGCACATTTTGTGAGTACTCAACACTAATATCAATGGACAGTGGAAAATAGTCTTTGCCATTACTGCAGTTAAGTGATGGGAGGGGTGGGGCAAAGATATGTGGTGTTAAGGAAAGCAGACATAGACCTCACCAGGGGATCAGGAGAGCTCCATCAGGATGACATGGAATGTGTGATCACCATTATACAGTGTAAGATCCTAGACTGATTCTGGAACAGACTAAAAGATGTGAAGCATAGAAAATACAGCTAGGTCCTGGCCAAAGGCCTGGACAGTAAACTTCATGAAGACTTAGAATCAAGAAGATTCAAACCCACAGAGGCCTCATCACTCCTTGGGACTTTGTGTCCTAGGCCAGCGTACCAAGACCACAGGCCACTGTGGCTACACTGTGGGTATGTCAAAGAAAACATAAATCTGTAGGCTTTGTTAAATAGTTTGTACACTTATGGCTTCCTTGTAAAAACAAAACAAAACAAAACAAAACATAAAACAAAGTGAAGAAATCCCACACAATGTAACAAAATATTTGCAAATCATGATCTAATAATGGAGTTGTGTCAAGAATATATAAAGAACTCTTACAACTCATGATAAAAATATAACCTAATTAAAAAATGGACAAAGTATTTGAATAGACATTTCTCAAAGAATATGTACAAATGACCAATAAACACATGGAAAGATATTACTCATGAGGAATATGCCAATCAAAACCTCAATGAGATGCCACTGTATACCTACTAGAATGGCTTAAAAGTAAAAAGGATAACAAGTGTTGGTCAGGATGTAGAGAAATTGGGGTCCTCATACCCCAATTCTTGAGAATGTAAAATTGTGCAGCCATTTAGGAAAACACTTTGGCATTTTTTCAGAATGCTGAACATGGAGCTGCCATATGGCATGGTAATTCTACTTCTGAATATATACTGAGAGAAATGAAAGCATTTGTCCATATAAAAACTTGTACATGAATGTACATGAATTATTCATAATAGCTCTGAAGTAGAAACAATCTGTAAGTGATGAACTAACTGTTGAGTGGATAAACAAAATGTGGTGTATTCATACAGGGAACTAGTATTCAGCCATACTAAAGGAAGAAATATTAACATATGATACAATACAGATGAACCTTTAAAGTATTTTGAGTGAAAGAAGCCAGTCATAAAACATCACATAGCATATGATTCCATTTATGTGAAATATTCAGGATAGGCAAATCCATAAAGACAGTAGATAGATTAGTATTTGCCAGGGACTTGGGGAGGAGAGGTGGGAAGTGACTGTAAACGGTATGGTGCTTCTTTTGGGAGTGATAGAAATATTAGAATTATGGCAGAGGTTACAAAACTGAATAAATAAAAAAACCACTGAGCTGCATACTTTAAAAGGATGAATTTTGGGGCAGCCTGGATGGCTCAGTGGTTTAGGTGCTGCCTTCAGCGCAGGGTGTGATCCTGGAGACCCGGGGTCGAGTCCTGCGTCGGGCTCCCTGCTTGGAGCCTGCTTCTCCCTCTGCCTGTGTCTCTGCCTCTCTCTCTCTCTCTCTCTCTCTCTCTCTCTATCTCTCATAAATAAATCTTTAAAAACTTTTTAAAAAGGATGAATTTTATGGTATCTGAAATATATGTCTCATTATAGGTGTAAAAAAAACAAGTAGAAAATGAAAGGAGCATCTGGCTGGCTCAATTGGCAGAGCATGTGACTCTTGATCTTGGGGTTGTGATTTAGGTCCCACATTGGGCATGGAGCCTACCTAAAAAAAATAAAGAGAAAAAATATTTAATCTTTTGAAATGCCATTAGAGATATTTTCCTAAAGTAAAATGAAAAGATATTTTACTACAGTCTTTATTTGCTCCTCTCCCATTTTTATTTTCACTGATAGATGGTAAAATGAGCAGAATTATACCTGTCATCCAAGATGACCCTGTCATCTAAAGCTATTTTATAGAGTGACAAACTAAATCCAAAAATAATAGTTAAAATAGAGTGCATATGTATAAATAATTTCAAGCATATGGAAAAATAGATTGAATCTAATAACATATATTCTCTCATTCTTTTTTTTCTCTCATTCTTTTGATTTAAATTATTAACACTTTGCAATAATTAGATATAGTTTGAGAAGTAGTTGAGATTTGTAGAATCTATCTTTACAGTATCTAAAATAAAATGTTCACTAAGCATTTGTGTAGAGAACACCTGAAATTAAGAAGGATGAGAATGTTTCTGTGAATTAATATCACATGAACATATTGAGATGTATGTCAAAGATGAACTTTCTTTGAAATAATGAGACCTGTAAGTAACACCATTTTTAATGCAAGCATATTGACCCTCATGGGCTTATAAAATGACTGGGCTAAGTTGTAGAACAGAGGAAACTGTCAAGTTCTTAAGACTTCCTGTGACTTGTCCTCTGAGATTAGAAACTTAGTTTCCTAATATTTTGTTAGTGTTATTTGATATTGAGTATATATATTTAATAAGGTTAACACGTGGGTTGGGTTCATATTTTATTTTGGAGTTAACTGTTTACACATCTTTTATTTTGGAGTTAACTGTTTACACATCTGGGTATGTTCTCTCAGGAATTTGCATGTTACTAATGTGATTTTGGAATTCAGGCACCTTTATTGGACATTTGGCCCCTGTATAGTTTCTTATCGGTAGGAAAAGTGTCAGATTGCACAATTTCCTGAGACAGTACTAAAAAGTAAAAACAGTGCCACAATTCCTTTTGCTCTGCAATGTAATGTTTTTGTATTAAGTGCTGTCTTGGATCCCTATGGTTTTAGCTTATGAATTAACAGGATTTTTGAAAGTTGTTCTGTCAAATAATGCTTTTGTTAAATTCAAAAGCTTCCTAATCTCTACAAAGATTTTTTGAAAACCAGTTAGAAAAATTGTTCAGGAAATTGCCCTTAAATTTTAATTATATTAAAAAAATAAAATTTCCATTACGCATATTTGGAAAAACCATGTAAACTGTGTAGTATTCCTTCCATAAATATAGGGTCTCTTGGCTTCAGATTATTATAGCTAATGTATTGTGCTTACTAGGTGTCAGACATTGTTCTAAGTCCTTTTTTGAATATTAACTCACTTAGTCCTCATAACTACCTTATGAGGTAGGAACTATTGTTATTCCCATTTTATATACGAGGAAACTGAGGTACAGTGAGGTTATTAAGTAACTTGGTCAAGATCACAGAGCTAGGAAGTTGAGTTATACTGAACTGTGAGTTACAGTCTGGCTCTAGAGTCTGTGTTCTCTTTTTTTTTTTTTTTTTAAGATTTATTTATTCATGAGAGACGCAGACTGTGACAGAGAGGTAGGCTCCCTGTGGGGAGCCGTATATGGGACTCAATCCCAGACCCCAGGATCATGACCTGAGCCGAAGGTGCCCAACCGCTGAGCCACCCAGGCGTCCCTAGAGTCTGAGTTCTTAAACATACTAGTCAGGTCTTTGATTTCAATGATGATTAAGCAAATAGTGATCAATTGTAACTGTCTTTTGCTACGGAATGTTAGATTTATTGCGAGACAGTAATATAAGTAATTCTCTTGACTATCTTGTTAAAACCTAATTTTTTAAAAGATTTTATTTGTTTACTTGAGAGAAAGACAGAGATAGCAACAGAGATAGCAAGAGAAAGCAGGAGCCAGGAGGAGAGGGAGAAGCAGGCTCCTTACTGAGCAGGGAGCTGGAAGCAGGGCCCAATCCCAGGGATCGTGACTTGAGTTGATGACAGACTCATAACCAACTGAGCCATCCAGGCACCCCTAAAACCGAATTTCTACTGTGAAGTTGAAGGTTATGTTAGCCAGTATTCTGGAATTTAAGTCTCTATAAGGATAGAGCAAAGGGATGAGCATTTGATACTTTTATTCTTGAATTTTATTATCGAGTAACTTTTTATCAGTCAAAAGTTAAAATTAACTATAATGTAAATTGCTTAATTTTTTAAGTATTTGAAGTTACAAACTGTTATTAAGCTAATAATGTAGTACCTGACATGTTTCTCAAATGAAGCATGAGAATTAAACCAGATAATGAAGAAAAATATTAAATGAAATGAGGCTATATAAAAACGATTTTTAGGATAGTAAAGGAATGATTCTAATTTCATATGTATCTCTGAAATAAAGAGTTGTAAACTAAAATCACTGCCTGTTTTATTTATTTATTTATTTATTTATTTATTTGATTGTCTCCATTTATTGTTGGTTAAGGAAAATCCTCATGAGTTAATGCAGGGTCCTTTTTCCCCAGAGGCATGCTGAGGGAGAGGGCCCTAGAGCCTCCCAGAAATAGTTTATAGCAACAGTACTTGACCAAGAGCTGCTGGACACATTGCCTGGAGAAAAGGCAACTGTCCCCATTCCCTGAGGTCACTTAGTAGGGTAAATGGCCTTAAGTCCTTGGTGGGGAACAAGTCTAGAGAGAATGGAAAATAGTCAAATGTGAGAAGATAATTGGTGATGACCACATGCAGGAACAGGCCCACTGTCTAAATGTCTTCAGGCCCCTGAAGTAGGGATGTCTAAATGAGGGTTCCGACTATACAATGTGTTAAGCAACGAGGAGGAAATCACTGCTTGTATCTTCCTTTTTTTACTGATGAGGAGGAATCAGTCTTTATAGTGCAAACTAAAAGTTTGTTAACTAAAGACAAATTATATTAATACTGTAAATCATTTGTTGATTCAGAATTTTAGCCCAAGGCTAGGTTTGTGAAAGAAACGTTTAATTATAATTTTCTGAGAAAGTTTTTTTGTCATTAAAAAATGGATTCTAGAGGGACGCCTAAGTGGCTTGGTGGTTTGGTGCCTGCCCTCTGTCCAGGGTGTGATCCTGGGGTCCCGGGATTAAGTCTCGCATCCGGCTCCCTGTGTGGAGCCTGCTTTTCCCTCTGCCTATGACTGCCTGTCTTTGTGTCTCTCATGAGTAAATAAATAAAGTATTTTTTAAAAAATGGATTCTAGAAGTGAATTCTTCATTGGAGTATTCTTCATTTGAAGAATTTTGAGGTCAAAATGTAGGTATTTACTTAACAAAAATTTTTAGCTTATTATTGAAATAGAGTTGAAATAGTTGAATGTCGGGAGACATTTTACACTGCAATGTTTTAAGTCATGTCTATTGTGAATTCAAAGACTTTTAAACTAACGTTTTTTTTTAATCCTTTATGAGATGGGTATACAGGGTAGCAGGTGTATAGACATACGATTACTCTTCTACTCTGGAATACATATTTATTTCTTGTTGAAGTTGGAAGAGCTGGAATTAATTCATGTGTTTATTAGTTAAAATTTTTTCAAATGTGCTTGTTTTCCTATCATTGTCACAGCATTTTGATTGATTTTACAGAGGGAGTTGTGAAATTTTATTGATTTGGCTAAAAAATTTTTTTTAAAATTTTGTTTCTTTTTTGGGATGCCTGGGTGACTTAGCAGTTGAGCGTCTGCCTTCGGCTCAGTGCGTGATCCCAGGATCCGGGATCGAGTTCCACATAGGGCTCCCTGCAAGGAGCCTGCTTCTTCCTGTGCCTATGTCTCTGCCCCTCTCTCTGTTTGTCATAAATAAATAAATAAATCTTTTTTAAAAAATTATTTTTTTTCTTTTTAAAGGTTTATTTATTTATGAGAGAGTGTGCGAGCATGAGTGCATGAGCTCTAGCCGGAGGAGGGGCAGAGGGAGAAGGAGGCAGGCCACTGAGTGGGGAGCCCAATGCAGGGCTCAATCCCAGGATTCTGAGATGATGATGTGAGCCAAAGTCAGATGCTTAACTCATTGAGCCACTGAGGTGCCTGATGTATTTAGTTTTAAAGATCAGGGACTTTATTTTATATTCTCACTCCAGGATGTTTGTGAGCCTCATTCTATAGAAATAATAATTTATAAAATGTACATATCTACCATGAATTAACTTACTTTTGATTTCTGAGTGTGATAGTAGTGAAGATAGTAGTTTTATTTTGCAGTGTGTAAGATTATTTCATTGCTTAATTTTCTGCCCATTTTATCCTTTGTTTCTTGGGGTACCAGGAGTTTGTTGCCAGGGTGGATGTTCTCAGCAGAGTCTTGAAAAATACTCTACATGTGAGAAAATGATATTCTATCTAGCTACAAATCCAGATATAAACTTTAAAAAGCATATAAGCAAGTTGTGTTCAAGCAGCGTTGCATTTCAAAGGCTGCCTTAAATTTAGAGAAAGTTATGTATCATGGCATTGTAGTATATGCAGTGGTCACACGCATCAGATCTGTACCTTATTGTCTTGTCTTTATTTAAAAAAAATTTTTTTTAAAGATTTTATTTATTTATTCATGAGAGACAGAGAGAGAGAGAGAGAGAGAGACAGGCAGAGGGAGAAGCAGGCTCCATGCAGGGAGCCTGACGTGGGACTCTATCCGGGGACTCCAGGATCACACACTGGGCAGAAGGCAGGCGCTAAACCGCTGAGCCATCAGGGCTGCCCATTGTCCTGTCTTTAAAGTGAGAATGTTACCATTGCCTTCTTCACAGGGATGTTGTAAAGATTAAATGAATTAATACATATATGCTATTTAAAACAGTTCCAGGCATGTACTAAGTGCTAAGTAAATGTTAGGTGTGGTTTTTAGTATTATTACTCTTATTACTTCTCAGGGTAGCAGGAGATCATTAAGTGTTGGATACAGATTGATGTTATTGATTTTGATCCCCTGCACCAAGTTGTTGATTATTTTAAACAGTTTACATGACCTTAGAACAGAAAGTATTTTGCCAATTAAGTTATCTTTTAGCTCCAAATCTAGTTTATTCTGTTTTGTGATCCTGGGGTCTGGAACTCTGCAAGCCACATTCCTGCACTACCTGCTGCTCCCTGTTGCTGGCAGATTGGGGACAGAAAAGGGCTGGAGGGGCAGGGAGGGACTTGCTCTCTTTTCTTTGCTTCCTGTGGCCTTCCTCTCTGCTGTTCCTGTGAGTGCTACACTAACAATGCTTCTTCATCCCAGCAGCAGCAGTACCTTCTTGTAGTAGTTGCTGGATCCAGTTTGCAGTGTTTCCAACCCTTGAGGACTTGTTTCATCAAGCTTTCTTCAGAGACCACTAGTACCAGCCTGCCAATGCCCCTCCTTAGAGATCTGGGTCCCAGGCCCATGGATTCCTCAGAAGTCAGAGATACTAGCACCAGCTGAGCAGTGCTTTCTCCTTAGAAGTCTGACTTTTAAGTGCCCTGGACCTCTCTTCTAAGCTTTTGTTAGCCAAGCTCTGGGTGTGATGGCTGCTTTTAGCAGTTGATATCTCTGTTATTCCTTATTCTCTTTTTGCCCCTTCAGCCATTTATCTGGAAACATCATACTCCTTAGCAAATCTTGTATTAAGTCCTGTCTTTTCAAAGAACACGTATGATACTTGTCTTCTGACTGATCCTGACTGCTATGGATAGAGGTAATAAGGACTAGTAGCCAGCATGGATTTGCTTAGGAACTTGTCATTTTTTTAAGGTTTTATTTATTTATTTATTTATTTATTTGTTTGTTTATTTATTTAATTTGAGAGAGAGCGCGCAGAAGCTGGGGTTGAAGGTGCGGAGAAGAGGCAGAGGGAAAGGGACAAGCAGACTCCCTGCTGAGGAAGGTCCTGTCCCAGGACCCTGAGATTATGACCTGAGCTGAAGGCAGATGCTTAACTGACTGAGCCACCCAGGTGTCCCTACTTTTTTTTTTTTAATGGTTATTCTAAGATGACATAGTATATCTTGATTTCCCTAAATAATTTTACAAAGTATCCCATGATAATCTTATGGACATGAATCTTGTAGAATTAAAGATAATAAGCTTGTTGAATTAGAGAATAATAGAGGTGATAAAAACCTGCACTAAATCTGTACCAAAACAGGGCAGCCCCGATGGCGCAGCGGTTTAGCACCACCTGCAGCCCAGGGCCTGATCCTGGAGACCCTGGATCAAGTCCCACGAGTCTGGATCAAGTCCCATGAGTCTGGATCGAGTCCCATGTCGGACTCTCTGGGTGGAGCCTGCTTCTCCCTCTGCTTGTGTCTCGGCCTCTCATTCTCTCTCTGTGTTTCTATGAGTAAATAAATAAAATATTAAAAAAAAAATCTGTACTAAAACACAAGACTGTACTTTTAAAATCTGGTCTCATGTAATAAATACTGTTTCTTGGATGGAGACATGAGAGTTCACAAATATGAGATGGGTAGATACCACGCTGAAAAAATTAGGATTCAAAGAGATGTGATTTACTAGACAATAAGATGAAACCATGAAGATATATATTTTGCAATCTTGAGGGCAGAGACCATGTCTACTTTCTTTTCTTTTATTATATCCAGTTGTTAGCACAGAATATGTGTTCATTAAGTGAATATGTTGATAAATCAAGGCAAGATTAATCAACTATAAGTAAGGTTTTCCATTTAGTTTCAAAAACATATGAAAACAATTGTGAGGTTTTTCATTTAGGTTCAAAAACATGAAAAACACTTTGTTTATGAAGCATTTATGGGAAGAAGCTTTGAGTTTTCTATAAACTCAATATGAATATCTCCAATCACTAAGAAGCTAATGAATGCAGTCTTAGTATTCATTAATGAAAATAGTGGAATATAGGGTATTCTGTGCTGTGCCCTGAGGCCATATTTATACAATAGGGATCCAATGGGCAAATGGTAAAGATGCAGTCAGTTTCTTTTTTGCAGTATAGGGATGCTTACCCTGGTGTCTCATCTAATTGAGGGACCACTGTGCTAGCCTGCAGTATTTTCTGAAGAAATATTTGTCTGTTTCAGTCCTAGGACAAATGATAATCTCAAAGTTTTACAATTAAATCACAGCTAAGATTTTGAAAAACTTTTAGGGAGACATCACGTATAGAACAAAATCTCACAAATGTTTCTATGTAAACTTTTATGTAACATAAGTTTCCTTAAAGTTTTCCAGGTTAGATTACTGTGCAGTCTTCCTTTAAATAACTAAATAAATAAACCTAGATTATGAGTTTTTTTTACATTTTGAAACATGTCTGGCAAAAACAATAGAGTAGTTGATTATCAAGTCATTTCTGGCAACAGATAGCAAACTTGATTAACCAGCATAGCCTTTTATTCTCTGTAGCCAGGAAACCTCTACCAGATCACTGCTTCCTACTGTTTTGTGGACTCCAAGTGAAAGAGGATGTCAACTACTGCCATTTTGACTTCTAACTTTCTAATTGATTAAGTTCTTTCCAGCTTATCTCTTAACTCAGGAGAAAGACCCTGAAGGCATGAAAGCATCCCCTGAGAGGAATGAAAACTACCCCTCATGCAATAAAGACAGCCCTGGGCCAGCAAGACCCTGCCTGATTGACCCTAGGACAATGATCAGCTTGACCATCACTGCTCACCTGCCACATCTACCAAACTTTGTCCCACTTTTTCTTTTATAAATCTGGAAGTATTCTTGGCACTTCAGAGATAGTCTTTGAGATACTAGTCCCCTGTCTTCCTGGTGTTGTCCTCACTGAAATAAATTATTTTCTCAAACTCAACACCCAGAGGACACATAATCCAATCAAGAAATAGGCAGAAGACATGAACAGACATTTCTCCAAAGAAGACATGCAAATGGCCAACAGACACATGAAGAAATGCTCCACATCACTTGGCATCGGGGAAATACAAATCAAAACCACAATGATACCACCTCATACCAGCCAGAATGGCTAAAATGAATAAGTCAAGAAACAACAGATGTTGGCGAGGATGCAGAGAAAGAGGAACCCTCTTAAACTCTTGGTGAGAATGCAAGCTGGTGCAGCCATTCTAGAAGACAGTATGGAGATCCCTCAAAAATTTGAAAATAGAGCCACCCCATGGCCCAGCAATTTACTATTGGGTATCTACCCCAAAGATACAAATGTAGTGGTTTGAAGGGGCACATGCCTCCCATTGTTTTTTAGCAGCAATGTCTACAATAGCCAAACTGGAAAGAGCCCAGATGTCCATCAACAGATGAATGGTTAATGAAGATGTGGTATATATATACACAATGGAATATTACTCAGCCATCAAAAAATGAAATCTTGCTTTCTGCAATGACATGGATAGAACTAGAGGATATTATGCTAAGTAAAATAAGTCAGAGAAAAGACAATTATCCTATAGCTCACTCATATGTGTAATATAAGACACGAAAACAGTGGACTATAGTGGAAGAGGAAAAAAATAAAATCAGAGAGGGAAACAAACCATAAGAGACCCTTAATCATAGGAAGCAAACTCAGGGTCACTGGAGGGGAGGGGATTGGGGGAACGTAGAAAAAAAATAAAATGTCTGCATTTTTGTTCTTAAATAAAAAATTAAAAGTTAAAAAAGAAGAGAAAGAAATTATTTTCTTGTTTCACCACTGCTTGTCTCTCTGCCTTTGGATTTTGTCAGCCATAAGTGGCCAAACCTGGTCTATTTGGGATTCCTGGAGCCAGGTGTTCCTATACCCCTGCACTTCCACTGCACAAGGGAGATCCATGTTTCAGTTCACGTGTACACTAAGAATTACCTGTAGACTGAATAAAAAGAATAACTTGTTTACACACATGCTTTTTTTTTTAAGATTTTATTTATTTATTTATTCATGAGAGACACACACAGAGAGAGAGAGAGAGGCAGAGGGAGAAGCAGGCTCCATGCAGGGAGCCTGACCGGAGACTCAATCCCGGGTCTCCGGAGTCAGGCCCTGGCCTGAAGGTGGCGCTAAACCGCTGAGCCATCTTGGGCTGCCTGCTTTTTTTTTTTTCCCCAAATTTGTACAGATACTGTTAGATTCATAAAATATAAATGTATTTAAAGGCAATACTGAATTCAGAGTAGCCCTTGCTATTTATATTTTCTGACTTAGCTGTCTTAAAATGTACAATTAAGAAATCAGATACAGGTTTTGATGCTTAAAAGGAGTCCAGAGAGTAGAAAGTACTGGCAATGATTGATCTAGCTCAGAGGTTGGCAAACTTTTTCTGTAAAGGGCCTGATAGTAAATATTTTAGACTTTATGGGCAGTGCAGTCTTTGTTCTAATTACTAAATTCTGCCATTGTAATACAAAAGCAGCCTTAAACAGTGTATAAATAAATGGGTGTGCTGTGTTCCAATAAAACTATTTTTAAGATTTTATTTATTTATTTATGAGAGACACAGAGAAAGAGAGAGGCAGAGACATAAGCAGAGGGAGAAGCAGACTCTATGCATAAAGCCTGATGTGGACTTGGTCCCAGTACTACGGGATCATGCCCTGAGTCAAAGGCAGATGCTCAACCGCTGAGCCACCCAGGCGTCCCCCAATAAAACTTTATTTGCAAACACTGGCAGCTGAAGCTTGCTGAGCCCTGATCTAGATCTTGTTAAAGTTCTTTCAGATTCTAAAAATTAAGTTTAAAAAGATGGAGGTGAGAAGGGGTTAGACTATAATCGTGTTTTACACCTTACAGAACACTAGTCAGATTGATAAGGAGAACCAAGGCAAAAGAAATGTAGATAAGTTTCCTTACAATTTGCCGCCCACTCACAAATATCTGAGATGGCTAGAGTCTTCCTGGAATTCACAACTACCTTAATGTTAATCCTTTGCTAGAGGCAAAAAACAACCCTAGCTTGAAAATAGGCAGACCTGCAGGATCCTGTAAGTCTTCTTTGACCTGTTTAGAAACTTCCTTTATCTCTATCTACCCAACGCCATTTTAAAGTATAAAATTGGGGTGCCTAGGTGGCTTGGTCAGTTGAGAATCCAACTCTTGATCTCAGCTCAGGTTTTGATCTTAGAATCGTGAGTTTGAGCCCTGTGTTGGAGCTCTGCCCTGGGCATGGAGCCTACTTAAAAAATTAAAAGAAAAAAAAATATAGTCAGTTGTTCCTTATGATCACAGTGCAGCTCTTTCTGCTCACTGTCCCCGTTCTTTAATAAAAACACCTTTTTGCACGAAAAATGTCTCACTGGTGTTCACTCCTGGCCTACGTCACATCAAGGTGATCAAGGAAGGAACTTCCTGCAAACCGTGACCCTTACATTGGTTTAAGATACACAGTTTGTAAGAGTACTGGTGACTGTTAAGTTGAGAGTCCCATCCTTCTGAATATAGGTGAGGTCCGGAGCCAATGACCAAGAAAGAATTCTTGAGACATCTTTGGTGCAAAATGGTTTTATTAAAGCATGGGGACAGGATCCCTGGGCAGGAAGAGTGGTTCCCCCGGGCCTGTGAGGAGTGGCCTTTTATATACCCTGGGGTTGGGGGAAGCAAGCAAAGAGGGAGATTTCAAAAGGATTTTCATATGCTAAGGAGGACCTACAAGATACTGGAGGCTTTGCCATTGTCAAGTTAAAGATTGTTTTTCCCTCTAGCAAGGCATTAACATTAAGATGACACACGTATCCCACCCTGAGTGGGAGTTGTTTGTGGGATATCAGCTGTACTTTGTCCTCAACTAGCCCTGCTCCCTTAGCATTTCTATACTTGAGCTAGGTTTCATTCTCCTCTGATTGATGCTGAAAACACAGAAAATTGTGTTTTCATTAATAATGCATTCTAGGTTCTGGATTGAGTGTGTTTATTTGTAGTACCCTTCCTTCAAATGATCTAATGGCAGGGTTCTTTTGATCATATTTATTTCAATAAGAGTTCCTTTTCCTTGATCCTAGTGTACTTCACTTTGGTATTCTCTGGAAAAATTGTGAAAGACCTGAAATGGATTTGGAAAAACATTACTGAGTATCTTCAACGGAAAGCTAACTTGTCTGGAATGTCGTGTACCTTTCTGGGTCATCGGATTCTATGAAGTTTGCACCTTTCATTGTTTTTTAACTACTCCACAGCTCTGTTCGTTATAGATAACTGCTAGCAATCCAAATTATTCTTTTTCTTTTAAAGATTTTATTTATTTATTTATTCATAGAGACAGAGAGGGAGAGGCAGGCATCATACAGAGAGCCTGATGTGGGACTTGAACCAGGGTCTCCAGGATCACGCTCTGGGCTGCAGGCGGCGCTAAACCGCTGCGCCACCGGGGCTGTCAATCCAAATTATTCTTGTTCATAGATAGGCAAATGATTATTTTCAGGTGGAGGAACTGTTGATTTCATTTTCCTTCTCCCCTGGAAAAGGCCAGTTTATATCTATTTAGAAATTCATTTTCAGCATTGCTGATTGCTAATACATGTGGGATATTTTGAATTCTCCTCTGAATTGGTTGTAATATTTTACTGGGTCATTAATAAATGAGTTAAGTAGTCTTTGATGTGTGTTCATTTCACATTTGTGTGAGAATCATGATTTTACTTTTACAAAATGGATATTGTTAACAGGAACAAGGTCATTTAGTGATTTTTAATGCCTATCAAAAAAGAAAATCACGAAAGTACCAGTAAATTTAGAGATGATTAATACCCTCATGAATTATTATATCATAATTGCTGAAAAACCCTCTTGAAATTTAATGGCATGACATAAGTTATTTATGCTCACATGTTAAATATTTAAGTTGCATGTATTTGTGATTTGGTTGAGTTTGAAACTTTAGTAATTAATTTAGACCTGTGCATTTTGATTGTTATGAGTAAACAAGCAAAATTATTTTTCATATTAGTCCTAAAGGGAGTTAGTTGTTAGTCTAATAAAATGGTATTGATTTATAATCTCAAGTGAATAGAACAGTGTAGAAGCGCAAAGTTATGAATACTAGATTTATGTTTGCCAAAAAAATTCAACTGAGTAGATGTGAAGGTGTAATTGGCTTTATTCAGTGACTCTTGAATCAAGTAGCATTCTATCTAGCAAGTAGAAAGGAACTCTGGGGAGCTGTACAGAATGGAGGTCTTTTATAAGCAGAAGGGGGCAGAAGAAGAAAATTTCTAACAAAGGGTGGATTGTTTTAGGCAAGGTCACCTTCCTTCTGGGGGAAGGGTGGGTGCCCGTCATGCAAATTATCTCTGTAGTGCTGATCAGGTAATTCCCAACTGAGTTGTTAAAGGTTACATCCCTGAGAGGCTGAAACTGCAATTAGGTTAGATATTAAGTCTTGGTTTGCTATCCTAGGGCAAGTGAACTCCATTTTGGGCCTGTTCCTTTTGTTTTTTTTTTAAACAGTTCCTTTTTTTTCTTAAGATTTTATTTATTTATTCATGAGAGACACAGGGTCAGAGAGAGAGGCAGGGACACAGGCAGAGGGAGAAGCAGGCTCCATGTAGGGAGCCCGACATGGGACTTGATCCTGGGTCTCCAGGATCATGCCCTGGGCTGAAGGTGGCGCTAAACCACTGAGCCACCCGGGCTGCCCATAAACAGTTCATTCCTTTTGATCAGACTCTTACATTAGCTGAGAGATATGATATAAATTTATTTTTTATTTTTATTTATTTTTTATTTTTAAAAACATTTATTTATTTGAGAGAGAGTGAGAGAGCATAACTGGGGGAAAGAGGCAGAGGGAGAGGGAGAAGCAGACTCTCCAGTGAGCAGGGAGCCCAAGATCATAACCTGACCTGAAGGCAGATGCTTGACCCACTAAACCACCCAGGGCCCCCCAAAATTTAAAGCGTTAATGTCACTTCCACCTATTGCCATGAAGTTCTTGAAGTGTTTGTCAATGCTTTGTGTGGTATTCATAGGTATTAACTATTTGCTTATTACTTTATTTTAAAAAATATTTAATTTATTTATTCATGAGAGACACAGAGAGAAGTAGAGACATAGACAGAGGGAGCAGCAGGGTCCCTGCAAGTCCCCCCTGATGCGGGACTCCATCCCAGGACCCTGGGATCATGATCTGAGCCAAAAGCAGGCGTTCAACCACTGAGCCACCCAGGTGCCCTTGTATTAACCATTTTTGCTTAATCTTGTGATATTCACAGGGCACAATTTCAGGTTCCTATTTTTTAAAGTTGGTCATTCTCTTTGTTCCTTTACTGATAATCTAGTCTTAGGGAGATCAATTGCTTAGTGTTAAGTGTCAGCAAACATGCATTTTGAGAGAATACAGTGTGTGCTAGGGAGACTACTATGACCATGACAAACAGGATAATTCCCAATGTCTGGAGTTTACTTCCTTCCGAGCCAGGGTCTTTTAGACCCAAACCAATCAAAATCAGGTGAGTCAAAGAAAGACATTACCCCCATTGAAGGAGTCACCTTTTTAAGCCAAGTGGCTTGCTCAGTAGGCTCAAGTAACTTGAGTTTCACCTTCCCCTGGGTGTTAATCCAGGTGCAGCAGGTAGTGTTGGCTAGGGAAGTAGGGCTCTGACAATGGAAGCAGATCTTGAATCACGAATGCCTCCTGGTAATTCCCATTTGAATCTGTGACTCATTACTGGAAAGGTGACAGCTATGGAGGCTGGTAAAATTTTAAGTGTCTGTAGGCCACACAGGCTTTTTTTTTTTCATGCTGGTTATCCTTACCTATATCCCCTTCTGTGTATAGAGCTTGGACACAAAGTTCCCCAAGTTTGAATGTTTTGTTTGTTGTGTGTGTTTGTTTTGTTTTATAGAGGGAGTGGGAAGGACAGAGGGAGAGGGAGATAAAGAATCCCAAGCAGGCTCACACCCAGTACTGATCCTGACTCGGTGCTTAATCTCATGACCCTGAGATCATGACCTGAGCTGAAATCAAGAGTTGGACATGTAACTGCCTGAGCCACCCAGGCCCCACAAGTTTGAGGTTGTTAACCAGAGACAGGGAAATAGAGCAGGGGATTTCTAGCATCATGGACAGATCAGAATTTTTGATGAAAAAACTAGCATTTAAAATCCCTTAGCAATGGTCTGGGAGACATGAGTGATGGCAGCCTCTTTCCAGGCCAATGCTAGAGTAAAGGAAAGAGAAGAGAGGGATTCATGTTTAGTTAAAGTTTGAAGTTTTGATGTGGCATTTTGGGAGCAGTTTACCTTGATGTCAGCTTCTCCTCTGTTTAGTTAGTTTTAATTTTGAGGTCTCCAGCTGGTGTATAGGACCACATAGATGTCAGGTGGAGATGTATTCAGCTGTGAGATATATACCCAAGATTCAAGTCACTGGATAGTGAGGAAGACCTGGTACAGTTCCTTCCAAGGTTCAAGAGGATTCTTTTCCTTAAAGAGTCTAAATTAGAAGGGTGGAAGAAAATTGGAAATGTTAGTTTGGAGAATGGTAGCCAGATATTTGAGGAAACTAGAATTCAAGGTTTAGTCCAGTTACAGGTCTATTACTTTTTTTTTTTTTTTTTAAATTCATGAGAGAGACACACACACAGAGGCAGAGACACAGGCAGAGGGAGAAGCAGGCTCCATGTAGGGAGCCCGACATGGGATTCGATCCTGGGTCTCCAGGATCACGCCCTGGGCTGAAGGCAGTGCTAAACCGTTGAGCCACCCAGGCTGCCCCAGTTACAGGTATATTACAAAGCCTCACAGGAAATTGACAGGATTAGAGGCTAATATAGACAAAGATACACAAACATAATTTTTCTTTGTACGGTTACCCCATTTTTTTTTACAGTAGTTAATCACAGTAAAACTAATTTATTTGAATTGCATGTAGCCTGATTATTTATACAAGTGGAGCAAGAATAGTAATGTATCATAAGCTCTTTTTAAGGCTCTTTTGCTGAAACTTTTTATCTCAGGTTGGACTCTTAAAAGCTTCTGAGGCCAGGAAGCCAAGCCAGGGGCTCACCATTAGATTTTACCTGCAGTGCTATTCCAGTCAGTCTTGGCAATATTTCCAATTGTGTCCTCTTATGGAGAGCAGACTCTTATTGAACTTATGTAAAGAACTATCTTGGGCAGCCCGGGTGGCTCAGCGGTTTAGTGCCACCTTCAGCCCAGGGCCTGATCCTGGACACCTGGGATGGAGTCCCACATTGGGCTCCTGCATGGAGCCTGCTTCTCCCCCTGCCTTTCTCTCTCTGTGTCTCTCATGAATAAATAAATAAAATCTTAAAAAAAAAAAAAAAAGAACTATCTTGCTGTAAAAAGAATACTCAAAAATTTCTGAATTCTGGAGGCATCAGGAAGAAAAAGTAAATCTTTTACCTTTGTTTACAACGGTGTATTTTGCCAAATTGTAAGTCATAGGTAGCTTAAGAGAAAAAGTTAATTTAAATCTGGACAAAATAACCAAAACAGCAATGTTTCAGACAAAAAGTCATAAAAATTTATAATAGTCCTCCTTAGTTAATTCAGTCCCATATAATTAATATTTGTTTTGCTTGAATCCAGTTCAGTTTTGTGATCTTAAAGCTGTAAAAAACCTGTACTTGTCAAAGTTCTTTCCATGAATCTTCCAGAAGATGAAACACTTTTGCAGAAACTCTTTTGCAAAAACATCTGAGTAAAACAATTATTCTATAAATGATAAAGATTTAAAATGCCCGTTGTTAAAGAAAGATCTAATGAGAGTTCATTATAAAGGAATAAACAAGAAAATTTGGTTACTTCTGTGACACACAACACTTGAAAATAGCTGGAATTATGACTAAACATTATCAGGGAATATCAGATTTGTAAGAATTTCATACAATATCTAGCACACTTATAAATTATATGTATACAAATATAAAATAAGTCTTCGTATTCTTTTTTGTTTTTTTTTAAGATTTTATTTATATATTCATGAGAAAGAGAGAGGCCGAGATTTTGTATTCTTATTTGATAATGCTTCCCATGTAATATAATGACAAATATCCCCGATTATTTTAAAATTTCCCTTTTTAGGGAAGCCTGGGTGGTTGAGCGGTTCAGTGTCTACATTGGGCTCAGGGTGTGATTCTGATGTCCTGGGATTGAGTCCCACATTGGGCTCCCTGCAGGGAGCCTCCTTCTCCCTCTGCCTGTCTCTGCCTCTGTGTGTCTCTCATGAAAAAATAAATAAAATCTTAATAAAATAAGGGATGAAAAAAAAAAATAAAATAAAATAAGGGATGCCTCGGCAGCTCAACGGTTGAGCGTCTGCCATTGGCTCAGGGCACAATCCTGGAATCCTGGGATCAAGTCTCACATTGCTTCTCCCTCTGCCTGTGTCTCTGCCTCTCTCTTTGTATATCTCTCATGAACAAATACATAAAATCTTTTTAAAAAAATCTTTTTTTAAGGATTTAATTTGTTTTTTTTTGAGAGAGAGAATGTGGGGAGGGGGAGGAGTAGAGGCAGAGGGACAAGCAGATTCTGTGCTGAGTGCAGAGCTCCATGTGGAGCCTGATCTCACCACTCTGGGATCATGAACTGAGCTAAATCAAGAGTTGGACACTTAACCTGAGTCACCCAGATGCCTCTAACATTTCCCTTTTTAGAAGGAGGGAGAATACATCTTTTAAGGTGTTTCAGGGATCCTCTGAAAAATCCCAAAGTTAAAAGACTTCATTTAGGATTTGATTTGGAGAAATTTGTTAAAAATATCAAAGGTCCTAAAATAGTTGGTCAAATAGGTCATTGTGAAACAACACTTAGTTATCCATTTAACAAGAGTGACAATAAAAGATTTTGCAGGCAAATACAGAAAGTTAAATTGTTATTAAAAAAAAAAAAACCCAAACAATCAAAACTCCAAAAAACCTTAGCTGTTTTAATAGAGAAGATTCAGTTTTCTTAAGTAATCAGACATCTGATTAAGTCAGCACATAAAATTGTTTTGCCAAAACACAGAATCTTTGTTTTCTAGGAAGAATCTGTTAAAGAAAAACCTTTCATACTCTCTTATCGAGAGCAGACCAGTAGCCGAGAAAACTTTGTCCTTTTAACAGAGAGAAGAGCAATTCTAATTTTGTAGCTCCTCATTTTTATATTAAAGCTTATTTGCTTAACGAAATTTATTCTAATCTTTGCCAGTCATGACCATGCATAAAATTATTTTCGAAAGATTCCTTTTCTCCAAAGCTTAATGGCTTTAACTGGATATGTTGAAATTTAAAATCCTAAAAAGCTCTGAATTTTTAGTGAAAATAGAGAAGTAAACAATTATGAACTCTTATATTAGCATTCTGCAGATTGTCACACTTATAAAAACTTCTTATAATTTCTAGAAATGCATGCTTTCTCATAGTGACTTCCTCAGTATGACATAAAACATGTTTACTAATAGATCTCCTTTATCTCTTGTATTTTGTATTTTATACATATACCTTAAACTTCACAAGTCATTTTAGCTATACTAATTATTATTCTTTTCTTACTACATTTCCATGTTTCTAAGATCATTTTCCTTCAATATATATTTTAGCATTTCTTTTAGTGCAGGCCTGTGGATGAATTCCCTTAGTTTTGTTTTGTTTGTACACGTATTTATTTTACCTTTTAAAAAATTGAGATATGGGCAGCCTTGGTGCGGTGGCTCAGTGGTTTAGTGCCTGCCTTCAGCCCAAGGCGTGATCTTGGAGACCCAGGATCGAGTCCCATGTCGGGCTCCCTGCATGGAGCCTGCTTCTCCCTCTGCCTGTGTCTCTGCCTCTCTCTCTCTCTCTGTGTCTGTCATGAATAAATAAATAAAATCTTTAAAATAAAAAGATAAAAAATTGAGATATAATTAGTATACCATAAAATCCACTATTTAAAAGTGTACAATTCAGTGTTTTTTAGTATATTCACAACCATCACCACGAATTCTAGAACATTTCTTTTTTTTTTAAACATTTTTTTAAAAGATTTATTTATTTATTTATGACAGAGAGAGAGAGAGAGAGAGAGAGAGAGGCAGAGACACAGGAGGATGGAGAAGCAGGCTCCATGCTGGGAGCCTGACGTGGGACTCGATCCCGGGACTCCAGAATCGCGCTCTGGGCCAAAGGCAGGCGCTAAACCGCTGAGCCACCCAGGGATTCCCCCTAGAACATTTCTATCATCTTCAAAAACCCCTTACTCATTGGGTGACCCATTTTCCCCCTACCTCTAACCCTGTGGCAACCATAATTTGCTTTTGATCTCAGTGAGTATGCCTTTCATGGACATTTAATATAAAGTAAATCATACAAAGTATGGCTTTTTGTATCTGGCTTCTTTCCCTTAACATATTGTTTTAAAGATTAATCTATGTTCTTATGTATATCAGTATTTTTTTTTTCTGGTTCCATTGTATGGCTATGCCACATTTTGTATATTCATTCAGTTGGTTTATGGACATTTGGATTATTTCCACTTTATGACTTTTATAAATAATGCTGATATAAACATTTGTGTCCACACATTTTCAGTTCATTTGGGTAGATGCTTAGGAGTGGAATTGCTGGATCACATGGTACCTCTATGTTTAACTTCTTGAGAATGTGCCAAACCTGTTTGCCACAACAGTCTTATCATTTAAAATTCTACCAGCAATGTATGATGGTTCCTGTTTTAATTTCATTTTTGAATAATATTTTCTCTGGGTATAGAATTTTGGTTAGCTGCTATTTCATCTTCCATCATTTCTATTAAGGTTGAAGCTTTGAAGATAGTGTGTCTTTCCCCCTTCCACTGTTTTAACATTTTCTCTTTGTTTTTGGTTTTTAGGAGTTTGATTGTGATATGTGTAGATCTAGTATTCTTTGTGATATCTTGGGGTTGGATGAAGTTCTTTTTTGGAGGGGGGAATGAAGTTCCTAAAACAGTTGATTCAATATTCTATGAATTGATGTCTATCATTAGTTTTAGAAAATTCTTGGTCATGAGGTATTCAAATGCTGCATTTACTTCTCTTTTTTCTGGGATTTCAATTATATGTGTGTTAGACTTCTTGGGCATGTTTCTTATTATGTCTCTTATGCACCTACTTTCTCCCCCCAATCGTTTCTTTTTGGGTATATTTCATTTTGGGTATTTTTAATGGAGTTTTCCTCTGCTTTATTAATCCATTTGTTATGTCACATCTTATAAACCCATCTACAAAGTTGTTAATTTGAGGTATCATATAGTTTAGCTTTGGAATGTACATTGACTTCTTTATTTTTATTTTTTATTTATTTTATTTTTTTAAAATTTTATTTTTATTTCTTCATGACAGAGAGGCAGAGACACAGGCAGAGGGAGAAACAGGCAGAAGGAGAAGCAGGATCCATGCAGGAAGCCTGACGCGGGACTCGATCCCAGGTCTCCAGGATCATGCCCTGGGCTGAAGGTGGTTCTAACCACTGAGCCATCCGGGCTGCCCTGAATTCTTTATTATATGGCCAATTCTCTAGTGAAAATTTGTCTTATCTATTTTATTTTAATTATTTATTTTTTGTTAAGATTTTATTTATTTTTTATTAAGATTTTATTTATTTATTTGATAGAGTGTGTGCCTGAGCAGAGGGAGGGGCAGAGGGAGAGAATCTCAAATAGACTCTGAGCTGAGTGTGGAGCCCACTCTGAGCTGAGTGTGGAGCCCAATGCAGGGCTTGATCTTACAATCCAGAGATCACAACCTGAGCTGAAATCACGAGTCAGACTTTTAATTGACTGGGCCATCCAGGTGCCCTATTTTCTATTTTGTTTTTAAAATAGAAATACAATTAGGGACACTTGGGTGGCTCAGTGGTTAAGCATCTGCCTTCAGCCCAGGGCATGATCCTGGCATCCCAGGATCGAGTCCCACATGGGGCTCCCTGCATGGAGCCTGCTTCTCTCTCTGCCTATGTCTCTGCCATTCTCTCTCTCTGTATCTCTCATAAGTAGGTAAAGGCTTAAAAAAAATACACAACTTATGTGTACCCTTTGCTTATCCATATGGGCCTTTGTGTAAATTTAAAAATATTCCTTCTCTCTAGGCATAAGAATAGCTTGGTGAGTGAAGAGAGATTTTATAAGATGTAGAAAGTGGCATGCCCCTTCCTCTAGGCAGTGCAGCTCTGGGCCAGGTACAAAGGTTGACTTTTTTATCTTACTTTTGTCCTCTTAGACAAACATACTTAGACGGTGAACAGATTCTAGTACATATGTGTGCCCTGGTATATAACGTAAGCTATGCTGTTTTCACTTTTTTTTTTGTATTTTGAAAAAATAGGTAATATATGCATATAATAAAGTATCAGACAGTACAAAATAGAAATGTTGGTTCCTTTCCTACTCCTACCTTCCAGTCTTCAAACAACTCTCTTTTGAGGCAGTTATTCTACTGGTTTATATATTGTTTCTGGCATAATTAATCCATGTATATTTAAGCACATAAATGTGTGTACATGTATGTATTTTTTCCTTCCCCCTTTTTTTCATGGAAGATAACATATTCTATATCTCTCTTCTACAGCTTGATTTTTTTCTATCTTTCCATATCAGTATATAAAATCTGCCTCATTCTTTTGGCTAGATTTGTAGTATCAATTATATTGATCTATGAAAACTAATTTGTCTGTTTTCCTGTTGTCTGACATTTAGGTCATTTCTAACCTCATGCCAATACAAATCATGCTGTTACGAATATTCTTATATATGTGACTGTTTATATAGGTAAATGTATCTGAAGGATAAATGACCTGAAGTGGAGAAATTTCTAGAATTCAAAGGATATGTATCTTTTTACATTTTTGTAGCTATTCCTTACTTGTTCTGTAAAGAAATATTAGTTTCTAGTTCCATCAACAATGTATGAATGTAGCATTTTCCTTATCCCTTACTATGAAAGTGGAATGATAATTTTTTTCCACTAGTGTGAGAAGAGAAATAGTACCACAGGATTTAATTTTCTTTTAAAATAACTGAAGGAAGGATGCTTGGGTGGCTCATACAGTTAAGCATCTGCCTTTGGCTTAGGTCATGCATGTTCTCAGGGTCCTGGGATTGAGTCCCACGTTGGGCTCCTTTTTCAGTGGGGAACCTGTCTTTCTCTTTTCCTGCTGCTTCCCCTGCATATGCTCTCTCTCTCTGACAGATGTATAATAAATCTTAAAAAACAAAAATAACTGTAGTCGTGAGGCGCCTGGCTGGCTCAGTTTGTAGAGCATACAACTCTTGATCTCAAGATTGTGAGTTCAATCTCCATGTTGGGCCTAGAGCTTACTTTTAATAAATAAACAAAACTGAAGTCATGGGATGCCTGGATGGCTCAGCTATTGAGTGCCTGCCTTCGGCCCAAGGCAAGATCCTGGAGTTCCTGGATGGAGTTCTACATTGGGCTCCCTGTGAGGAGCCTGCTTCTCTCTCTGCCTATGTCTCTGCCTCTCTCTCTGTGTGTCTCTCATGAATTAATAAATAAATAAATAAATAATCTTTAAAAAAATGAAGTCACACATTAAAAAAAATGTGCCTAGAAGCCATTTGGAGTTTCTTTCTTATGATCTGTCTGTACATATCCTTCTTCAATTTTCCTATGTCCACTGGATTGTTTTTTTCTTATCTATTTGTAGATTTTTATATAGTAAGAAAATGAGCCTTTTGTTATGTGTCACAAGAGTTTTTAAAAATTGGTTTGTTAGGCAGCCCCGGTGGCTCAGCAGTTTAGCGCTGCCTTCGTCACAGGGCTGATCCTGGAGACCCAGGATCGAGTCCCACGTTGGGCTCCCTGCATGGGGCCTCCTTCTCCCTCTGCCTGTGTCTCTGCCTCTCTCTCTCTCTCTGTGTCTGTCATGAATAAATAAATAAAATCTTAAAAAAAAATTGATCTGTCACTCATCTTTTTGCTTTTTTTAAATCTATTTTTCCATAGAAATATTTAAAATTTTTATGTTGTCAAATTAATCAGTCTTTTCTATTTTTTGAAAAGATTTATTTATTTATTTATTCATGAGAGAGACACACACACAGAGAGAGAGAGAGAGAGAGAGAGAGGCAGAGACACAGGTAGAGGGAGAAGCAGGCTCTATGCAGGAGCCTGACGTGGGACTCAATCCTAGGTCTCCAGGATCAGGCCCTGGGTTGAAGGCGGCACTAAACCGCTGAGCCACCTGGGCTGCCCTAAGTTTTTTTTTGTTTTTTTTTTTTTTAATTTGAAACTTACATATGCTCATTGTGTAACATTTGGATAAGAGAAAATTTTAAGGAAATAAAAATAACCCATAATTTTATATTCAGAGATAACTCAGCATAGTTAATATTTTGATTTCGTTTCTTTCATCTTTTTAAGTGCAGCCATCTTAATATGGTTGAGATCATATTTTTCTACTTGGCTTATATTTGCATTCTTTCCCTTACTATAACTTTACATATGTCTGTCTGTCTGTATGTATGTATATAATCTCTACACCCAATGTGGAGCTCGAACTCAGGACCCTGAGATCGAGAGTCCCATGATGTACCAACTGAGCCAGCCAGGCTTTATTCAAATCATACACAAATGTATTGCTACTCTAGTTAACTTAATACTGCCCTCCCTTAGTATTAACTGTAAGTTACCAAGAAAAGCCCGAACTTTCTTCTACATACATTCATTCATTCACACTCTCAATAAAAAAAAAAGTAAATATATATGTTTATAGCCATATGTATAAATAAAAACAGGGACAGGGGATCCCTGGGTGGCGCAGCGGTTTAGCGCCTGCCTTTGGCCCAGGGCGCGATCCTGGAGACCCGGGATCGAATCCCACGTCGGGCTCCCGGTGCATGGAGCCTGCTTCTCCCTCTGCCTATGTCTCTGCCTCTCTCTCTCTCTCTCTCTCTCTATGTCTATCATAAATAAATAAATCTTAAAAAAAAAATTTTAAAAACAGGGACACCTGGGTGGCTCAGTGGTTGAACATTGCCTTCGGCTCAGGGCACGGTCCTGGAGTCCCGGGATCGAGTCCCACATTGGGCTCCCTGCAGGGAGCCTGCTTCTCCCTCTGCGTATGTCTCTGCCTCTCTCTCTCTCTGTGTCTCTCATGAATAAATACATAAAATCTTAAAAAAAAAAAAAATATATATATATGCATATGCATTCAAGGTACTATGTTAGGTACTTCTTGGAAAGTTTCTTGTCTTTCAGGATACAAAAATTTTCTTTGTAAAGCAGTCTATGAAGAATGTCCCTGTTCTCTTGAGGTTCAGAGAAGGAAACCCTCTGGATTATCTGACAAAGTTTCTTTCTTTGTAGATTCCTCTCTTTGGTGCTAAGACTATTGGTCGGAGAAGTCCCGATGGACCAGTGTTGAGCAAAGCTGAATTTGTTGAGAAGGTTCGTCAGAGTAACCAGGCCTGTCATGATGGTGATTTTCACACAGCTATTGTTCTGTACAATGAAGCCCTGGCTGTTGACCCACAGAACTGCATCTTATACAGCAATAGATCTGCAGCCTATATGAAAATCCAGCAGTATGACAAGGCACTGGATGATGCAATCAAAGCTCGACTTCTCAATCCCAAATGGCCAAAGGTAGAAATATCATTTAATTTCATAGAATCATTTGTGCTGATTTCTTATTTTAATGTAACATTTAATTGAATTTGTAGTTATTAATATTTTAATAGTCTGTAAATCAGCAAAGTGTAGAATGGCCTCATTGAGCTGGTACACTAGTTGAATGGCTTCCCCTTTTAATGCTTTGAAACTGTACTCTCCATATTCAAGTTTAATTCTTTTCCTGTATATTTGAAATTGGCATTTTTCCCCCCACTAGTTCCTTAATAAGATACATGTTAGTCATTTGTATAGGTTTTGACATTTCCTTTTTGCACAGATGTTTATATGGGAATGGTTTCTTTTTTTGCTTGAAAAAAGTTGAAAATAATTAGTTTTAATATTCCTTGTCAATGACTACTTGTTTTCAGAATGATATTTAATCGGAGAAACAGTTTTTTCCCCGAATACATCATTTTAATGATCTCTGTTCCCTTGAATGGTTTAAGGCTTGAATTATCTTTGTTTTGTATATACTTTGTTTCCAGTGTGCCTATTTACCATCTAACCCCCAGTCTATTTTAGAAAAATTTTCCTAAGATGTACTGAAATGTTTGAGATATTTTTTTTTACTGAACCACAAAAGCATTTGATCCCATTCGTGGCTTTCTGTTATGTTAACAAAAGTTAATGGATATTTGCTAGAGATTTAAAAAATATTTTTACTGTCTTATTAATGTCATAATCATATTAATTTATACTTTAACTCTGGTGGGTACTTTTGACCTCTTTCAGTGGAATTTCCAATGTTGCTGCTGCTTCATGAATTTTTTAGTATTTTGTAATTCCTAAAAAGAGTTCTTTTATAACTATAATTATCGTAAACTAAACAAAATCTGTTTTAAAAAATTGTTATATGGCACCATTTGGGAGTTAGAATGCAGTTATCAAAGGACAGACCCAGGTTCAAATTCTTTCTCTTTTGCTAATAACAGTATGGCTTTTGGTAAATTTTTTAACCCCTCTGAGGTTAAGATAAATGGGATAATAATACTTCTCTTGTAAGGCTACTTAAGAGAGATAATTTGTTACTTGTACATGGTATGTGTTTGGTAAATAATAGCTATGATTGTGACATTTTTATTAAAGGTACAAATTAGTAAACTATTCCAGCAAGACTTAGCTAGTATCTTCTCTTTTTCTTTTTCTTTTCCTTTTTTTTTTTTTTTTAAACCTGTGGTTGATGCAGTGAGCCTGATAAATAGCTTAATTTTCAAATTAAGTATCTCCATTCCTTCTTTTTTTGGGTCTGGATATTTTATGTTCTTATGTTTGTGAATATTTTTAAAAATTCATTTATTTCAGAGAGAGAGAGAGAGAGAGAGAAAGAGAGAGAGAGAACACAATGGGGCGGGGCAGAGGGAGAGGGAGAGTGAGAAAGAGTCTTACGTGTAGACTTCAGATATGGAGCTTGATCCCATGACTTTGAAATCATGACCTGAGCTGAAACCACCAAGAATCTGTTTCTTAACCAGCTGCCACCTAGGCACTCTCTATGTTGAACACTGTAAAACTGTTTATCTGTTTTCGTTTTTCTGTGTCATTCTCCTTCCTTTTGTTAACCTCTTGTGATTTAACACAAAAAAATGATTTTAAAAGGTGCATTTTTATGATTATAGGTGAAAATGAACCTTTTAAGGTAACTTCTATCAAGTTTTAGTTTCTGATTTTTTCCCTGTATAGTAAGTGAAGATCTTTTGCTCTATCAGATAAATAAGAAAATAAAAACCCAATGTGATTTATAATAAAATTAATTTATAAAGAAATTTCTACTGCTGCATAGTTTTTTTCATTTCATAAAAACTTTATTTTATACTTATTTTTTCTAGGAATATACTCAGTATGTAAAAGAAGGCACACTTGTACTCTTTTGCCTTAAAGATATGTCTTAAAATTTTACCAATTCATTTTTCTTTTCATTTTGGCTTTTCTAACTTTTTAATTTTTTTATTTTTATTTTTATTTTTTTTATATTTATTTATGTCAGATACAGAGAGAGAGAGAGAGGCAGAGACACAGGCAGAGGGAGAAGCAGGCTCCATGCACCGGGAGCCCGATGTGGGATTCGATCCCGGGTCTCCAGGATCACGCCCTGGGGCAAAGGCAGGCGCCAAACCGCTGCGCCACCCAGGGATCCCTAACTTTTTTATTATAATCATTTTGCTTTTCTGAAGTGTTTCTCTGAGATGTCAGTATTGTCTAGTTTAATGAGGGAAGCATAAATTCCAATTTCTGTCTGTCTCCGTGGTAATTTTTTATGTAAACATCTAAGGGCTCCAGTGATTGGATACAGTCTTTTATTTATGTCTATTTTGTCTTAATGAAAAATGATTTTGGTTTGATAAGGGCTGCAAAAGAGGTCTGAACAAAGCAATATGAAAGCTGCCCAAAAAGAATAAGCCAGTCTTTTTTTTTTTTTAATTTTTATTTATTCATGATAGGCACACAGTGAGAGAGAGAGGCAGAGACACAGGCAGAGGGAGAAGCAGGCTCCATGCACCGGGAGCCTGACGTGGGATTCGATCCTGGATCTCCAGGATCGCGCCCTGGGCCAAAGGCAGGCGCCAAACCGCTGCGCCACCCAGGGATCCCAGAATAAGCCAGTCTTATTACTAAATTATGATACTTATCTCTGTCTCTTAGCTGTTGTCCGTTTATGTTCATTTTTTTGGTGTCCTGTTTAAGACATACTTCTCTTACTCAGAGTTATAAAGTTTTTCTTAGGTTTTCTTCTAGGATTTTCATAGTTTTTTACCTTTAGGTTTATGATTCATTTGGGGTATGATATGAGGTAGAGGTCAAGATTTATTTATTTTTTTCAATACAGATAACCGTGTTTCAGCAACATTTATTGAAAAGGCTATCCTTTCTCCATTGAACTACCTTTGGTACCTTTGCCACAAACCATTTGACTGTAAAAGTATGAGATTATTATTGGTTTCTGTTTTGTTCCATTGACCTATGCCCTAACCACATAGTCTTGATTACTAGCTTTATTGTATGTCTTGACATCAGATATTGTGAGTCTTCCATTTTTGTTCTTCTTTTTCTGGATTGTTTTTCTTTTTCTTTTTCTTTTCTTTAGGGATTTTATTTATTATGCATGAGAGACACACAGAGAGAGGCAGAGACATGGGTAGAGGGAGAAGCAGGCTCCTTTCAGGGAGCCTGATGTGGGACTCGACCCCCAGACTCAGGTGTTCAACCGCTGAACCATCCAGGTGTCCCTGGATTGTATTTCTTATTCTCTCTGTATTTTTATGTAAGTTATAAAATCAGCTTATCAATTTATTCAGAAATCCTACTGGAAATTAATGGGATCTCACTGAACTTTTAGAGAAATTTGGAGAAAATTGCCTTCTTAACATTGTTCAGTCTTCTAATCCATGAACATGGTATAGATGTCCATTTATTTAGTCTTCCTTTCATTTTCCATTGCAACTTTTTGTAGTTTTTAGTGTTCAGTTCTTGCACAATTAAAAAAATTATTCCTAAGTATTTTGCTTTTTAAAAATACTTTATTTATTTTAGAGAGAGAGAGCACATGCCTGTGCATGTATGTGCATGAAGTAGGGGAAAGGTAGAGAGGGAAGGGCATAGGAGGTGGGAGAGGGACAAGCAGACTCTGTGGTGAGCACAGAGCCCAATGAAGGGCTCAATCTCATGACCCTGAGATCATAACCTAAGCAGAAACCAAGAATCAGATACTTAACTGACTATGCCACCGGGGTGCCCATAAGTATTTCGCTTTTTGATGCTATTATAGATTGATTTAAAATTTTTTATTTTCTATTTTTTCATTGATAGTCTACAGAAATATATTTTTGTACTTTATGTCATGTTAACTGTGTTGAATTCACTTTTAAGTTCTAATGGAGTTTTTGCAGATGCTTCAGGATCTTTTTGTACATGATCATAAAATCTGTAAGTAATGACAGTTCTTTCTTTCTTTTGCATATGATTTTTATTTCTTTCTCTTGCTCCATTTTACTGGTTAGGATATCCAGTATGATTCTGAATAGAAATTGTGAGAGCAAACTTCTTTAGTCATTCCTGATCTTCATGGGAAAGCATTGAGCTTTTCATTGTTGAGGATGATGCCATTAATTTGGTGGAAGATATTCCTTTTAATTTCTATTATGACTGAGTATTGAATCTTGTCAATTTTTCTTCATTTGTTGGAATCATAATTTTTTTTCTCAGTCTTTTAGTGTGGTAAATTAATTTGATTTTGTTTTTGGATGTTAGGCCAAACTTGCATTCACAGGATAAATACCACTCAGTCATTATGTCTTATTCTTTTTATGTATTGTTTGACATGATTAGCTATAATTTTTTTTAAAGATTTTATTTATTTATTCATGAGTGACAGAGAGAGAGAGAGAGAGGCAAAGACACGGACGGAGGGAGAAGAAGGCTCCATGCAGGGAGCCCGACGTGGGACTTGATCCTGGGACCCCGGGGTCACAACCTGAGCCAAAGGCAACCGCCCAACTGCTGAGCCACCCAGGCATCCCATTCTACATTCTTTCTTGAATGTATTCCATATATATCTTATGCAGTTTATTTCCACAGCCAGTATTACAATCTAGGTTATTCTTGTTTCATTCTCATTTTGTTGTGGAATTTTTTTTCTTTTTTTTTTTGTTGTGAAATTTTTTATTGTAACAATGTTCTCATGAAAAACTTTCTGTTAAAAAAAAAAAAAAACGGGGATCCCTGGGTGGCGCAACGGTTTGGCGCCTGCCTTTGGCCCAGGGCGCGGTCCTGGAGACCCGGGATCGAATCCCACGTCGGGCTCCTGGTGCATGGAGCCTGCTTCTCCCTCTGCCTTTGTCTCTGCCTCTCTCTCTCTCTCTCACTGTGTGCCTATCATAAATAAATAAAAGTTAAAAAAAAAAAAAAAAACGTTCTCTTGTTCCATGTTTCGAGTGACCTGATATTCAAGAGTGCACAAGTGGTCACATTTGCACCTTTATTTCTTGCTACTGTGCTGACAAATATACTCTTCTTGTTGATCCAGTCTTTTCCTTTTTCTTCTTCCTTCCTGTTTATGCCAAACTCTGTGCCTGGAGTTTTCTTCCTTACTCCCAGTATTATTTGGCTAAGTAGGTCTAGTTCAATTCTCACCTTTCCCTGAAAGCTACGTTGAGCTTCTGTGAATATAACATTCATTGTCTATTACTCATTTCAATTAATTATTTATATTTTTAAAAAAATATTTTATTTATTAATTCATGAGAGACAGAGAGAGAGAGAGAGGCAGAGACACAGGCAGAGGGAGAAGCAGGCTCCATGCGGGACTCAATCCTGGGATTTCAGGATCACACCCCGGCTGAAGGCAGGCACTAAACCACTAAGCCACCCAGGGTCCCCCTAAAAACATTTTATAAGTGCATTGGAGCATAAAATGTTTTTTTTTTTTTTTAATTTTTTTTTAAATTTTTATTTATTTATGATAGTCACACAGAGAGAAAGAGAGAGAGGCAGAGACACAGGCAGAGGGAGAAGTAGGCTCCATGCACCGGGAGTCCGATGTGGGATTCGATCCCGGGTCTCTAGGATCGCGCCCTGGGCCAAAGGCAGGCGCCAAACCGCTGCGCCACCCAGGGATCCCTAAAATGGTATTTTTTAAGCTAGATAATCTTTGTGATTTTTTAAAAGATTTTATTTATTTATTTATGAGAGACACAGATTGAGAGGCAGAGACACAGGCAGAGGGAGAAGCAGGTCCTCATGGGGAGCCTGATGCAGGACTTGATCCTGGCTTCTGGGATCATGCCCTCAGCCGAAGGCAAACACTCGACCGCTGAGCCACCCAGGCGTCCCTAAGCTAGATAATCTTAATATGTGCCTTTATTACACACTTTTGGGAGTATGTATGTTTTTTATAATTTCAATTTTTTTAGTAAGAAATTTATTTATGGAATGTTTCTGCGTGCTAGGCAGTTTTTTTTTTTTTTAAGATATATTTATTTTGGGGGCTCCTGGGTGGCTCAGTTGGGTAAGGGTCTGTCTTTGGCTCAGGTCATGGTCCTGGGATTGAGCCCTATGTCAGGTTTCCTGCTCAGTGGGGAGTCTGCTTCTCCCTCTCCCTCAGCAGCTCCACCTGCTTGTGCTCTCTCTCTCTCATAAATAAATAAAAATTATTTATTTATTTATTCATGAGAGACACACAGAGAGAGGCAGAGGCACAGACAGAGAGAGAAGCAGGCTCCCCGTGGGAAGCCTGATGTGGGACTCAGTTCTAGGACCCCAGGATCACAACCTGAGCCAAGGGCAGAAGCACAACCACTGAACCACCCAGGCACCCAAAATAAAAAATTAAAAAAATATATTTATTTATTTTTGAGAGAGAGTGTGTGTGGCATGCAGGGAGGGGCAGGGAGAGGGAGAGAATCTCAAACAGACTCCCTGTTGAGTGCAGAGTCCAATAGACCATCCATCCCTGGATGGTCTTTTCATTATTGAAAGTGGGATATGAAGTATCCAGTTACTGTGGTTCAGTTTTCTTTCTTTCTTTTTAAAAAAATTACTTATATTTTTTAGTAATGTCTAAACCCAACGTGGAGCTCAAATTCATGGCCCCAAGGTCAAGAGCTACTTGCTCTTCTGACCCAGCCAGGCAGTCCCAGTAGTTGAAATCAATCTTTCTTTCTTTCTTTCTCTCTTTCTCTCTTTTCTTTCTTTCTCCCTTTTCTTTCTTTCTCCCTTTTCTTTCTTTCTTTCTTTCTTTCTTTCTTTCTTTCTTTCTTTCTTTCTTTCTCTCTTTCTTTCTTTCTTTCTTTCTTTCTTCTTTCTCTCTTTCTTTCTTTCTTCTTTCTTTCTCTTTTTCTTTCTTTCTCTCTCTCTCTCTTTCTCTTCTTTTCTTTCTTTCTTTCTTTCTTTCTTTCTTTCTTTCTTTCTTTCTTTTCTTTTCTTTTCTTTTCTTTTCTTTTCTTTCTTTCTTTATCTCTCTCTTTCTCTCTCTCTCCTTTCTGAGGTTTTATTTATTTGACAGAGAGCACAAGTTGGTGGAGCAGTGGGCAGAAGCAGAGGGAATAGCAGGTTCCCCGCTGAGCAAAGAGCCCAATGCAGGACTCAGTTCCAGGACCCTGGGATCATGACCTGAGCCAAAGACAGATGCTTAATTGACAGAGCCATGCAGGTGCCCCTGCAATGGTTGAATTTTATGTCCAATTCTGTCAGTTTTTGCTTCATGTATCTTAGAGGTTTTGTTTTTGGATATTTATATTTTTATGATTATTATATCTTCCTGGGAGACTAATCTTTTTATCATTACAGATTATCCTTCTTTTTCTTTAGTAATAATTTTGGTCCTAAAATCTATTTTGTGGGGCAGCCCAGGTGGCTCAGCGGTTTAGCGCTGTCTTCAGCCCAGGACGTGGCCCTGGAGACCCGGGATCCAGTCCCATGTCGGGTTCCCTGCATGGAGCCTGCTTTTCCCTCTGCCTCTCTCTCTTTCTCTCTGTGTCTCTCATGAATAAATAAATAAAATCTTAAAATAAATAAATAAATAAATAAATAAATAAATAAATAAAATCTATTTTGTGTGATATTAATATAGCCTTTCCCTCTCTCGGCTATTATTTGCATATATCTTTTTCCATACTTTCCTTTTCAACCTATATATGTCTTTGAAACTAAAGTGAGTGTCTTATAGACAGCATATAATTGTCATATTTTTTTAAAATCCATTTTTCCAATCTTTTCCCTATGATTGTAGTGTCCCAAAATAAGTCCCTTTATATTTAATTTAATGTAACTGCTGATAAGTTACGGCTTTTGCTTATCTTTCTGTTGCTTGTTTTTTATGTCTTTTTTTCTGTCTTTGTTATTTGTTTTCTATATACCTTTTTCTATTTTTTATGTTATTTTTATTATTTTTAAAAATATTTAATTAATTTATTTATTCATGAGAGACACACAAAGAGGCAGAGACACAGGCAGAGGGAGAAGCAAGCTCCATGCAGGGAGCCTGATGTGAGATTCAATCCTGGGACCCCGGGGTCACGCCCCAAGCCAAAGGCAGATGCTCAACCGCTGAGCCACCCAGGCATCTCATCTTTTATATGTTAAATAAATGTTTTCTGGTATGCCATTTATATTACTTTGTTTCTTTTACTATATATTTTTTAGTTATTTTTTTGGTGGTTGCCCTAGAGATGATAATTAGCATCTAAATCTATATCAATTTAATTTAATTTTTATTTTTATTATTTATTTATTTATTTATTTATTTATTTATTTATTTATTTATTTATTTATTTATAGGATTTTATTTACTTATTCATGAGAGACACACAGAGAGAGAGAGAGGCAGAGACACAGGCAGAGGGAGAAGTAGGCTCCATGCAGGGAGCCTGATGTGGGACTCTATCCTGGATCCTGGGTTCATGCACTGATCCGAAGGTAGATGCTCAACCACTGAGCCATCCAGGCATCCCTGTTTTTCCTTTTTTTAAGTTTTATTTAAGTGATCTCTACACCCCCTGTGTGGCTCAAACTCACAGCCCCAAGATCAAGAGTTGCATGCTCTTTTGACTGAGCCAGCCAGAAGCCTTTCATTTTTTTTTTTTTTTTTTAAAGATTCCATTTATTTATTCATGAGAAATGCAGAGAGGGAGAGAGAGAGAGGCAGACCACAGGCAGAAGGAGAAGCAGGCTCCAGGCAGAGAGCCTGACACAAGACTTGATCCTGGATCTCCAGGATCATGCCCTGGGCTGAAGGCGGCACTAAACAGCTGAGCCACCCGGGCTGCCCACCAGAAGCCTTTCAACTTAATAGTATGCAAAAACTTTGCTCCAATATAGCTCCATTCCTTTATCTTTTGTGCTATTGATGTCATACAAATTACATCTTTCTACATTATAAGCCCATCAGCATAGTTTTATAATTACTTCTTAATGCCCCTATCTTTTAAATCATATAAGTTGTTTTTCGTTATTGATATTCTCTGTTTGGTGAGACATTTTCCTTTAGTTGTTAGGACATGGTTTTCTCTGCTACTTTGAACATGTTTATAGTAGCTGATTTATAGTCTTTGCCTAGTAAGTTCAATCTTAGGATTTCTTCAGGGACATTTTCTATCACCTGCTTTTTTTGCAGTATGTGAGTCATACTTACCTGTTTATTTCTAGGTGTCATCATTTTTCGTTGAATACTGAACATTTTAAGTAATATGGCAGTTTTGAAAATCAGATTCTTCCCTTCCCATCCCTTGACTGGATTTATTGTTGCTTTTGTTTGCCTTTTTTGAGTTGCTTACTTCCCTCAACTAATTTTTTAAAGTCTGTATTCTTTGTCATATGCAGCCACTGAAATCTGCTCAGATAGCTTAGTGGCCAGCTACTAAAGGGACAGAGGTTCCGTAAATGCCTTGAACCAATAAGTTTCCCCCTGTTTGTTGACAAGTTCCTTTGGGTGTGTTCTGCATATATTCAGTACTCTGGCAATTTACAACTCTTTATTAGCCTTTACTTCCTGCTTGTGTAGAACTTCAAGTTCATCCAGAGGTGAGACATGAGGGCATTCCTGGATCTTCTTGGCCAGGTTTATGGTCCTATGCATTCCTAGATTCCCAAGAATGTTTGGAGTTTTTCAAAGCCCTCTAACTCTCCAGATTTTTAACTTTTTTCTTTAGCTTCTTGTATACTCACCTTATATTGCTACATCAGGCAGCTATGATGTTAGACAATTGCCACTGATTTTGTTTGACACATGTCTCTTGAAGAGGGCTGTTTGCACTAAGTTGTCTCTGAGCCAGGTCATAGAAAGTCCTGTGAATTGAGCTTTCTTAGGAAGTCACCAGCCAGGTCAAATAGTGATAATTTCTGGAGTTGGGGTGTTTAGAGATCTCCAAACCATTGGCTCCTGACCTTCTGGTGTTTGTAGGTATTGTTATCAAAGTTAAGAGTATATATGTATTAAATTCACAGTAAATATTTATAATAAAGTTGGCTATCTTTCTTATATAATTCTTTTGCATAATTTTATTCTTGTTTTTAAGGAGGTGAGAATTTAGTCATTCAGAATCTTTTTGTAGACAGTTGGAATGATAATCATGAAAGGGGATTTTTTAAAATTAAGAATATGACACCTTAAATTTAAATGAAACTATTATGCTATCATAAGTAAAATCCATCTCAGCCAGCTGTTACTTCTATTAATGTTAACAGGTTTCATTACCAAAGCAAATGGTTATTACCAACTTATCTTTGGGACTAAATGGTTTCTTCTTATTAATATAGGCTATTATTTTGCATGTCTTAAATATATGATTTTATGATAGGCTTATTATTTGTATGCATTTGAAGCTATGTTCTGGGTGCTTTGGGTTAATCTGTAAATTGTACATGCACACATGTAATTTTTTAATTAAGAAGGTAATTCAAAATTACTTCTGCAAAAATATCAAACTATAAAATTTTATATCCCTTATCCACTGCTCATTCCTTTTTTTTTTTTTTTTTAAAGATTTTATTTGTTTATTCATGAGAGACACACAGAGAGAGGCAGAGACATAGGCAGAGGGAGAAGCAGGCTCCCTGCGGAGAGTGCAGAGTGGGACTTGATCCCAGGATTCCGGGATCATGACCTGAGCTGAAGACAGATGCTCAACCACTGAGCCACCCAGGCACCGTACTGCTGATTCCATTCTCTGTCCCCCATTACAGTCCTAGACTTCACTGTTTTTTTTTTTTTTTTTTTTTTTTTTTTAATTTTATTTATTTATGATAGTCACATAGAGAGAGAGAGAGAGAGAGAGAGAGGCAGAGACACAAGCAGAGGGAGAAGCAGGCTCCATGCACCGGGAGCCTGACGTGGGACTCGATCCGGGGTTTCCAGGATCGCGCCCTGGGCCAAAGGCAGGCGCCAAACCACTGCGCCACCCAGGGATCCCCTGTTTTTTTTTTTTTAATTTAATTTGAATATCTTTCAGACCTTTTGCAATACATCTATAGCTATGCAGAAATGAATACATATTCCCACATACTTTTTTTTTTTTTTTTTAAGTAGACTCCATGCCCAGTGTGGAGCCCAGTGCTAGCTAGTCTTGAACTAATGACCCTGAGATCAAGACTTGAGCTGAGATCAAGAGTTGAATGCCTAGCCAACTGAGCCATCCAGGGATGCCTACCTATATACTTTTTATTATTTTTTAATTAATTAATTAATTATTTATTTATTTATATTTAAAGATTTTATTTATTTATTCACGAGAGACACAGAGAGAGAGGCAGAGATACAGGCAGAGGGAGAAGGAGGCTCCATGCAGGGAGCCTGATGTGGGACTTGAACCCTGGGTACCTAGGATCACGCCCTGAGCCAAAGGCAAATCACTGCTGAGCCATCCAGGCGTCCCTACCTATATACTTTTTAAATGTTATATTTGCTATGTGTTTATTTCGCTGTTAATTCATACACCTATTTTTAATAGCTATATAGTATTCCACAGTAGAAATATGCAAATTTAGTGTTTTTTATTTGATTTTATTTTTTAAAGTAAAGATAATCTATAAAAAGAGGTGAGGTAAAGGTGGTTTGAAAGCTTTTTTTTTGTTGTTGGATACATGTGTGAAGATGCAAAGTAGTCTCTGTTTCTTAGTTATTCAAGAAAGATTGCAAACAGACTACTGATGAAAGTACATTTTCTGGTTGCTACCATTTAATTGGTAGCTTTCTCTATTTGGTGTTGAAGTGAGTCTTTCTTAAACTCACTGGTCATTGTTTACTTATTTATGCATTTGGTTTTCATTTTATATTGTTTTTTTATTTATTTTTATTTTTTATTTTTATTTTTACTTGAATATTTATTTATTTATTTATTTATTTTAATTTATTTTTTATTGGTGTTCAATTTACCAACATACAGAATATCCCCCAGTGCCCGTCACCCATTCACTCCCACCCCCCGCCCTCCTCCCCTTCTACCACCCCTAGTTCGTTTCCCAGAGTTAGCAGTCTTTACGTTCTGTCTCCCTTTCTGATATTTCCCACACATTTCTTCTCCCTTCCCTTATATTCCCTTTCACTATTATTTATATTCCCCAAATGAATGAGAACATATAATGTTTGTCCTTCTCCGATTGACTTACTTCACTCAGCATAATACCCTCCAGTTCCATCCACGTTGAAGCAAATGGTGGGTATTTGTCTTTCTAATGGCTGAGTAATATTCCATTGTATACATAAACCACATCTTCTTTATCCATTCATGTTTGATGGACACCGAGGCTCCTTCCACAGTTTGGCTATTGTGGACATTGCTGCTATAAACATCGGGGTGCAGGTGTCCCGGTGTTTCATTGCATCTGAATCTTTGGGGTAAATCCTCAACAGTGCAATTGCTGGGTCGTAGGGCAGGTCTATTTTTAACTCTTTGAGGAACCTCCACACAGTTTTCCAGAGTGGCTGCACCAGTTCACATTCCCACCAACAGTGTAAGAGGGTTCCCTTTTCTCCGCATCCTCTCCAACATTTGTTGTTTCCTGCCTTGTTAATTTTCCCCATTCTCACTGGTGTGAGGTGGTATCTCATTGTGGTTTTGATTTGTATTTCCCTGATGGCAAGTGATGCAGAGCATTTTCTCATGTGCTTGTTGGCCATGTCTATGTCTTCCTCTGTGAGATTTCTGTTCATGTCTTTTGCCCATTTCATGATTGGATTGTTTGTTTTTTTGGTGTTGAGTTTAATAAGTTCTTTATAGATCTTGGAAACTAGCCCTTTATCTGATATGTCATTTGCAAATATCTTCTCCCATTCTGTAGGTTGTCTTTGAGTTTTGTTGACTGTATCCTTTGCTGTGCAAAAGCTTCTTATCTTGATGAAGTCCCAATAGTTCATTTTTGCTTTTGTTTCTTTTGCCTTCATGGATGTATCTTGCAAGAAGTTACTGTGGCCGAGTTCAAAAAGGGTGTTGCCTAGTTCTTCTCTAGGATTTGATGGAATCTTGTCTCACATTTAGATCTTTCATCCATTTTGAGTTTATCTTTGTGTATGGTGCAAGAGAGTGGTCTAGTTTCATTCTTCTGCATGTGGATGTCCAATTTTCCCAGCACCATTTATTGAAGAGACTATCTTTCTTCCAATGGATAGTCTTTCCTCCTTTATCGAATATCAGTTGACCATAAAGTTGAGGGTCCACTTCTGAGTTCTCTATTCTGTTCCATTGATCTATGTGTCTGTTTTTGTGCCAGTACCACACTGTCTTGATGACCACAGCTTTGTAGTACAACCTGAAATCTGGCATTGTGATGCCCCCAGATATGGTTTTCTTTTTTAAAATTCCCCTGGCTATTGGGGGTCTTTTCTGATTCCACACAAATCTTAAAATAATTTGTTCTAACTCTCTGAAGAAAGTCCATGGTATTTTGATAGGGATTGCATTAAACGTGTATATTGCCCTGGGTAACATTGACATTTTCACAATATTAATTCTGCCAATCCATGAGCATGGAATATTTTTCCATCTCTTTGTGTCTTCCTCAATTTCTTTCAGAAGTGTTCTATAGTTTTTAGGGTATAGATCCTTTACATCTTTGGTTAGGTTTATTCCTAGGTATCTTATGCTTTTGGGTGCAATTGTAAATGGGACTGACTCCTTAATTTCTCTTTCTTCAGTCTCATTGTTAGTGTATAGAAATGCCTGATTTCTGGGCATTGATTTTGTATCCTGCCACGCTACCAAATTGCTGTATGAGTTCTAGCAATCTTGGGATGGAGACTTTTGGGTTTTCTATGTAGAGTATCATGTCATCGGCAAAGAGGGAGAGTTTGACTTCTTCTTTGCCAATCTGAATGCCTTTAATGTCTTTTTGTTGTCTGATTGCTGAGGCTAGGACTTCCAGTACTATGTTGAATAGCAGTGGTGAGAGTGGACATCCCTGTCTTGTTCCTGATCTTAGGGGAAAGGCTCCCAGTGCTTCCCCATTGAGAATGATATTTGCTGTGGGCTTTTCATAGATGGCTTTTAAGATGTTGAGGAATGTTCCCTCTATCCCTACACTCTGAAGAGTTTTGATCAGAAATGGATGCTGTATTTTGTCAAATGCTTTCTCTGCATCTAATGAAAGGATCATATGGTTCTTGGTTTTTCTCTTGCTGATATGATGAATCACATTGATTGTTTTACGGGTGTTGAACCAGCCTTGTGTCCCAGGGATGAATCCTACTTGGTCATGGTGAATAATTTTCTTAATGTATTGTTGGATCCTATTGGCCAGTATCTTGTTGAGAATTTTTGCATCCATGTTCATCAGGGATATTGGTCTGTAATTCTCTTTTTTGGTTGGGTCTTTGTCTGGTTTTGGAATTAAGGTGATGCTGGCCTCATAGAACGAATTTGGAAGTACTCCATCTCTTTCTATCTTTCCAAACAGCTTTAGGAGAATAGGTATGGTTTCTTCTTTAAACGTTTGATAGAATTCCCCTGGGAAGCCATCTGGCCCTGGACTCTTGTGTCTTGGGAGGTTTTTGATGACTGCTTCAATTTCCTCCCTGGTTATTGGCCTGTTCAGGTTTTCTATTTCTTCCTGTTCCAGTTTTGGTAGTTTGTGGCTTTCCAGTAATGCGTCCATTTCTTCTAGATTGCCTAATTTATTGGTGTATAGTTGTTCATAATATGTTTTTAAAATCGTTTGTATTTCCTTGGTGTTGGTAGTGATCTCTCCTTTCTTATTCTATTAATTTGAGTCTTCTCTCTCTTCTTTTTTTTTTTTTTAATTTTTATTTATTTATGATAGTCACAGAGAGAGAGAGAGAGAGAGAGAGGCAGACACACAGGCAGAGGGAGAAGCAGGCTCCATGCACCGGGAGCCCGACGTGGGATTCGATCCCGGATCTCCAGGATCGCGCCCTGGGCCAAAGGCAGGCGGCCAAACCACTGCGCCACCCAGGGATCCCTCTCTCTTCTTTTTAATAAGGCTGGCTAATGGTTTATCTGTCTTATTAATTCTTTCAAAGAACCAACTCCTGGTTCTGTTGATCTGTTCCACAGTTCTTCTGGTCTCGATTTCGTTGAGTTCTGCTCGAATCTTTATTAACTCTTCTTCTGCTGGGTGTAGGATCTATCTGCTGTTTTTTCTCTAGCTCCTTTATGTGTAAGGTTAGCTTTTGTATTTGAGTTCTTTCCAGTTTTTGAATGGATGCTTGTATTGCGATGTGCTTCCCCCTTAGGACTGCTTTTGCTGCATCCCAAAGATTTTGAACGGTTGTATCTTCATTCTCATTAGTTTCCATGAATCTTTTTAATTCTTCCTTAATTTCCTGGTTGACCCTTTCATCTTTTAGCAGGATGGTCCTTAACCTCCACGTATTTGAGGTCCTTCCAAACTTCTTGTTGTGATTTAGTTCTAATTTCAAGGCATTATGGTCTGAGAATATGCAGGGGACGATCCCAATCTTTTGCTTTCGGTTCAGACCTGATTTGTGACCCAGTATGTGGTCTATTCTGGAGAAAGTTCCATGTGCACTTGAGAAGAACGTGTATTCAGTTGAGTTTGGATGTAAAGTTCTGTAGATATCTGTGAAATCCATCTGGTCCAGTGTATCATTTAAAGCTCTCGTTTCTTTGAAGATGTTGTGCTTAGAAGACCTATTGAGTATAGAAAGAGCTAGATTGAAGTCACCAAGTATAAGTGTATTATTATCTAAGTATTTCTTCACTTTGGTTATTAATTGATTTACATATTTGGCAGCTCCCACATTCGGGGCATATATATTGAGGATTGTTAAGTCCTCTTGTTGGATAGATCCTTTAAGTATGATATAGTGTCCCTCTTCATCTCTCACTACAGTCTTCGGGGTAAATTTTAGTTTATCTGATATAAGGATGGCTACCCCTGCTTTCTTTTGAGGACCATTCGAATGGTAAATGGTTCTCCAACCTTTTATTTTCAGGCTGTAGGTGTCCTTCTGTCTAAAATGACTCTCTTGTAGACAGCAAATAGATGGGTCCTGCTTTTTTATCCAGTCTGAAACCCTGCGCCTTTTGATGGGGTCATTAAGCCCGTTCACGTTCAGAGTTACTATTGAGAGATATGAGTTTAGTGTCATCATGATATCTATTCAGTCCTTGTTTTTGTGGATTGTTCCACTGAACTTCTTCTTAAAGGGGAATTTTAAGAGTCCCCCTTAAAATTTCTTGCAGAGCTGGTTTGGAGGTCACATATTCTTTTAGTTCCTGCCTGTCTTGGAAGCTCTTTATCTCTCCTTCCATTTTGAATGAGAGCCTTGCTGGATAAAGTATTCTTGGTTGCATGTTCTTCTCATTTAGGACCCTGAATATATCCTGCCAGCCCTTTCTGGCCTGCCAGGTCTCTGTGGAGAGGTCTGCTGTTACCCTAATACTCCTCCCCATAAAAGTCAGGGATTTCTTGTCTCTTGCTGCTTTAAGGATCTTCTCTTTATCTTTGGAATTTGCAAGCTTCACTATTAAATGTCCAGGTGTTGAATGGTTTTTATTGATTTTAGGGGGGGATCTCTCTATTTCCTGGATCTGAATGTCTGTTTCCCTTCCCAGATTAGGAAAGTTTTCAGCTAGAATTTGTTCAAATACATATTGTGGCCCTCTGTCCCTTTCGGCGCCCTCGGGAACGCCAATTAAACATAGGTTTCTCTTCTTCAGGCTGTCGTTTATTTCCCTTAATCTATCTTCATGGTCTTTTAATTGTTTGTCTCTTTTTTCCTCAGTTTCCCTCTTTGCCATCAACTTGTCTTCTATGTCACTCACTCGTTCTTCCACCTCGTTAACCCTCATCATTAGGACTTCTAGTTTGGATTGCATCTCATTCAATTGATTTTTAATTTCTGCCTGATTAGCTCTAAATTCTGCAGTCATGAAGTCTCTTGAGTCCTTTATGCTTTTTTCTAGAGCCACCAGTAGCTGTATAATAGTGCTTCTGAATTGGCTTTCTGACATTGAATTGTAATCCAGATTTTGTAACTGTGGGAGAGAGAACTGTTTCTGATTCTTTCTTTTGAGGTGAGGTTTTCCTTCTAGTCATTTTGCTCAGTGCATAGTGGCCAAAAGCAAGTTGTATTGGGAAAAGGAGAAAAAGAGAGGAGAGAAAGAAGGAAAGAAAAGAGAAAGAGAGGGACGCCTGGGTGGCTCAGCGGTTTGGTGCCTGCCTTTGGCCCAGGGCGTGATCCTGGAGACCCGGGATCGAGTCCCACGTCAGGCTCCCTGCATGGAACCTGCTTCTCCCTCTGCCTGTGTCTCTGCCTCTCTCTCTCTGTGTGTGTGTCTCTCATGAATAAATAAATACAATCCTTAAAAAAAAAAAAAGAAAAGAGAAAGAGAAAAAAAGGAAGAAAAAAAGAAAAAGAAAGAAGAAAAAGAGAAATAAAAAGAAAGAAAGGAAAAAAGGGTGGGGGAAGGAAACAAATCAAAAAGCAAAGCAAAGCAAAACAAACAAACAAAAAACCCACGGGGGAGTATCTTCTGATTCTGTATACTTTAAGTCCCTTGACTTCCCCTGGAACTTGTCCGTCGAGCTGGTCTTCTGGGGGAGGGGCCTGTTGTGCTGATTTTCAGGTGTTAGCACTTGGGGGAGCTGCTC
The DNA here is from genome assembly GCF_053574225.1 of Canis aureus. Classification (NCBI taxonomy): domain Eukaryota; kingdom Metazoa; phylum Chordata; class Mammalia; order Carnivora; family Canidae; genus Canis; species Canis aureus. The sequence goes on along the minus strand of NC_135637.1, from coordinate 25,562,011 downwards.
TGCCCCCTGGTGCAGGGCTCAGTGGGGGTTGTTTACCCCGTGAGGCCCCAGGAGGAACAACCCCAGTGGCGGGGCCGGCTCTGGAGCCCTGGAGTCAGCTCCCACAGTAAGTAACTACAGAGCTCTCCTCTGCAGGGCCTGGAGGCTCCGGGGCGGGGCCACTGATCTGCTAAGCTCGGGGCAGGAGCGTCCTTGCAGTCCTGGGCCCTCCTGGCCTCTGCCTGTCCCCGGGGGAGGCTGGATCCTGGGCTGTGTCCCGGCGCCCTGTGCTCCCGGTCTGTGCTGTTGGATTCGCGCTCCTGGCCACGCAGCCCCCTCCGCGGAGCCGTCGCCCGAGCCCCTCCGAGCTGCTCCCGGAGCCGCGCAGCCCCCTCCACACTGAGCCTCTTCCTCTGCCCGAGGCCCTCCGAGCTGCTCCCGCCCCGCAGCCCCCTCCGCAGAGCCGCAACCCGAGCCCCTCCGAGCTGCTCCAGGTCCCGCTGTGCGCGCTGCAACCCTTAGGGAGCTCGGCGTACTCTCCTGGGCCCGCAGGTGCCTGTTACTGTCCCAGGGAGCCCGAGGGCATCCCCGCCCTCCTGGGGTCCTGCTCTAACTCCCTACGTGGCCTTTCTGCCCGGGAAGGTTGGTGCAGCTCCTGCTTCTCCGGGACGGGGCTCTCCTGTCCTGGGGACACTCGCCCCAGCCTCAGCCCGGCTCCTTGTGGGGCCCCTCCCCCTTGGAGGCGTTTTGTTTCTTTATTTCTTTTTTCCTGTCTTCCTACCTTGATAGAAGCGCGAACTCTTCTCACTGTAGCATTCCAGGTGTTCTCTTAATTCTCAGGCCGAATTCATAGATTTTCAGGATAATTTGAAGGTTATCTAGGTAATTTGGTGGGGACAGGTGATTTGGAGACCCTACTCTTCCGCCATCTTGCCCCTCCCCCCTCATTTTATATTGTTGATTAGAGATGAAAAGTCAGTTTTTTACTGAGAGGAATTTTTCTCATAAATGTCAGCCTTAGGTAATGCTGAGTCTATAGCATCTCCTTGGGAACCATACTTTTGTGAGATAGAACCAACTACTTTAAGATGTGTTCTTCAGGAAGTCTGGCAAGAAGAGAAGTCTTGCTAGAAAGGAAATTCAGGAAATAGGAGCTCAATTATTTAAATTCTTCAATTTGTTTATCATAATTCATTTCAAGAATGTTTTAATGACAAAGTTATAAACATAAATAACAAGTTTTCTTCCAGCTCCCAGATGGCATATACTTATCACTAAGGAATGTGAATACATTGTTTGACGTGAAATGAAAGTTTGTCATTTATTCGTGACAGTTGATTAAACTGTAGATATACATTTTGTGGGTGATATTATTTCAAATGTCTTAGTACACTCAACCTTTAAAGGTTTCTGTTTGTTTTGGTTTCTGTGATAAAAGTTTGGTAGCAGGGATCCCTGGGTGGCGCAGCGGTTTCGCGCGCCTGCGTTTGGCCCAGGGCGGGATCCTGGAGTCCTGGGATCGAATCCCTCTTCAGGCTCCCGGTGCATGGAGCCTGCTTCTCCCTCTGCCTATGTCTCTGCCTCTCTCTCTCTCTCTCTGTGACTATCATAAATAAATAAAAATTAAAAAAATAAAGTTTGGTAGCATTTTTTATCCTGATCAAGAGAATAAACTATCCTAGGGGTTTTCTTTTCTTTTTTTTTATTTTAATTTTTTAATTTTTTAATTTATTTATGAGCCCGATGTGGGACTCGATCCCGGGTCTCCAGGATCGCGCCCTGGGCCAAAGGCAGGCACCAAACCACTGCGCCACCCAGTGATCCCCTGTTTTCTTTTTTTTTAAAGAGGTTTTATTTTTTTTTATTCGTGAGAGACACAGAGAGGCAGAGACACAGGCAGAGGGAGAAGCAGGCTCCATGCAGAGAGCCTGATGTGGTACTCAATCCCAGGTTTCCAGGATCACATGCTGGGCTGAAGGCAGCGCTAAAGTGCTGAGCCACGCAGGCTGCCCCCCTTTTCAAAAAAATTTTTTTAAAAGATTTTATTTATCCTGGGGGTTTTCATAGTCATTTCATAAAAATATTTTTCAGTAGTCTCAAAACAGTTTCAGTTTAGAAGTTATGGAAGCAATTCCAGAAGTAATGGCAAAGAAATAGTTTTTCCAAAAAATACTTTAAATGATGAAATTGGTAGATGACCAATATATAAAAATCAATCTTTTTTTGGACATTGAAGTATTACTACTACCAAAATTAGAACATGCTTTTTATATTTGTGTGAGTATAGCAACACTTAAAGTCTTGAATAAGTCTGGTCATTGATTAAATGTAGTAATTTTTTTCTTACAAAATTGAATTTCGGATTTCAGAAGTGTTGATTACACAGTTTCCGTTTTGACGAGGGATATGAAAAGTGTTATTTTTACACTATATTTTAAAAGACACCTTTAGATAGCTTTCTAGAATATTTATATTGTTCCCTTAATTTGCATTCTCTAGAAGAAAGTACCTACTAACTTAATTTAAGGGAAGTTTTTTTTCTTGTTAACTGAACTCCAGTGAGGCTTTTAAGAACTAAATTTATTATTGGAGCACCTGGGTGGCCCAGTTGGTTAAGTAACAGACTCTTGATTTTGGCTCAGGTTAATGATCTCAGGGTTGTGAGACTGAGCCCCCTGCAAGGCTCTGTGCTCAGTGGAGAGTTTGCTGGAGATTCTCCCTCTTCCTCTGACTCAGCATTACCTCAGGCTGACAGTGTTCCTGTATATCCTTCATCTGGACCCTCCAGTTGTTCATTTTACCATATTTGGCTCGTAATTATCCATTACCTATTATTATTATTGTTATTTTCTGAGCCATTTGTTAGTAAGTTGTAGACATGATGTCTCATCCTCCCTAAATAGGTATATGTTGTGAACACTCTGATATATAGCCATAATAAAACCATATAAAATCAAGATGTTAACATTGATGCAATGCTGCTATCCAGTCCATTAGAGTCTATTCAAATTTCAGTGATTGCTTATCAATATCATTTATAGATACCCTTTCCTTTCTGGTTCTGGATCACGTACCTGGCAAGAAATATATTAGGTGTTTAGTTCAGATAGACTGTAGTATCAGGGCTATACCATCTACTCATGTTACTAGTAATTTATTTGACTGACTGGATTTTGACCACTTGTGGGTTCCTGATCATTATTTCCTTCTTTGATCACTAAAGTTATATATATATATATATTTTTTTTTTTTTTTTTAAGGATTTATTTATTTATTCATGAGAGACACAGACTGAGAGAGGCAGAGACAGAAGCATTGGAGAAGCAGGCTCCCCACAGGAAGCCCAATGTAGGACTCGATCCCCGATCCCGGGATCATGACCTGAGCAGGCACCCAACCACTGAGCCACCCAGGCATCCTAATCACTAAAGTAATATATTCCTAATCCTTCACTGTGGACTGTCATTCAACCCATACTACCTAAGCTACAGTTCACTACTACTCGTCTGTACTTTTTTGCCTAATTTTCTTGATCCTAGCAGACAGTTCATCTCTCTCTCTTTTTTGTATCCTTAGCGTAATAACATATAAAGGATAAGTAATATTTTTGTGATGGTGAGTACCATGCCAAGCCCTCATGTTGGCTACCTGTTCTCTGTAGGAGTTAGGCACAATATAAAACTGTTTGCATTTAGAATAGTTTCATGTGTCACAGCCAGCATTATGACTATATAGGGCTGAGTAGAGCTATATACCTAGAATTCTGTGTGTGTTTGTGTGTTATATTCTGCTGTGAATCTTGGGGTAGGCAGAATGTGTTCTGGAATTATTTTGGATTATGCTTCTGCTCCTATGGAGCCTATAGGTTACGTAATCTTAGCCTGGTTGCCTGACATACAGAAACTCCTCAGTAGTTTATTTCTGAGAGAGTGAACTAATGGAATCACAGCCTACCATTTGGGATTGGTTGGCAACTCCTTGAATAGATATTATAGAGAGAATATTCACTGCTTGAGAATTAAATAGCTGATATTAGTATGATATAGATTTGCATCAATTTCTAAAAGTTGGAGGTCTATTTCCTATAATGTTACTATGGTTCTAATCATTCAATTGATGGATAAGCTTTAAAGATATTTGAAAATAGGCATTTTATGAGTTGGTCAGCTTCTAAATAGGTTCCCAAGGAGAATTTAGATTAAAAGGTGGCATAAATTTTTGATTAAAAGTAATAATTTTTCTTTATAAAAATATTAAATTTAGGTTAAAGTCAATTTAGATAGGGAGGGGGATCCCTAGGTGGCTCAGTGGTTTGGCTCCTGCCTTTGGCCCAGGGCGCGATCCTGGAGTCCTGCGTCATTGGGCTCCTTGCATGGAGCCTGCTTCTCCCTCTGCCTGTGTCTCTGCCTCTCTCATTTTGTGTCTGTCATGAATAAATAAATAAAATCTGAAAAAAAAAATTTAGGTAGGGAATTTTTATCAGAGAAACAATGATTTGATTTCTGGATGATATATTGAGAAAGGGAAATATTTTCAGTGTAATTGACCTCTAGTGCATTCATGAATAATCTTTTATAAATCCATTTGACCGTGCATTAAAAATAGCTGCAAATTTTTGAGTAAAATGCAGCTTGGCTTTGGTTTTTATGAATCTTTCAGACTTGTGCGCCCTCTTGTGTTTAACTTAACAGTTAACACTTAATCTATATTCTGTGGCTTTCAGTAGTTTGATAGGTTGGGTTGATACATGTTCATTTTGTGAAGAGATTAAAAATTTACAAGTATAATGATAAATATTCAATGCGTATTACCCAACATTATTATTATAAGAGGAAATAATTTTAAGTGTTTCCATGGCTCTGTTTCCTACATTAACTTTTACATAATATCAAATTTTATTATATTTAATTAACACATTTATTGAAGTATATGTCATAGAACTTAAGTTATTTTGAAAAAGGCTTAGGAGGTTTAATTATACTATTATTTTTACATGAGAGTTTTGTGACTATTGTGAGCTATGTTAGGTGGTCAAACTAATAACAGTGTTTGGCATGTTGGAGACCTTCAAGAAATATTTTTTTCGAAGGAAGAATGGAAGTATAACTGATGACTTGTATTTTCTTATTGACTTAAGGAATTGAAACTAATTGGATAATTGCTAACTTGTTATATTCTGAAGGATAATTTGTTACTCTGGTTACAAAGACACCTGGAAAACAAGTGACTTTGATCTTTGGGTCTATATTTAATTGGAGTGTAGGACCTTTACACCTCATGGTACTTATAATCATTAAAATCTCAACCTGTAGCCTTCTCCTAATTGACATGGGACTAGGGCTCCCTTTATCTTGAGCCTTTATGGACTGTATTACTTTGATTCTGTGGATCCCTTTAGAATCAGATCAACTTTGGTGCAGATTTATAAGCCATTGTGTCAAGTGATTATAGAAGTTAGCAAATAGTGTCATAAAAAAAAGCATTCTTTTACATGGGGGAGGAATTAAAAAGGTAATTATAAAGAATTTGTTACCAAAGGCTCAGAATTTGAGAATGCCTTGCCTGCCTACCAGATAATAATAAAACCCTCTTACATTTGATTTGTGTAGGCAATTAAAGGCTAAACTGGTACAATTTAGAGATGGAGGTAAAGCACCTTGTATGACTTTCTTGATTATAGTCTTAAATTTAATACAGCATCTTAAATTTTAAAGAGTGAGATGTAGGATTCTTCATGTAAATAATCCCACATATTTCTTTCTGTAAGTATATAGTGTCACAGAGAGGTAGATTTGTCTTGATTTTAGTATTAATTTGTCCTATACATAATCTTGCCTGTGCTTATGCCCTTGTAATTTTCACTCAGCAAGGAGTTCATGACAGTTTTGCAACTTACCAAATCGGTAAATAAAAAAAAACTGATTTTGGAAAATTTACTTACATATAGTGTATTTTTCTAAAGATTTGCTCTTCTGTATCATGAATAACCACACCCATAATCCTGCCCCTTCTTGTTCTTGTTATATTTAGTATGTAAATTGGTACTTTGATTTTTTTTTAAGATTTTATTTATTCAGTAGAGACACACGGAGGGAGGAGGGGGAGAGAGAGAGAGAGAGAGAGAGGCAGAGACACAGGCAGAGGGAGAAGCAGGCTCCATGCAGGGAGCCTGATGCGGGACTAGATCCTGGGTCTTCGGGATCACCACCTGGGCCGAAGGCAGCGCTAAACGGCTGTGCCACCTGGGCTGCTTGATATTTTGATCTTCTTTTAACTTTCATCTCACCATTAGCAGATTTAAGAGAGCTCATTTTCTATGCACCAAATAGAGGAAATTTTGCTCTCTTTATATTCAGGATACTCTATAAACTATTTACAAGTATTTAGTAAATTGTTGCATACATAGCACCATGTCAACAATTCTTTGTTTATAAGCAATACATTATTTTGATTTATCTTTAGACAATTTATATATATGTAGAAGTGTTTATACCCTTAAGATTGCATTTATATTTATTATTTCAGCTTTTTCCTTGTTTCAACCCTATGAGGTCAGCATGGCAGGCATTATAATCCTGTTTTACAGAGATTGCAACTTGACTAAATGAATTGGTGTATGTGGAAGATCCTTGTAACATATAAGAGGCTAAAAATATAAGATAATTTTATTATTATTTATTAGGCTATTCTCAAATTTCAGTCTTTTTAAGTCCAGTATTTGTTCTCCCTATATATATGATGTGTTTTTCCATATAGATAGATCATACCATATTGACTAGTTGCCATACTGCTGGTAGCCAGTAATTCTGCTTCTCCATAATAATTTTGTTAGTAATCATGATGGATTGGAAATAGTAGTGTGTGTATTACAATATAATTCTCATCACTTCGTCTGTGTTCCTTTCTATATAGTAGAAGCCATTCTTAGCCCTTCTGTGATCCACATTTTGGTTTAGGAAACAGGGATGAAATTATGTTTAAATGAAAACAAACAGGAATATCTGGGTGGCTCAGTGGTTGAACATCTGCCTTTGGCTTGGGTCGTGATCCCAGGGTACTGGGATTGAGTTCTGCGTCGGGCCCCCTGCATGGAGCCTGCTTCTCCGTCTGCCTGTGTCTCTGACTCTCTCTCTGTCTCTCATAAATAAATAACTAAAATCTTTAAAACAAAACAAACTAATACCAACTCAAAAACTTGCATATAGGGTCAACTGTATGGCTCAGTTGGTAGAATACATGACTCTTGATCTCAGGGTCATGAGTCGAAGCCCCATATTCGGTGTAGAGATTACTTAAAATATTAGGGTGCCTGGGTGGCTTAGTTGATTATGCGTCTGCCTTCTGCTCAGGTCAGGATCTCAGGGTCTTGGGATCGAGCCTTGATTCATGCTCCCTGCTCAGTCTCAAGTCTGCTTCTCCTTCTCCCTCTGCTCCTCTCCCTGCTTGTGTGTGCACTCTCTCTCTCAGATTAATAAATAAAATCTTAAAAAGCTTGCATACATAGTTTCTTTTAAAGGGGCTTGGGTACTATAATATTATCAGTTAAAAAACTGGGAGTGATATAGAAACACAAAATAGAATGGTGGTTGCCCGTGGCTAGAGGGAGGGGGAAACAGAGTTGTTCAGTGGTTATGGAATTTCAGTTTTATTTATTTATTTGTTTGTTTGTTTGTTTATTTATTTATTTACTTATTTATTTATTCATAGAGACACAGAGACACACAGAGAGAGAGGCAGAGACACAGGCAGAGGGAGAAGCGGGCTCCATGCAGGGAGCCTGACGAGGGACTCCATCCCGGGTCTCCAGTAGCACACCCTGGGCCGCAGGCGGCGCTAAACCGTTGCACCACTGGGGCTGCCCTGGAATTTTAGTTTTGCAAGATGAAAAAAGTTCTAGAGTTTCATTGCACAACAATGTGAATATATCCAACACTACTGAACTGTACACTTGAAAATAGCTAAGATGGTAATTTTGTGTGATGTGATTTTTTTAACCACAATAAAAACTCACATTAAAAAGGGTGAAAATACATGAAGTTAATGTATCACATGTTCAGGAGCCTACTACTTAGAATGGGCTAATGATAATATTTTCTCTGCAATGACTATTTGTGAAGTTAAATTTAACTGGATCTTGGTGTTATAGCTTGGTATTGGCCTTGAGGCTTCTTGAATTTCAGCACATTCATCATTTCAGGTGAAATATAAGCCCTTAATTTTTAAGCCTTTGCTGTATTTTGTTCAGTTAATATGATGAGAAGTGTTCTTGCTACTAAACGTATGTTACCTTTTTCATTCTGGTTTCTCTGGTAAGAGGAAGAGATTTATTATGTTTAATGAGACTTCCTACTCTCACTCAGGAACCTCCTCTCCAGATGTCTGTCTGGCACTCATCATGAACTGTTTAGAGATATCTTAGGCTTTGCAAAATTCATAAGTAATTAACATAAGATCCTAGTATAGTCATCTATAATGTACAGTAGTTGATGCAAGAGCTTTTCAATTTCTTTCAGTAATGACTGTCAAAATCTCATTATTCTAACTTCTATTAAAATATTAGTAGACACTGCTGTTTTATCCTGTATCTGAAGATTTAATTATAAAATAACTTTTCACTAAAAAGTAATTTATTAAAACAGAAGGGCTCCTTAACCAATAGCATAGTAATTTTCCTTTCTCAATATTAATTTTCCTTTTAGTGGTCCCTAATACTCAAGTGCAGCAATTCAAATGGGCAAGTACATGTGGAGCCTTAAATAATTTCTCATCTCATTGAGAGTAATATTCTTATGGTCAGAAAAAGCCCTTATTTAGCTCCTGCCCACCTCTCTGATTTCATCTTTTATCCCTCACTCAACGGACCACTTTAATCACAGTCTTTTTTTTTTTTTTCCTGTTCCTTGAATATTTGCATTTTTTACCCTTTTTGGACCTTTTGCGCTTGCCACCTGGAATTGTCTTTTCCCCATACAATTTTGACTGGTTGTTTCTTACATTCAGATATTAGCTTGAATATTACTGCCTAATCTAATGTAACTACTTATCCATCTCTAGTCACATTGCCCTCTTTAATTTTCTCTAAAGCTGTTCTAGTACCTGATTGTTTGTTTTCATTTTGGTCATCTGCCTTTGCCTCCTAGAATGTGTGTTTCATGAGAGTAGGGAGCTTGGCTCTCTTTTTTACCACCGTATCCCCCATGTCCAGAATAGTATCTGACTTGTTAATACTTAATAGTTGAACAAATTGCTGAGTAATTCATTGTTGTGCCTTCCTATGCTCTAGACACTGCAAAGTTCTGTGGAGGTACAGAATTTAGTCACAGAGACTGGCAACTGAATAATTATAATGCAAAAATATTAAGCCTAATAGAGGGGTCTGTAAAATGCTATGGGGCCACTGATAAAAGAGTAACTAATTTCTCCTAGAAGTAGGTCGTGGGGTATTAGAGATGAGTTAATGTATTAGTGCTTCATATTTCACATTAGATTATAATGTGGCACTTTGCTGATTACTTACTGACTAGTTCTTGAATTTCTAATACTTCACTTAACCTTGCTATTTACTTTTCTGTAAAAAGTTGGTAGTGATATTGACCTCAAGAATGTTGTAAAGATTAATCGTTTAATGTTGGCTAAGTGCTTTGAAAATGCAAAATGCTGTATAAGCCCTGATGTTCTCAATCATATTAACAACCACTTTCTATAATTAAGTTTTATTATGTACTTTATTCCCAATTATTCAGATAGAAATAAATATGACACTGTGTTTTAAAAATAGATTATTTAGGAAAGGCCTACTTATTATTTGACATGTACTTTTTACATTGTGTTTTTAGTAGAAAATAATATCTGTATTTTCTGTTTATACCAATGGTTTCTCAGAAGAGTAGTAATGTACTGTAGCCCCCAGGAGGCAGTACTATACCAGGAAGATTTTGTACTTAGGCCAAAGCAGTAGGAGCCGTTAGTGTCTAGATTTAACATGTTGAGACTCCCTTTCTTATTGATAAGATAGTGAAGGTTTCAACAGATATTTTAATGTTCTGTTTCCCATAGTATTGTGTTATCTTGTGTTTAAGAATTTTTCCTTCCTCAGGGCAGCCCCGGTGGCTCATCAGTTTAGTGCCGCCTTCAGCCCGGGGAGTGATCCTGGAGTCCTGGGATTGAGTCCCTTGGAGCCTGCTTCTCCCTCTGCCTGTGTCTCTGGCTCTCTCTCTCTCTCTCTCTCTCTCTCTCTCTGTATCTCATGAATAAATAAAAATAAAATCTTTAAAAAAAAAAAAAGAATTTTTCCTTCCTCAAAGAGGATCTATTTCAGTACTTGGGAGTGTAAATATATCTAGGGATTATTATATACATGGGGTACCTCACTTTATACCATTATTATACTATCTATGCTGTATAATTGACCTTTGAACAATGCAGAAGTTAAGGTTGCTGGCTACTGTGCAATTAAAAATTGCATGTATAACTAAACTCCCCCAGAGCTTAACTGCTAATAGCCTGTTGATTGGAAGCCTTACCAATAACATAAACAGTTGACTGACACATATTTTGTATGTATTGTATGATGTATTCTTTTTTAAAGATTTATTTATTGGGATGCCTGGGTGGCTCAGCGGTTGAGCATCTGCCTTCAGCTCAGGTCATGATCCTGGAGTCCTGGGATCAGGTCCCACATCGGGCTCCCCACACGGAGCCTGCTTCTCCCTCAGCCTGTGTCTCTACCTCTCTCTCTGTGTCTCTCATGAATAAATAAATAAAATCTTTAAAAAAAGATTTTATTTATTTATTGGGGTGCCTAGGTGGCTCAGTCGGTTAAGTGCCTTTGGCTCAGGTCATGATCCCAGGGTTTTGAGATTGAGATCTACATTGGGCTCACCGCTCAGCGGGGAACCTACTTCTCCCTCTCCCTCTCCCCCTGCTTGTGTTCTCTCTCCCTCTCTCTGGCAAATGAATAAGTAAATAAATAATTTTAAAAAAATATTTTATTTTAGAGAGAGAAAAAGCATGAATGGGAGGGGCAGAGGGAGAGGGAGAGAGAAACCCAGGCAGACTCCACCCTGAGCACAGAGCTAGACATAGGGCTTGATGACACCCTTAGATCATGACCTGAACTGAAACCAAGACTCGGGGGCTCAATTGACTGCGCCACCTAGGTGCCCCTTGTATACTGTATTCTTAAAGGAAGCTAGAGAAAAAAAAATGTTATTAAGAAAATCATCAGGAAGAGAAAATACATTTATTTATGGTACTGTGCTTCAGAAAGTCTACATAGAGGTAGACGTGCACAGTTCAAATCCATGTTTTTTTCAAGGTTCAACTGTGTTACAGATTTTTTTGTCAAAGTTATGAATAGACTGGAATTTTAATAAATTGAATCTTACCTTAAATTTATTTTGGCATTGAGTTTCAACTTTTGTTTCAGCCCTAACATGCTAATGGATCAGATGTACTTAAAACTCTTAGTTGTGGGGCAGCCCCGCTGGCTCAGCGGTTTAGCGCTGCCTTCTGCCCGGGGTGTGATCTTGGAGACCCGGGATTGAGTCCCGCGTCGGGCTCCTTGCATGGAGCCTGCTTTTCCCTCTGCCTGTGTCTCTGTCTCTCTCTCTCTGTGTCTCTCATGAATAAATAAATAAAATCTTAAAAACATAAAACAAAAAACTCTTAGTTATGGCTTGCAGCATAAGTGATTCTCAGATTAACAGCACTTGCCACTCCCCCCTCAGATTTTAAAGGGCTTTATGTTTCATTATCTACTTAAAGAATCCTACTTCAGAGAGTTAGAGTTAGCCATCTTCCAAGAATTAGGGTAGCAGCCATCAAGAAGAACATTATTCTTAGGGGTGCTTGGCTATTTCATTTGGTAGAACATGTAATTCTTGACCTCAGGGTTGTAGGTTCCAGCCTTACAGTGAGTGTAAGGATTACTTAAAAAAAAAAAGAGAATATTATTTTAAATATTTTATCCCTGCATCCCACTTATCCTTAAGGTTTTGGTTTCTTTTTTTAAATATTTTATTTATTTATTTGACAGAGAGAGAGAGAGAGAATCAGAGGGAGAGGGAGAGGGAGAAGCAGGCTCCCCGCTGAGCAGGGAACCTGATGTGGGGCTCAATCCCAGGATCTCGGGACCATGACTTGAGCTGAAGGCAGAGGGCTAAATGCCTGAGCCACCCAGGTGCCCTGCCTTAAGGGTTTTTTTATATTAACATATCAGCAGTAGTGTTTCCTTTTTTTTTGTTTTTTTCAATGTTTTCTAAAGTGTAGAAATTTTAAAGATTTTTTTTTTTAAACAGTGAAGCAGTTAGGCATTTGTAGGTTCTTCTTGGGGGCCCCTCTGTGTGCTCTCATGATGTCCTACCCTTATCCCTGCCCTAAGTACTGACTTATCACACTGTATTGTAACTGCCAGTCTATCTGTGTTTCTGGACTGTGAGCTTCTTGAGAGCTGGAACATTGTCTTGTTCACTTATGTTCTCCAAGGAAAGTTTAGTGTCTGACACATAGTAAGTGCTCAACAAATACTGTAAATGAATACTGTATTTATTAGACATGAAGTTTTTAAATAAATATAATTAGTGCAGAAAAAGAAAGATGCCGTTTACAAAGGTTTTTTGTTATAGAAGGTATTTAGGAGTTGTTTTAGACAATAAACATTGGTAAAATTTTAGGAAATTCTCATTGAGAGTACTGATTTCAGAGCATCCTAAAAGTACCAATGGACACTTAACACTGTTTTTTTTTTTTTTTTTCCTAAAGATTTTATTTATTTATTTATTCATGAGAGACACAGAGACATAGGCAGAGGGAGAAGCAGCTCTCTGCAGGGAAACCAATGCGGGACTTGACCTCAGGGTCACATTCTGAGTCAAAGGCAGGTGCTCAAACAGTGATCCACCCAGATGTCCTTAAAATTTTTTAAAAAATATTTTATTTATTTGAGAGAGAGAGAAAGCAAGAGACAGAGCAGGAGTGGGGAGAGCAGGGCAGAGAGAGAAGTGGGGCTCAATCTCAGGACCCTGAGGTCATGACCGTATACAAAGGCAGACACCCAACCAACTGACCCACCCAGGCAGTCCATAAAGTACTGTTCTCTTGTTCAGTTCTAGAGATATAGTCTTTGGCTAAAGCTTGATTGTATTTTCACCTGCTTATATACCTTCATTACTAATATCTGTACTAAAAACTGCCCAGCTTTATGTCACATAGGCTGTTTTTTGTACTTTTTGTTTTCTGTTATCCAGAACATGAGGAAATGCTTTTAAATATTTGAACTTTAGCATAAGACTTCCTACTGTAATTATTAATTTAGTTGTTTGGGACTCACTAATAGGTAAGTAGAAGGAATATATTTTTCTTCTGTTGTAATTTATAAGAATTGAGAAAGAACTTAAAAAAAATTCTATTGGGGGCACCTGGATGACTTAGCTGGTTAAGTATTGGACTCATGATTTTTGGCTCAGGTCATGATCTCAGGGTCCTGAGATCAAGCCCTGAGTTGGGCTCCAGGCTCAGCAGGGAGTCTGCTTGGGATTCTTTCTCTCCCTCTCCCTTTGTTCCTTACCCTACTCATGTGCATGTACTTGCTTTCTTTCTCTCTCAAATAAATAATTGTTAAAAAACCCCAACTATTCAGTTTTTTAAGGTACCTAGAAACACTGAATTCTTTGGAAGAGGGATGTTACCAGGTGGTAATGGCTTTGGTACCAGAATATAGGGAAAATATTCTAATGCTTCATTTTCCCAGGTTCCCAGACTGTTTATTTGAGGTTGAAAGGTCCAGTAAACTGGTAAGTTATATAATTTTCAATTTGCTTTTAAACATTTTATTTTTAAGTATTCTGTACACCTGGGGCTCCTAGGTGGCTCAGTTGGTTACATGTCTGCTTTCAGCTCAGATCATGATCTCAGGATCCTAGGATCAAGCCCCATGTTGGGCTCTGTGCTTGGCAGGGAGCCTGCTACCGCTTCTCCCTCTGTCGTCTACCAGTCTGCCTGCTTGTGCGCTCTCTCTCTCTCTCTGTCAAATGAATGAATGAATAACCCTGAGATCCAGAGTTGCATGCTATACCTAGTGAGGCAGCTAGGCACCCCTAAAATCCTCAATTTATTGTAATTCCTAGATTATGCTTCTGACTGGTCACCTACTTTCAGAGAATAAACATTGGAATTATAATTTTCTTTCTTTCTTTTTCTTTTTTTCTGAATTACAATTTTCACAGTAAGGTGTAAAAAAAAAGCTATGGGACATCTGGGTGGCTCAGCAGTTCAGTATCTGCCTTCAGCTCAGGGTGTGATCCTGGGATCTGGGATCCAGGCCTGTACTGGGCTCCCCTTAGGGAGCCTGCTTCTTCCTCTGCCTGTGTTTCAGCCTCTCTCTCTCTCTCTCTCTCTCTCTGGTGAATAAATAAATAAATCTAAAAAAAAAAAAAAAGGCTTTAATTCTCTTTGGGGATAAGAACTAAGATTAGATTATTAGCAATTAAAAAATAATGCTAGAAACTAAATGGTCTTTAAAATTCATTTTGTCCTTAACGTTTTAGGCACAGCATCGATGGCTCTCATCAGGAATACCAGCACTTTATCTGTGCCTTAATTATAGCACCATGGACTTTTCTTTTTTGTGTCTTTGTGTCATTTAAGAGTAGTTAAATATGACAATGAATGAGTGAATAAGGAAAGTTCTTCCAAACTTGAGAAGTCTTGATCAATAGATCTTTTCCCTGTAAGTACAAAATTTTATTCCTGAGAAGTCATTCTTCCCATCCTATGCCACTTCTCCTTACAGCTCAGAGGTTTGAGCAGGGACCATAGAAAAAACTTCTGAGTCTGTGGGACCCATAGGGGCATAGAACAATAATTATATGGGAATATAGCTTTTAAAATTACTTCATTTTTGAAAAGGTGCATATGCTTATATATGAATTTCAAGAAGCTTCAAAAGGGCATATAGTAAAAAATAAGTTTTCCTTCCTTTCCTGTACTCTAGGCATTCAGTTTTCCTCTCCACAGGCAATTGCTGTAACTAGGCTGTTTCTGTCCTTTCCAGGGTATTTGACAAATGGATAAATCTCTCAATATATAAAATAATCTTTATGATCTCTATCTATATATGATTAGATACATCTCTCTCTCTTTCTCTACCTAATCTATATCTATGTGATTGTTAAAATAGTTTGGCATTGGGAAATAAAATGGAATATCTTAGGAATGATTTGGGAAATAAAGCTTATATGAAGGCTAGAAGAACTGGTGGAGTGAATGTCAGGGGAGTCACCTTAGAAAGTCAGGAAAGCTTCTGCTGGAAGGTCAGGGAAGCAGACACTGAAGACCTCCAGGCTTCTCGAAAGCTGACTGGGAAATTGCTGTAATTATCAAGCATCTTTGAGAATGCTTCTGTCATGTGTCTTGGGTTACAACAATAAAGTAAGTGATTCTCAAGCAAAAGCTGCTGTATCACAAAGCTACTATGAATCTGACATCTGCTTCCAGCCACCCCCAAAGAATAATGGCTTCTCCCTTTCCAGATCTCATGTGCTTTCCTTTCACTGGCAAAATCTGACCCAGATCTATATAGGGAAGGGGTTTCTGGGAATATAGAGATGTCTTAAAAGAGCAGATGGTTGTCCTAAGTAACCCAGACAGTGGCCAATAGATTTCAGCCCAGAAGAACTGCTGTGTTGCAAATGGGACTGTGATTTTTACCTGTACTTTAAGAAAGGGCTTGGAGGTTTTTGATAAAAGATAATATAAACATAATAATTAGGGGCACCTGGGTGGCTCAGTGGTTGAGCGTTTGCCTTTGGCTTAGATTGTCATCCTGGGATCCTGGGATTGAGTCCTGCATCAGGCTCCCAGGGGAGCTCTGCCCATGTCTCTGCCTCTCTCTCTGTGTCTCTTATGAATAAATAAATAAAATCTTAAAAAAAAATAATAGGCCATATACAACAAAAAGACCACAAAAAAGGAGAATCAAGGGACTGTAGTATCCTGAAAGCAAACGAAGGAAAAAATTTCCATAAGAACCCAGCAGCTAATTGTAAACAGTGCTGTCGTGAGGATAAAAGGGAGGAGGAAAAAGAAATATACTGAGTTTAAAGTTGAAGAATGGTCATTAGTGAGATCTTATTTTTATTTTCTTAGGAACACCAGCTTGAAATCATCATATGCAAGGCTTACCATTATTTGCAGGGCCAGTACATTTTATAACCTGTTAGTGAGGCTAGATTGAACAAAAAGAACCATAGCTCATGGCTCTTAGCAGTAGTGGTCCGTTATCATTCCTCAGCCACTAGCAGACCACTGGCTTAAGAATTTGGAGATTTTCATTCTACAGATGTTAATTGGTATCTATTGTATGCTGGATAATGTAGGCACTTGGGATATCTCTGTGAACCAAAGAAAAAGTTGCCATCAACTGGGACGGAGCTTTCTCTTTCTTTCTTCTTTGTTTCTTTCTTTGTTTCTTTCTTTGTTTCTTTGTTTCTTTGTTTCTTTCTTTCTTTCTTTCTTTCTTCTTCTTTCTTCTTTCTTTTTTAAAATATTTTATTTATTTACTCATGAGAGACACACAGAGAGAGGCAGAGACGCAGGCAGAGAGAAGCAGGCTCCATGTAGGGAGCCCGATGTGGGACTGGATCCCAGGACTTCAATATCACAAACTGGGCCAAAGGCAGGCACTCAACCACTGAGCCAGCCAGGTGTCCCAGGGATGGAGCTTTCTAATGGGACAAGAAAGAAATAAACAGTAATCAAAATAAATACATGGTACATTAGAATATGGTAGGTGCTATGGAAAAAAAAAAACTATAGGATAGGAGTGAGGGTAGGTTTTATGCAAAAGGTAATATTTGAGCAAAGAGTTAAAGGAAGTGAGGAAGTTAACTGTGAATGTATCTGGAGGAACAGTAACCAGAGGGAACAGCTAAAACAAAGGCCCTTAGTCAGGAGGATACTTGGCCCATCTGAAGAAATAATTTCATATGGCTGGAGTGGAATGAACAGAGGGGAAATTAATAGGACATTAGGGGGACCAGATCATGTAGGTCAGTATAAGCCATTGTAAGAACTTGGGCTTTTACTGGGGATATATGGAGCCATTAGAGGGTTTTAAACAGAGAAGTGATAATCTAACTTACCTTTTAAGAAGATTACTCTGGTCACTCTGTTAAGAATGAGTTGTGAGGTCTCAGAATCAGAGCAGAGAGATCTGTTATGAGGCCATTGCAGTAATCTATGTGAGAGATAATGGTGGTAGTGTCAATGTAGTGAGAAATGGTCAGATTCTGGATTACTTTGAAATAATAAATAATTGTGCCAACAATATTTTTTTGACAGTTTAGAGGAAGTCAAAGATGATTCCAAGGTGTTTTGCCTGAGCAACTGGAAGGATTAGATTTGCCATCACCTGACAATTGAGAAAGTTGTGGTTGGGGTTGGATTGGGAAAAAGATCAGGAGTTCAGTTTTGGACATACCGAATTTGAGATACCTAAAAGATATTCAAGTGAAATGTTGAGTAGGCAGTTATATATGCAGGTCTGGAGTTCAAGAGAAGTGTGAACTGGTTTTCTATTGAAAACCATGATACTGGATGGAATTACTGAGGAGAGTTAGAAAAGAGAGCGGTCTAAAGATTGAGTCTGGAGGTGGCTCTTCCATTCGGAGGTCAAGGAGAAGATGTCAAACAGTGAGCAAAAGAGAGTGATGAGTTATGCCAATAAACAAGAGAAGGTGGCATTTTGGAAGTGTCATTGGGTCAGTTGTCATTGAGCATGAGCATGATCCAGGTATATGAAAATGTGTATGACATCAAAATGTGTCATTCCTGAGGGTAGTAGATTTAGTGTAGGTGGATGTGGAAATTGATGATAGCATATAGAAAACATTTTAGAATTTTTTTAAATGGAAATTTCTGTAATTATTTTGCGTCAGTGCTGGAGATTTTGGCAGTTCTTGCAGATTTATTCTAAATTTTTCATGGAGAAGATTACTGAGGTCCCATATAAGATTCAGAAATTAGGGGATGCCTATATATATATATCCCCTATATTAGTGGATGCTCAGTGATCGAGTGTCTGTGTTTGGCTCGGGTGTGATCCTGGGTCTAGAGATCGAGTCCCGCATTGGGCTCCCTGCGGGGAGCCTGTTTCTCCCTTTGTCTCTGCCTCTCTCTCTCTCTGTGTTTCTTTTTTTTTTTTCCTCTCTGTGTTTCTCATGAATAAATCAATACAATCTTAAAAAGAAAAAAAAAAAAAAAGAAATTGGAAGATGCCCATGAGATCAAATAGGAAATTATAGTTATTTTTTGTATGTATATTTTTTGTATCTTTGTTATTTTTATAATTCAACTAGAGATAATAACAGGAAGTTGCCAAAATCCCCATAGGCTCCATAAAACTAGACTTATATATAATAGTCCCTTAGGGACAGTGTCACTAAGACTGTACAAGATTTTTTAGATGAGCTAGAGGTTGGAATATAGGGGGCTGTTAGTTTTATCTTTTTGGAGTTAGGAAAACTTGCGGTAAGAATTGGAAGGTCTAATTTCAGAATATCTCAGTGCTACTTTATTTTCCTTAAGTGGTAAAAGAGAAATGAAAGCTAAGAAGGCTTGAGCATAGCATGTACATAAGTTAAGGATGTTGCTCAGTGAAAGATGCATAGTTTTTTTTTTTCTGTAGGATCTGAAAATGTGAGATCAATTTTATAAATATACTTCATAAGTTACTTTATATAAAAGTCGTTTACTTAAGGATTCTAGTCTTTGGAACAGAATATTTATTTATTTATTTATTTATTTATTTATTTACTTACTTACTTACTTATTATTTTGGTTCATTTATTTATGAGACACACACAGAGAGAGGCAGAGACATAGGCAGAGGGAGAAGCAGGCTCCATGCAGAAAGCCCAATGTGGAACTCGATCCTGGGACTCCGGGATCACACCCTGAGCCAAAGGCAGACCCTCAGCCACTGAGCCACCCAGGTGTCCCTGGAACAGAACAATTAAAAGGCTATTTCATAGTATGAATGAACATGTTTTCAAGGGCCCCAGGAGAAATGTGCAGACCCTGGGTTTAGATATTACCACTCAATTTGCAAAGTTAGGTGTAAAATTGCAAAAGTCCATCCAGTTCTGGAATTGAGGTTTGGCCTTGTACTTTGCTAATGGGACTGAGGGTCTTCAAGTTTTAAAAAGTATTTCCTTTTTTGTACTGTTGTGCTAATGTCAGATCTGCTGGTTGTGCTAGATGCTCGGGAAGCAAAGAGAAATGAACTTGGATCCTGCCTCGAAGGAACTAAGAATCAAGTTGGGGAGCTAGACCTAAAACTATGCCTTTTCCATTTCAACTATTGTCATTTTTAAAAAAGACTTTCCCCACTATTGTACCATGTTAAGCTCTATTATTTTAAATTCCCCATATATTAGTTGCAATATCTAGATTGATTCCGTTGATTGCATCGTCTGTTGACAGTGTCTTATCTTTTCTTGCTTCTTTGTGCGTTTCGTGTGTCGGTTGAAAGCAGATGTCTTGTGTAGAACAGTAGACACTGAAGTCACAATTATTTATGTCTGAAAATTGTCATGCTGCTTCTTTTGCTTGGTCTTGGTTGTAGGAGTTGTGTTAGGCTGAAAGTGAGCTGGGTTTGAGTTTTGTTGTTGTTGTCCTTATCCTCAGTCTGCTGTGTGCTTCAAATTCACCTAGTGTTTACCTTGTGCTCAGGGAGAGGGTGGGTTTACCAGGGACTTTTTCTCAAAGTCTGATCTACCCACAGTTTCCCTTTGTAGCAGAGAGAGTCTTTTCCCATAATTCTTGCCTTTACCCCGGCAGTGGATCTGCTATTTTTTTTTAAAGATTTCATTTATTTAGTCATGAGAGACACGCAGAGAGAGGCAAAGACACAGGCAGAGGGAGAAGCAGGCTCCCCGCCGTGAGCCTGATGCAGAACTCAATCCCAGGACCCCGGGATCACCACCAGAGCCAAAGACAGATGCTCAAACACTGAGCCACCCAGGCATCCCTGGATCTATTATTGGTTACTCAGTGCCTCCTAACTTGGTACTAGGGACCAAGGGAAGGGATGTTTTCTGTTGTCCTGGTTCAGTCTCAACCTTCAGAAGTTGCTGGGCTGGGGCCCTATTGGTGTTTCTGACTCAAGTTCTCTCACAGGGGAGAATGGTCTGCAGCTAGAACATCTTCCTGACTCTTCCCCTGCCTCAGGTCTTTTTCGGATCCCCTTTCCCAATCAACTTATGGCTTTTGTTCTGTAGGGTAAGAAAGATTTGGATGGGGCTTCAGGTGTTCCCTGGAGCAGCTGCTGCTTCCCTCTCTTGGCCCTACACCAGCACCAGGTAAGGTCTCTAGAGAAGAATCTGTGAGTGGGTGCAGACGCCTCTTGTTCTGTGGCTCCCAGGGGTTCTCCATTCTCATGCTAGCCCACGTTTGGCTTTTAGCAATTTGTTAAAAAAATTTAGCTGAATTTTTTCTATAGGTGTATAGCACCTGGTCTGTGTTCCAAGTAAGTGTTCACTTCCTATTTCTCTTTGGAGGCATCATCTTTCCTTAGATTTCAGAGTAGCTGGCTGTCCTACAAACTTAGCTATCTAAAGGTTTCTAGAAGAGTTTTATTTGTTTAGGTTAAGTTATCCACTTTTTTCTTATAATAAGAGTGGGAGCAACTCTGTTTTCAGCATTTTACATCTTAAATGGAAGCCAGGAATTATTTATGATGTTTAAAAAAATTTTTTTTAAAGATTGTATTTATTTATTCATGAGAGACACAGAGAGTGAGGCAGAGACACAGGTAGAGAGAGAAGCAGGCTCCATACAGGGAGCCTGATGTGGGACTCGATCCTGGGTCTTCAGGATCATGCCCTGAGCTAAAGGCAGACATTCAACTGCTGAGCCACCCAGGTATCCCTGTTTAAAAATTTTTAACTTTGTTTCTGTTATAAGCTTAAATGATAAAGATAAATTCTAGTTATTTTTTTAAAGATTTATTTATTTATTTATTTATTTATTTATTTATTTATTCATGAGAGAGAGAGAGAGAGAGAGAGAGAGGCAGAGACACAGGCAGAGGGAGAAGCAGGCTCCATGCTGGAAGCCTGATGCGGGACTCGATCCCAGGACTCCAGGATCACACCTTGGGCCAAAGGCAGGCGCTAAACCGCTTAGCCACCCAGGGATCCCCAAGTTCTAGTTATTAATAACAGAAAGTATAGTGCTTCATTATTGAAATTTATAGCTTTATATGTATTTTTAATTATCTTATGCTCTTAGTTACATGTTTTATAGTACATTTTTACTTTAGGGAAAATCATTGATACTTTAGAAATTAAAAAAATAATTTAATGTTTATTTATTATTTATTTATTTATTTATTTATTTTTTAAATTTTTATTTATTTATGATAGTCACAGAGAGAGAAAGAGAGAGGCAGAGACATAGGCAGAGGGAGAAGCAGGCTCCATGCACCGGAAGCCCGATGTGGGATTCGATCCTGGGTCTCCAGGATCGTGCCCTGGGCCAAAGGCAGGCGCCAAACCGCTGCGCCACCCAGGGATCCCTTAATGTTTATTTAAATTAGGACTCTTATAGTTCAGAATTCAAGATAATAGATCTGAAAGGTCTTTATAAAAAATTCAAATTATGGTACAAATGCATGGTTTTAGCATTATTAATTATAAAATTATTAGTTAAACACATTTAGTTTCAGGACGCCTGGGTGGCTCATTTGGTTAAGTATCTGCCTTCAACTCAAGTCATGATCTCGAGGTCATGGGATGGAACTTCATTTTGGACTCCCTGTTCAGCAGGGATTCTGCTTCTCCCTCTCCTCTTCCTCCTCCCCCACTTGTGCTCTCACTCATTATCTCTCTCTCTCAAATAAATAAATAAATAAATAAATAAATAAATAAATAAATAAATAAATAATCTTAAAAAAAACCTACATGTAGTTTCTCCTTTTTTTTTTTTTTTTTTTTTTTTTTAGAGAGAGAGGACAGATTAAGAAAATGAGTGGGGGGAGGGGCAGAGGGCGAGATAATCCCAAGCAAACTCCATGTCCAGTGCAGAGCCTGACATCTGGCTTCATCTCATGACCCCAAGATCATGACCTGAGCCAAAATCAAGAGTTGGCTGCTCAACTGACTGAGACACTCAGGTGCCCCTAACATTTAGTTTTTCTCTTTTTACAAAAGATTTGTTTATTTACTTATTCATAAGAGACACACAGAGAGAGGTAGAGACATAGGCACAGGGAGAAGCAGGCTCCCTGCCAGGAGCCTGATGCGGGACTGGACCCCAGGACCTCAGGATCACGCCTTTAGCCAAAGGCAGATGCTCAACCACTGAGCCACCGAGTTGCCCCACATTTAGTTTCTTCTAATTTGTAATAAGTCCAATGAAAGGTGATGTTTCATGCATTTTATTATTTATGGAAAAATTACAACTATGGCAAGTTTTATGTTAAGTGTATTTACTACAATAAAAAAAAGTTAAAAAAATAGCTGAAAATGGTAAAAGTATCAAAAGAATTTTAATCACACATTGGAAAACATTGGTTTAAACCCTTACTGTAGGGATCCCTGGGTGGCGCAGCGGTTTAGCGCCTGCCTTTGGCCCAGGGCGCGATCCTGGAGACCCGGGATCGAATCCCACATCGGGCTCCCGGTGCATGGAGCCTGCTTCTCCCTCTGCCTTTGTCTCTGGCGCTCTCTCTCTCTCTGTCTCTCAGTCTTTCATGAATAAATAAATAAATAAAATCTTAAAAAAAAACAAAAACCCTTACTGTATATGCTTTCAATGTATCAGGCACTTAGCATTATTAGCTGAACATCAAACTCCAAGATGATAAAAAAGAAGTACCTTTCTGGTCTCAGGCCCATTCCTTCCTTTCTTTCCACTGTGGCTAGGTCATACCATCATCTTTAAACTTTTACCCTCATCTTCTTACACGAGTTCTTGCCTTCTACTTTACAGGGAAAATAGAGATCATCAGATTTTAATTTTATCTATTTCCTATCATCCCCTTACCCCTTGTACAATAAATATACATACACTCACACTTACTGGATTTCTATCTTTCCATCTCAGAGGAAAGGACTTTCTTGTTCACATCTATGGTTAATATCTCTTACTTTGACTCTGTTTCTCTCTATCTTTTTTAGAGTCTTGTTCCATCAATTACTCAGTTACTCTCTTACATCTTTTATAATCTTCTTTTTTTAAAAAAAGATTTTATTTATTTATTCGTGAGAGACACAGAGAGAGAGAGGCAGAGACACAGGCAGAGGGTGAAGCAGGCTCCATGCAGGGAGCACGACGTGGGACTCAATCCTGGGTCTTCAGGATCACACCCTGGGCTGCAGACGGTACTAAACCGCTGTGCCACTGGGGCTGCCCACTCTCTTGCATCTTTAATCTTTCCACAGATTTTTACCTGCTTCAGTCCTGCATTTTTCTCATCATTTCTACATTGACCTTTAGGACAATGACTTTTGGCTTGAAAAAGGTCCTAGTTTTATAATTCTACCAGAGTGTCCCTGAGCAAGTCAGCCCCTTTGAGGCTTAATTTCCAGAGTGTCCCTGAGCAAGTCGGCTCCTTTGAGGCTTAATTTCTCTAAGATGAAGTTTATTATAAGTTTCTTTTGCGGATTAAATCAAGGTAAATGAAATAATCAGTGTGAAGCTCCTTCTTAGACATTCTAGCACATGATAGGTCTCTCCATGATGTTTATTTTCTACTTCCTTGCTTCAGAGCCAGACTTTTTTTTTTTTTTTTTTAAGATTTATATATTTATTTTAGTCAGAGAGAGTAGGGGAAGGGGCAGAGGGAGAGAGAGAGAGAATCTCAAGCAGACTCCCTACTGAGCATGGAGCCCAACATGGGACTTGATCTCACAACTCTGAGATCATGACCTGAGCTAAAATCAAGAGTTGGATGCCTAACTGACTGAGCCACCCAGGTGCCCCTGAAGCCAGACTTCTTGAAAGAGGGTGGTCTGAATTTGCAGTTTACAACCCTACTATTGTACTATAACTTCTCATTTTGATATTACCAGTGATCTCCTAATTGCCAAATCCAATGAGTACTTTTTAGACCTACAACATTTTCTTTCCTTTCTCAGCCTCTAAAATCATACTCCCAAAAGCAGCCAGAAAACACACTTTTGAAAATGTAAATCCAACATTTTAGTAGCTCTCCATTGTCTACAAGATAAAATAGATCATTTCTGTTAGGAAAAAAGTGCTCTTAGGGAGCCTGGGTGGCTCAGTAAGTTAAGCATCTGCCTTTGGCTCAACTTATGATCTCAGGGTCCTGGGATCCAGCCCTGCATTAGGCTCCCTGCTCAGCAGGGAGTCTGCTTCTCCTTCTCTCCCTCTGCATGCTCTTTCTCAAACAAACAAACAAACAAACTAATAAATAAATAAAATCTTTTAAAAAAGATTTTATTTATTTATTCATGAGAGACACAGAGAGAGAGAGAGGCAGAGACACAGGCAGAGGGAGAAGCAGGCTCCATGCAGAGAGCCCGATGTGGGACCCGATCCTGGGGCTGCGGGATTACACCTTGAGCCAAAGGCAGATGCTCAACCGCTGAGCCACCCAGGCGTCCCTAAATAAATAAAATCTTAAAAAAAAGAAGCACTCTTGCTCTAGATTTGTACTGTCTGTGGTGGGTTAACTTATCATATGTGGCTATTTAAATTAAATTGAGTTGCAGTTGAGTAAAATATAAAAAGTTCCTCAGTCACACTGGCCATATTTCAAATATTCAATAACCACATGTGACTAATAGCTACTAAAGGTTCAGATATAGAATATTCTCATTATCACATAGAGTTCTTTTGGACAGTGCCCATCTAAATTCAAGATATTTGTTTTAAAAAGGGAGGCAGATTGGCATTGTACCAGACTTAGCTAGGTTGGGCAAGAGGTGATGATGCTCAAGGGCTCACATTGTTAACCTACAGAGTCAAGGTTCTTTTTTATTTTTTTAAAGATTTTATTTATTTATTCATGATACACACACACACACACACACACAGAGGCAGAGACACAGGCAGAGGGAGAAGCAGGCTCCATGCAGGGAGCCTGATGTGGGACTCAATCCCGGGTCTCCAGGATCAGGCCCTGGGCTGAAGGCGGCGCTAAACCGCTGAGCCACCCCGGCTGCCCCAGAGTCAAGGTTGTTGGGGAGAAGCCGGAGCTGCCTTGAAATGAGGAATACTCTGAAAGATCAGCAGGAGTGATGGTGGTATCAGGAGGGGAAGAGCTATCTATATCTGTTGTGATGTTTAACTATGGTTGAGGAATAAAAAAAATCTCATGGATTAAATGATGCTTTTTGTATTAAGTTGAGCATTTATCTCAGAAAGATAAAAAATATGTTTTTTTTTTTTATTGTGAGAAAATAATAAATTGATTGAGAAACAGTTTCTCGGGATTTTAACCTTTTGGTAAATGTTACCTCAGACCTGATATTAACCGTCTGCTTTTTTGGCTTATAGGAAAATTTTGCAAGTATAAATGCTTTTGCCAAGCTGAAAGAGATATTTTTGCTCTTATATTCTGTAAATAGTCATCACTAGTCTTTAGATTTATTTTCTGTTCAGCTTATAGTTAAGAATACTGTGATTGTTTTACTCCCATCTGTGTAAGTTATTAGTGCCATGATTTTTTTAAGCTCCTGGATATTAATGTTTTAAGTTCCTAAACTTCCATAAGACAGAATCCATACTAAAGGAGGCAGCTGTAAAATGCAGATGCTGACAAGCAGAAAAACAAAGAGATTTTCACAAGGAATTGTGGGTATTTAATGTAACTCTTTAGTTCACAGTTCAATAAAACCGTGTTGTTTCCATAGTACTACATTCTGTATTAACCTTCTGCCGTATTGCACAGCTAATCTTAAGGAAGAAAGATGTGTTACATTCATCATCTGCTTCCTATCCTGCATTTTAACTTTCAGTCCACAGAAGGCAAGAATTCTACTGTCCCAGCACAATTTAATCTACTTAAAGTAGTTTTGTCCACATTTGTGTCTTTTACTTAATTATTGATGAGGAAACTTCAATTTGTATTTTATCATGCTTGTGAAAGTAAAAATGAATCACAAATTATAAGTAAAACTGTTTATACTTGCTCTAATTTCTAAGTCCTTTTAAAAAATGAATTTGTAAAATAATACTGTAATGCTGTAGAGGAAGAAAGGGAGAGGAGGGGGTTGCATTGTGAGGGTGGATAAAGGGGCAGGTATCGAGATTACTAGGCAACAGGCTGTGAGAAATGTAGCATTTCTCATTTGTGTTGTCATGTAACTATGGAAGAACCACCATAGCGCCTAACCTGGTATTTCTTTTTAATCAAGTCCAGCTGTTGGTCATGTGACCACACTGTTTCCTTTGGGTATTTAGGGTGTGTTTTCTCCTTTCTTATGGTATCTTACATGGCTACTTACGTATTACCTGAAATGTACTCATGTGCTCTAGAAGCCCCTGTTAAACTTTTTTTTTACTTACACTGATTCTTTATGAATCACAAGTAAAATGCTCACCCCAAGTTGCATATAAAAATTTCAGAACAAAGAATGTGACTTGACCACATAAGTATTCTTTTTTTTCTTTTTCTTTTTTTTTTTTTTTTTATGAATAGAGCTCTTGTTTTTAATTTGATGAGCAGGGGACTTTCCAACTCTAACCCTCTCTTTACAATCTGTCTTTAATTTGTAAAAAAGATGCATTCCAATTTTTCAGACATAAAACTTTAATGGACTTTTTTTGGATTTGCTAGTTCTCTAGTCATGATGGGTTATCCTGAAATCCAACATATACCATTTCATGGATTTCAATCTTCTTTTCTCATTTGCACATTTACTATGATATTAAAAATAATTAGATGTCATCTCACCTTGGTCCTCCTTAAATAATACACTGTTGCAGCTATTAGACTGTTTTTATAGAATGTTGTTATCAACCAGGTATTCCCTGAAAGAAATATAAAACTTTTTCAACATCTTGGATCATTTAGTTCATTTTACCTATCTTCTGTGTAATCTATGTATATTTTTAAGGCTGCTCAGTGCTTAAGCATGGAACTTTTTTATTCTGTATCTTCTTGGTGGCACTAAGAAACATTTTTTCCTTTGTTTTCTTTTCCCCATTACTCCTTAATGTTATAGCAAATATTTAAGACATTGTAATTGTAAGTCTCAACACTGGATGAGCTCAATCATCCATTCTTAGCTGAGAAAAATGGGTGGTAATTATATGTATGAATATTTGCTTTATAAGCCACAAAATTATTACAATAATATTGCTTTAAAAAAATACACCACATATTGAGATAAAAACATGATGTTTGTCAAAACATTCTAAATAATCCACTCTTTTCAAAAGTTTATAAAGTTCTTCACTGTCTTTTAGTCCTTCTATCAGGTACTTGAGATGGCATCTACATCAGTGTGTTATTTATGGTGCATGATCTGTTAATATGCTTATGCCAAGTAACATAGATACATAAGAAAATAACCATGTGACAAAAGGAAGAAATATTCTTGGAGTAATATCTGTAGATAAAGTCACTGAATTCTGTTAGTGGTATCTTGCTGTTGAAATTTCAGATTGTAGGTATGTGTTTGATAATAGTTTCCTTAAATATTTCTTTTTTTTAAGATTTTATTTATTTATTTGAGACAGAGAGAGAGAGAGAGAGAGAGAGGCAGAGACACAGGCAGAGGGAGAAGCAGGCTTGCAGGGAGCCCGATGTGGGACCCGATCCTGGGACTCCAGGACCACGCCCTGAGCCCAAGGCAGGCACCAAACCGCTGAGTCACCCAGGGATCCCCTCCTTAAATATTTCTAATAGTTATTTAGACCTTTCTCCATTAAATCATAATGTTTTCTTATTTATTTATTCATTTATTTATTTATTTATTTATTTATTTAAAATTTTTATTTATTCATGAGAGACACAGAGAGAGAGGCAAAGACACAGGCAGAGGGAGAAGCAGTCTTCCTGCAAGGAGCCCAATATAGGACTCGATCCAGGATCCTGGAATCATGCCCTGGGCCAAAGGCAGACGCCCAACCACCGAGCCACCCAGGTGTCCCTGTATTATATATTTATTGTTTGGAATCTCCTGATATTACTTACCCTACTACCAGATTGCTATTTTGTGGCATTCTAATGTATGTCACTTATCTCAAGGGATGATATAAAACTGTCAGAGTAAAATTAATTTTAGTTTATTTTATATGAATCTCTTTTTAAAAATTATTTTTTGAGGAAGAGAGCTATTACAAAATCAAACAATATTAGTATGAGAATATTTGGTTTAAACAAGTGCTAATTTTCATTTGTCCTAGAAGATATACAAGTTGACCTTGAACAACACAGGGGTTAGGTGTACTGATCCCCACCCTGTGCAGTTGAAAATGCCCATATAACTTTTCACTTCCCCACAATGTAACTCCTGATAGCCTACTGTTGACTGGAAGACATACTGATAACATAAACAGTTGATAAACACATATTTTGTTTGCTATATGTATTATATACTGTATTCTTACAATAAAGTAAGCTACAGAAAAAATGTTACTAAGAAAATATTAAGTATTTACAGTACTGTACTATATTTACTGGACAAAATCTATGTGTAAGTGGATGCATGTGGTTCAAACCCATGTTGTTCAGGGGTCAACTGTAGTTTGAAATCACTGGGAATTAAGATAGCCTTTGCAGTACTTTACAAATGAGATAGATAACTGAAACCTGAAGATAAAAATTTCATATTTTATAATTATTTTAGGAATTAATACCAGATTTGTCAAAGAAAAGCAGGTAAAAATAATTATAATTCTATATTCAGTAGGAAGAATATTTCATTCTAGATCTTTTTTTTTTAATTTTTAAAAAATATTTATTTATTTATGATAGTCACAGAGAGAGAAAGAGAGAGAGGCAGAGACACAGGCAGAGGGAGAAGCAGGCTCCATGCACTGGGAGCCCGACGTGGGATTCGATCCTGGAGACCCGGGGCCAAAGGCAGGCGCCAAACCCCTGCGCCACCCAGGGATCCCTCATTCTAGATCTTATATAGAGTTTAGTATTACTGGTATTTGGTAAATATTTTTATAATTTTTCTAGTAAATGCTTAATTAAACATAGCTATGAGACTTGGGTAGAAGTGACATTAATTCTGGGGTGTCTGGGTGGCTCAGCTGGTTAAGCATCTATCTCTTGGTTTCAGCTCAGGTCATGATCTCAGGGCTGTGTCAGTCTCTGGGCTCAGTGGGAAGTCTGCTTGAGATTCTCTCCCTCCTTCTGCCTCTCCCCTCACTCATGTTCCACCCCCCCCCCAAATAAAATAAAGAAATCTTTTTAAAAAAATGACATTAGTTCTAAAGATATAGGTAAACTCATGGGACTCCTTGAAAAATCCATGTGGCATAAAGGCAACCTCTGTAGAGGAGTAAAGAGATACAGAAGTACCCCCTTGTCCATGGGGGATATGTTCTAAGACCCTCAGTGGGTGCCTAAAACTGGATAGTAATGAACTCTATATATACTGTGTTTTTTTCCTGTACATACATACATATGATAAAGTTTAATCTACAAAATTCGCACAGTAAGAGATTAACAATAACTAATAATAAAATAGAACAAATATAATGATATACTGCAATAAAAGTAATGTGAATGTGGTCTCTCTCAAAATATCTTACTGTACTCTTTGTGATGATATGAGATGACAAATGCCTATATGATGAGGTGAGGTGAGGTGAATGATGTAGACATTGACTTATTGCTAGGCTATTATTGATCCTATGATGTGTGGGAAGGAGTATCATTTGCTTCTGGGTTGTGGTTGTCTGCAGATAACTGAAATAGTGGAAAGTGAGACAGCAGATAAAGGGTCACTACTGCAGTACAAGATGGCCTAGTACCTTAAGCAGAGAACAGATTGGTGGTTATTAGGTGAGGGGAGGGGGAATGGAGAAATGAGCAAAGGTGGTCAAAAGGTACAAACTTCCAATTATAAGATAACTAGATTCTGAAATTAAATGCACAGCATGATGACCGTAGTTAACAGTACTGTATATAGTATATTTGAAGTTGCTAAGAAAGTAGATCTTCAGAGTTCTGTTCACAAGAAAAAAAATAAAGATAGCATGGTACTTTAATAAGATTTTGAGAAGAATCACATTAAAAGACGTAGCACTATAATGACAGAATTAGGTGCACTTATTCTTTCAACCTATATAATTACCTATTATTTGGTGGAGAAGGAATAATAAGTCAAAAACTATCCTAATCATTAGGATAAAATAGATACTAATTAAAATATTTACCTGTTGATATATCTTTGTCTCCAGAGCATTCAAAGGCAGGACAGTAGACTGTGACTTCTTTATCATGGTATCCCCAGTGCTTGCTTAATCCATGCCTGGTGCATAACAAATTCTCAGTAGTTGCTGAACTGAATCAAGTATTTAATTACAGTTAAAAAGAAATAAGCAATAAAGTTGTATTACTTTTAGGTACAGTTCACATTATGAACCCACACTGTATTTAAATGTTAATAAGTGAAATAATTAATGAAAAACTTACAATTGGCTCACATTAATTGCAATACATTTTTCTCATCTTAATTTTTAATGTTCCTCTTTTTATGGGATTAATTTTTCTTTAATTTTTGTGAAATACTACGTAACTATACATAAAATGTGTATGTGTACCTTTAGAGATTAATTATAAAGTGAACAGTTCTATAACCACCTCTAAGAAGAAATAGAGTATTACCAGTGCCTTATATAGTACCTGTATACTCTTCCCTAACAGCTCACTCTCCCAACGAGGTAAACACTGTTCTGGTTTTTATAATAAATCACCCTCTTACTTTTCTTTCTTTCTTTTTTTTTTTTTTTTAAAGATTTTTATTTATTCATGATAGACATAGAGAGAGAGAGAGAGAGAGAGAGAGAGAGGCAGAGACACAGGCAGAGGGAGAAGCAGGCTCCATGTCGGGAGCCCGACGCGGACTCGATTCCGGGTCTCCAGGATCACGTCCTGGGCGGAAGGCAGGCACTAAACCGCTGAGCCACCCAGGGATTCCCCCTTTTTACTTTTCTTTAGTGAAGTTTTGCCATCTACCTATCTCTAAATAACATATTATCTAGTGTTTTTGTTTTTGTAATTTTTTATAAATGGAATAACCTTTTAAGTATTCTTCTGTGATCTATTTCTTTAGGTCATTGCCATGTTTTAATGTTCATCGGTTTTGGTGTATGTAGCTATAGCTTGTTCATTTTTACACCTTTATTTAATTCCATTGGCATAAACATACTGTAACTTATTTTTGTATTTTACTTTTTGTATTGTTTCCAAGTTTTAGCTATTATGAACAGTGCTACTATGAACATTCTGAATATTGCCATGAACAATTCTTTTTTTTTTATTTTAAAGATTTTTAAAAAAAATTTATTCATAGACACAGAGAGAGAGAGGCAGAGACACAGACAGAGGGAGAAGCAGGCTCCATGCAGGGAGCCCGATGTGGGACTCGATCCTGGGCCTCCAGGATCACACCCAGGCTGCAGGCGGCGCCAAACCGCTGCACCACCGGGGCTGCCCGCCACGAACAATTCTTTATGAGAGTTTCTCTTAGAGTTAAATTACTGGGTTGCAGAGCATACATATTTTTACCTTTAATGGATAATGCAAAATTGTTTTTCAAAGTTTTGTTGCAATGTACCTTGCTACCAGCAGGATAAATTCGAGCAGAAGGCAGATGGTTAACCAACTGAGACATCCAGATGCCCCTCCTTGAGCCTTTAAAAGAGTTCTCTTGAGTTTTACTTGTCTTTTGCGTGGGTTGCCATTCTATCCAGCTTTCTCAATCTGATAATGTTCTATATCTTTTCCTTTGTCTGAAACCTGTTTATTCAACATGGAAGTTTTAAAGCATTTTTAAAATTCATAGTATTATAAAATTTCTTGGTGATATATTTTATTTTAAGAATATTAGATTGGGTCTATATAATTTGATGATTCTTTTAATCTGGAAACTCATGCCATTTATTCTGTTTTCCTTATTGTTGATTTCTACCTTTAAAAGTTTTTTTTTTTTTTTTTTACAATTCCTTTCTTGAACTTCTCTTTTATAGATACTGTACCTCCTAGACTATCCAGTATTTTTTTTTAAGATTTTATTTATTTATTTGAGAGAGAGATTAGAGTGAGAGAAGGGGCACACAAGTGGGGAAGAGGGACAGAAGGAGAAGCACAAGCAGACTCCCGGCTGAGTGGGGAGCCTGTTGTGGAACTTGATTCCAGGACCCTGGGATCATGACTTGAGCCAAAGGCAGACACTTAACTGACTGTGGGCTCCTAGATTCTCTAGTTTTATTGTTTTTTCTCTTTTTATGATTTTTGTCTTTTGTAGGGTATTTTCTGTTTTAGCTGCCAATTCTTTCACTGAGTTTTTTGTTTCTGCTATCTTATTTCTAATTTTTTAAAAAGATTTTATTTATTTATTCATGAGATACAGAGAGAGAGGGAGAGGGAGGCAGAGACACAGGCAGAGGGAGAAGCAGGCTCCATGCCGGGAGCCTGACGTGGGACTTGATCCCGGGACTCCAGGATCATGCCCTGGGCTTAAGGCAGGTGCTAAACTGCTGAGCCACCCAGGGATCCCCTTATTTCTAATTTTTAAGAAAAGATTTATTTATGTATTTTAAAGAGACAGAGCATGCAAACAGGAGGGGAGGGTCAGAGGAAGAGGGAGAGAATCTCAAGCAGTTCCCCACTGAGTGCAGAACCCTACATGGGGCTCCATCTTACAACCCTGATGTCATGCCCTAAGCTGAAAGAGTAGGTTACTCAGCCAACTGAGCCACCCAGGCACCCCTTATTTCTAATTTCTAAGAACTTTTACTTTTTTTTTTAACCACCCTGTCTTGTTTCATGGAATAGTGTCTTACCTGAGGATATTTATGGTAGTAATTTTGAACCTTGATTTGTTTTTGTGAGATGGAAACAAAGGAAAATGAAATGAAAAAAGGAAAATGAAATAAAAATTACTAAACATTGTTAGTGAGGTTGAAATTTTGCATCTAACTCAAATACTCAAAGAAAGCAGAGTTTATTTTTGGTAATGACTCTAATCTTTTTTTTTTTTAAGATTTTATTTATTTATTCATGACACACACACACACACACACACACACACACACAGGCAGAGGGAGAAGCAGGCTCCATGCAGGGAGCCTGACGCTGTACTCAATCCGGGGTCTCCAGGATCATGTCCTGGGCTGAAGACGGCACTAAACCGCTGAGCCACCCAGGCTGCCCGACTCTAATCTTTCTTATGAGCATCTTACCTAGTTGGGTAGTGTTAGGCAAGGAGAGGGACAGGGTATACACAGCTTGAGCTTGCCAATTAATGTCTCTTTCATTAGCTAATTCAGCTCCTAGTGAGTGTATGGTCAGACTTTCAGACACTTTCCTACCTCTTTTCCTGCTATACTTCAAGATGTTGTTTCAGTGCTATGGGGGTGCTTTAGGTGACTTTGTGAAGGTGGTAGAGTATCCTAGAATTCCATATTGGTCATTGGTCTTCACTAGTTATCTGCTGTGGGGTAGCTCCTCTAATCTTGTCTTGGATTTATTTGACTGCTTAGATGGTTTTTCTGTCCTTTGGGAGTGGTATTTTCAGAGCTTATGGAACTTCTGGATCCTCTCTCTATATGTAAGTCATGGGAGCCAGGGGTATTGCCTCAAGCTCATTTACTTGCCTCTTTCCTTTGCTAAGGTTCTGTTGTCCTCCTTCGAGACCATTTTGCCCCAGGATCATCCTGCATGATGGTCTTCTCTCAGGGTTTCATGTGCGGAGATAGGCAAAAGCCTCCTGTTACTTTTGATTTTTCCCTTGTTTACGTGCTAGAAGTAGAAGAGCTGGGCTTTCTCTTTCCTTCTAATGTTTGGAAGATCCCTTATTTCATTGCTCTTTCTTTTCTGAAGTAGTATTTGTCTCACCCCCTTGACTGGAGCTACAATGGCAGATAGGGTATAGGGAGAGAAATTTGTGAATAAGGGAGAATTCAAAGATACAATCCCAATTATATTAATTAATGGTTTTATTATATAGCAGGAAAAATTCTATCTCCTTTTAAAATGATTTCAGCACTTCTGAATTTTTAAAATCTCTAATAGTAAATATCTTTTCCATCTCTGAATCAGTCATTCTCAGCCATGATTTATGAGATGTATTCTCAAAACAGAATTTGAAATTAGTAAGCAGTTAGAAAGAACTATTTTTATATTCTTACAGCATTTTCAGAAGTTGGCTGGGATGTGCAGATTCCATTTTAGCTGCTTTTCTGCATGGGAACTCTTGGATTCAGTTCTTTGAAAGATGGATTATGTGAATATATGTGTTTTAAGAGCATATCAAAATGTGTAATCAAGGAATCCTTTTTGATAGTGTTGTAGCACTTTAGGACTAGCCACTCCAAGAACTGTACCTTATTAAATTCTACTAGTTATCATAAAATCTTCTCTTTGGAACATTTGGAGCAATTTAAGTTTTTAGGGAAATTTTGATAAAATTAAAATTGTTCTTAATTTTCTTTTTCTAGAGACAGAGCATAGGCATGTATTACCCAGGTATATTGTTTCTCTTGTCTTCCAAGCTGAAATGAGTAATAGTTGTTCTCTGATGTGGCTTGTTAAATTGTCAGCCTAGAGAGCTGTACTATATATGGATGAACCTCATTGAACGTAGCAGAGATTTTTGCCTTTGGTGGGAGTGGGTCATATTTCTCTTTGAGAGTCTAATGAAGGCTATTTATTGATCACGTCCCTCCTCTACCTTCACCCCCAAAACACATTCGTTTCTACTTTAGTTTTTTGCATAGTAATAAATATAATTTGTAGACTAGTGAGTGGTTCTCAAGATTGATAGCAGAGGTGGGGCAAGATGAAGTGAGTTTGGGGAGAGAGGGATAGAATGAATTTTGAAATTTTTATATCTTCTTTTAGTTTTCTTGAGGTATTCTCATATTCCTTGAAGTATGACTAGCTGTTTGAGAATTCACTGCTAGAGTGAGCCATTTTCTTCATGCATTGTGTAGTATTCAGATGTTTAGAGTGTTAGGGTGGAAAAAGTATGGAAACACTATCTTAAGCAAAAATTAAACAATTTTCTATAAGGCATCATTTTCATATAAAAATTAAAAACCTACTGGTTACTTCCTTAAAAAAAATGAAGTAAAATCTAACTTGGCAAATAAAATAGTTAAATCTAGTTTGTGGAGTACTATTTGAAGTGGCATTTTCTAAGTTCTTTGACATTAATTTGATTTCAACCCTAGAGTTTTTAAAAAAGTTATTTCAAAAATTTACACTTAAAAAAAGGAAGTAAAATTAGCATTAAATAAAAGTAACCTCTGTGTCTCTCATGAATAAATAAATAAAATCTTTAAAAAAATAAAAAAATAAAAGTAACCATTTTAAAGTGAACAATTCAGTGGGATTTAGTACATTTGAAATATTGTTCATCTATTACCTCTATTTAGTTTTTCCAAAACATTCCCATTACCCCAAAAGGAAACTCCATACTTATTAAGCAGTGTTCTTCATTTTCCCTCCCCTTACCTCCTGTCAACTACCAGCCTGCCTTCTGACAATGGATTTACCTGTTATGGAAATTTCATATAGATAGAATCATACAATATGTGATCTTTTGTGTATGGTTTCTTTAATGTAACGTTATGTTTTTGAAACTCATCAACTCTGTAGCACTTATAGCACCATACTCCTTTTTATTCCAGAATGCTGTTTCATTGTGTGTATACATTATAATTTTTTCTTTTAATGCTCTTTTAAAATTTGTTAAATTTAAATTAAATTTAGTTAACATTTTCCATATTATTAGTTTTAGGGGTAGAATTTAGTGATTTCATCAGTTGCATATAATACCCAGTGCTCATTAT
This sequence comes from Canis aureus, assembly GCF_053574225.1. Taxonomy (NCBI): domain Eukaryota; kingdom Metazoa; phylum Chordata; class Mammalia; order Carnivora; family Canidae; genus Canis; species Canis aureus. The sequence goes on along the minus strand of NC_135637.1, from coordinate 25,526,023 downwards.
ATCAAGTACCCTCCTAAATGCCCATCACCCAATTCCCATGTGCCTCCCCTGCCCCTCCAGAAACCCTCAGTTTGTTTCCCATAGTGAAGAGTCTCTTATGGTTTTTTTGGCCAACTGTTCCCTTCTTCCAGTGCAAGGTGCTAGAAGGAGACTGGAAGTCTGGACATAGGAGAATTGATATGCTCATTCTTGTTTGCTTACCTTTTTCAAGGTTACTCTAGCAATGATGCTTTTACCCTGGCAGTGGCAATTAGTTTGAGTCTTTGATTTTTACGCTATCCTTGAAACCAACTTTATCTTGCCCTTTCAGAGATACCAGCACCATTAAGTCTTCATGACAGTGTCTCTCAAACTCATCTTTACCTTTCGTAAATGTAAAGTAACTTATTTTGCTCAAACACATATACTTTTATAATGCATCTCTAATGAAGAAGTTGAAAGCATCATAAACATAAATAAAAAGTAGCTGTTCCTATGGACCTCCTATGGAGGTCTTCTATGAAGCTATTTTTAATTAGCTTGAATAAAGGGGGCAATATTTCTTATTCTCTTCTCCACAGATTATATAATTCATGTAATTTTCCATTACAATTTTTGTGTCACTATTTATTTTTACTAAAAGTACTTAATTACTATACTTAGTCAATATTTTAAAGGTGGTTTAAGTGTCTAATTCACCCTTTTGTGCAAGTACACGTTTTAATGATTGATTCTGGCATTTCATAAATATTTGAGTATCCATGTATGCCAGATATTGTGTTAGATATTAGAGATGTAATGATATACAATTCAGACATGCTTTCAAGGAATACTTATTTTGACAGGGCTTATAACTATTGAATAATTACAAAACTAGTATTTCCTGATAGGAAAAAAACAGGGTAGTATAAGAGCACATGGCAAAGAGACTAAACATGGTTCACTTAGTTGGGTGGTTCAGGGAAAGCATCTCTTAAATGATATTTAAGACGAGACTTAAACAATTCTGTATAGGTTAGTTCGATGTGAAATGCAGAGAATATGAAAGAGCATTCCAGGCTCAGCATTGAGAGTGTGTGTAAACACAGTGGTTCCAGATGAGGCAGGAGCCATATTACAGTGGGTTTTATAATTTATGTTAAATAGATTGGATTTTATCTAAAAGCCAATGGGAAATCATTGAGGGGTTTTTAGCAGAGAAATGGCATTATGTTCATTAATTATATATAGCATGTCAGTACAGAGGTAACATGGCAAAGTTCCTGCTCCCTGGAATTTGCATTCTGATGCAGGCAATGGATAGACAGATAAATATACAATATCATTTCAGTATCATTTCTTGCTAAATACTATGAAGAAACAAAGTAAGGCAAGGAGATAGAAAATGAAAAAGAGGAAATAATTTTAGGTAGAGTTATCAGGGAAGTTCACCCTGAGGAAGTCATCCAAGAAGTAGACATGTGAGCAGAGACCTGAATGAAGTAAAGAAGTGAGTCATATGAAGATCTGGGGAAAGAGCCTCAGGAAAATAAAACAAATGATGAAAAGTACCTGACTGGGAATGAGCTTCTTATGTTGGAGGAACTACAAGAAGTTTATGAGTGAGAAGACAGGCGTGGGATGAGGTCAGAGAGATAGGCATGGCCCAAGTTGTGTGATTTGGCTCACAGGATTTTGTGAGCCATAATAAGTTGGGTTATATTTTAGATATGATTAAAAGTCATCAGAATGTTTTGAGGGGAGCAATGTGATTTAGGTTTTAAAAAGGTCATTCTGGCTGCTGGTAGAGTATAGTGTAAAGGGTAAGCCTAGAAGAAGAAAAACCAATTAGGAACCTTTTGTCACAATCTAGGAAAAAATGATGACTTGGACTAGGATGGTAACTGTTGAAGTGGTGAGAATAGTTGGATTTAGGATATATTTGGCAGATAGAGTCAAGAGGATTTGCTGCGGAGTTTGAATCTGGATTGTGAGAGAAAGGGTCACTGCTAAGTGACCTCTTTGGCCTCTGCAACTGGGTGAGTGCTGATTTCACTTCTGAGATGGGAGAAATTGAAGGAAAAGTAGATTTAAAAAAAATTTTTTTTTAAATTTATTTATGATAGTCACAGAGAGAGAGAGAGAGAGGCAGAGACACAGGCAGAGGGAGAAGCAGGCTCCATGCACCGGGAGCCTGATGTGGGATTCGATCCCGGGTCTCCAGGATCGCGCCCTGGGCCAAAGGCAGGCGCCAAACTGCTGCGCCACCCAGGGATCCCAGTAGGGGAATATTACAAAACCAAGAGTTCCATTTTAATTGGTTTAATTTTATTTTTTTTTTTAATTTTTTTTTTTTAATTTTTTTTTTTCTTTATTTATGATAGTCACACACAGAGAGAGAGAGAGAGAGAGGCAGAGACACAGGCAGAGGGAGAAGCAGGCTCCATGCACCGGGAGCCTGATGTGGGATTCGATCCCGGGTCTCCAGGATCGCGCCCTGGGCCAAAGGCAGGCGCCAAACCACTGCGCCACCCAGGGATCCCTAATTGGTTTAATTTTAAAAAATTCTGTTAAATTTGGGATTCTTCTTAGATATCCAAGTGCAACGACAAGTAGATATTTTGGTCAATAAGAGAAGTCAGTGCTCAGGCTATAAATTTGGTATTCTTTAGCATATATATGGTAATTAAAGTTATGATAAAACTTGATGAGATCCTTAGAGAATGTATATACAGAAGAGAAAAAGTCTGAGGCCTGAACCCTGTGGCATTACAACATTTAAGGTTTGGGAAGAGGTGGGCAGATCAGCAAACAAGCCTGAAGGAGAGCATCCAATGTAGTAAAAGAAAAACCTTGAGAATATGATATCCTAGAATCTAAGTGAAGGAGGAGACTGATCCATTATGTTAAATACTGAGATATGTTCTGAAGAAAGACCACTTTGGTATAGTATAGAGGATGTACTAAAGAAAGGCAAGATTAGAATTGGGGAAATAGAATGTTGTTGCACCTACCCAGAAGAGAAATGACAAATAGTGTCTTAAATTGGGATGGAGAGTTGTAGGCCAATTCAGGAGGCAGAATAAACAGACTTGATAATTTGGTATGGGGTGAATATTATGCGTTTTAGGTATAATATTTAAAAGATTGAACATTATTTTATTTTTAAAAAATATTTATTCATGAGAGACACACAGAGAGAGGCAGAGACACAAACAGAGAGAGAAGCAGGACCCCCACAGAGAGCCTGATTTGTTATTCCATCCCAGGACCCAGAATCATGACCTGAGCCAAAGGCAGAAGCTCAACCACTGAGCCACCCACATGCCCCCAAAAGATTGAACTTTAAAAACTAAAGTTTGGCTAACTCAAACTATAGTTGGCCTTTGAACAACATGGTGTTCGGGTACTAGTCCCCTGCTGTGTAGTAGAAAATGCATGTGTAATTTTTTTTTTTTGCATGTATAATTTTTGACTCTCCTCAAAACTTTTTTTTTTTTCATTTATTTATGATAGTCACACACAGAGAGAGGGAGAGAGAGAGAGGCAGAGACATAGGCAGAGGGAGAAGCAGACTCCATGCACCGGGAGCCTGACATGGGATTCGATCCCGGGTCTCCAGGATCGCACCCTGGGCCAAAAGCAGGAGCTAAACCGCTGCACTACCCAGGGATACCCTCTCCTCAAAACTTAACTACTAATAGTCTACTGTTGACTGGAAGTCTTACTGATAACATAAACAGTTGATTAACACATGTCAATGTGTTATGTTGTATGGTATATGTATTATATACTATATTCTTACAATAAGGTAAGTTAGAGAAAATGTTATTAAGAAAATCATAGATAGGGGGACCCTGGGTGGCTCAGCAATTGAGCATATGCCTTTGCTCAGGTCATGATCCTGGAGTCCAGGGATCGAGTCCCACGTTTGGCTCCCTGCATGGAGCCTGCTTCTCTCTCTGCCTGTATCTCTGCCTTTCTCTGTGTCTCTCATGAATAAAAAAATAAAATATTTTAAAAAAAGAAAATCATAGAGAAAATACATTTATAGTCCTGTACCCTTATTTATAATAAAAAAATTGTGTATAAGCGGACCCATGTGGTTCAAACACATGTTGTTCAAGGGTCAACTGCATTTAATGACAGTTCAATGAAAATTTTGAATTAGGACATATCAATTAATCTTTTCAGAAAAAGTATTTCTAAACATGTGCGTAAGGTAAAGATTGCTAGGGACATGATCAACTCATATAAACCATTTTTTTTTTTATAAACCATTTTTTAAGCATTCAATTTTAAGCAGGCCCTCTGCAACTCTTTTCAGGTGCACTATGGACTTGGAAATAAAAAAAACTGAAATTCTTCAGGAAATTCTGCCTCAGACTTTGCAGTATTTGTGACATGCTGTGTCCTCATTACATGCTAATGTTTGCATTAATGATATCCATATTAATGAGGTGATATATGATTAAAATACTGTAAGGTTTTTGCTTTTTGGTGATAATCTGCATGTTACTATGCAAATGAATGCTAAATAATGAATAGCTTATGATCAATATATTTTTCTTAAATATTATTTATTTATTTATTCATAGAGACACACACACACACAGAGAGGCTGAGACACAGGCAGAGGGAGAAGCAGGCTCCATGCAGAGAGCCTGATGTGGGACTCGATCCAGGGTCTCCAGGATCACGCCCTAGGCTGCAGGCGGCGCTAAACCACTGTGCCACCGGGGCTGCCTGCTTATGATCAATATTAAAATGAGTCTATGGTAGGACTCCTGTGTAGCTCAGTTGGTTAAATGTCTGACTTTTGATTTTGGCTCAGGTCATGATGTCAGGGTCATGAGATGGAGCCCCATGTGGGGCTCTGTGCTTAGTAGAGAGTCTGCTTCAGATTCTCTCCCTCCACTCTGCCCATCCCCTTGCTCACATTCTCTCTCTCTCTCTCTCTAATGAATAAATAAATCTTTTTTTTTTAAATTTTATTTATTTATGATAGTCATCACAGAGAGAGAGAGGCAGAGACATAGGCAGAGGGAGAAGCAGGCTCCATGCAGGGAGCCTGACGTGGGATTCGATCCTGGGTCTCCAGGATCGCGCCCTGGGCCAAAGGCAGGTGCTAAACCGCTGCGCCACCCAGGGATCCCTGAATAAATAAATCTTTTTAAAAAAGAGTCCTGGGACACCTGGGTGGCTCAGCGATTGGGCGTCTGCTTTCAGCTCAGGGTATGATCCTGGGGTTCCGGAATCGAGTCCCACATCAGGCTCCCTGCATGGAGCCTGCTTTTCCCTCTCCCTAAGTCTCTGCCTCTATCTCTGTGTGTCTTTCATGAGTAAATAAATAAAATCTAAAAAAAAAAAAAAAAAAAAAAAAAAGAAGAGTCCATGACTGTTTCTCTGGAATTATTTATCCAGTAAAAGGTGAGTGTGTAAGAAAAGTACTTGACAGCTTTCACTTCTAGAAGAATACTAGGTACATGAGGTTAAAAGGACCTTTCACTGCAAACCATTGGATAATGCATTACTGGATTTACAGAAATTAAGGGAAATCTTACAACATCTTTCAAATGCAAAGCAAAATAAAACAAAACAACAAAAACAACATCCCAACTAAAAACTGTGAACTGAAACAGGAACAGTAAAGGATAAGCACACTTGAAAGTTTCCCTGGGGATCCCTGGGTGGCACAGCGGTTTAGCGCCTGCCTTTGGCCCAGGGCGCGATCCTGGAGACCCGGGATCGAGTCCCACGCCAGGCTCCCGGTGCATGGAGCCTGCTTCTCCCTCTGCCTGTGTCTCTGCCTCTCTCTCTCTCTCTCTCTGTGACTATCATAAATTAAAAAAAAAAAAAAAAAAAAAAAAGTTTCCCTGCAAGTAAATGCCCATATCAGCACAGCAGCAGTTAAGAGTCCAAGCTTTAAGCTGATGACAAGGTAAGAAAGTGAATATGAGATTCCAGCTTTAAGCCAAGGATCATAAAATGGAGCTAAAATGATATGGATAGAGCTCCATGGTTCCTGGCAGAAACAAATACAAATTCTCTATGAAGGAAAACATTCCTGAGTTGCCCCCTAGGATTTTATCAGATTAAGATCAAGTAGATATGAAGGTCACTATCAAAGATCACCACCCATACAGGAAACAGGTTGTTGTTAAGGAAAATACAACAGATTTAGACCCCTGAGGACTTCAGATATTAGAAGGATCAGGTATAGAATATTCAATAACTATGCATAAAATATTTAAAGGAATAAGAGATGGATTCACAAAAATGAGCAAGCAACAGGAGATTATCAAATATGACCAGGAAAATAACAAATTAGAATATCTAGAAGTGAAAAATGTTATTGAAATAAAACGTCAATGGCTTAATTAAACAGCAAATTAGACCCAGCTAAAGAGAGGATTAATGAACTGGAATATGGATTTGAAGAAATCACAGAATGCAGCACAGAAGCAGGAGAATGGAATATATAATAGAGAGGTTAAGAGAAATGGAATAATAAAGTCTAATAGAGATCTAATCTGAATTCCAGTAAGTGAGATTAGAAAATGCAGGAGAGACAATATTTGAAGAGTTAATGGGTGAGAATTCTCTCTCTTCCTCCCTCCCTTCCTTCCTTCCTTCCTTCCTTCCTTCCTTCCTTCCTTCCTTCCTTCCTATAAGGGTTTTTTTTTTTTTTTTTTTGGCAGAAAGAGAGCACAAGCAGAGGGAGAGGGAGAAGCAGGTTCCCCACTGAGCAGGGAGCCCACCACAGTGCTTGATCCAAGGACACTGAGATCACAACCAGAGCCAAAGGTAGACACTTAACCAACTGAGCCACTCAGGTGCTTCAGCCTGAGAATTTTCTAGAATTATTGATTTGAATGTATAAATACAGGAAACACAATATACAAATCAGAATAAATAAAAAATAAATTCATACCTAAGCACATTGTAGGCAAAACTGTATCTCGTAGCCAACCTCCAAGATGGTCTGCGTTGATTCTTTCCTTCTGGTATCATTCATACTCTTATGTAGTTCCCTCTCACACTTAATAAGGCTGACCTCCTTAACCACTGTGCAAATGAAGGAGTATGAGTTCCAAGGCTAAGTTATGAAAGAAATTGGGACTTCTACTTTGCCCATTCTTGGATCACTCGCTCTGCATGAAGCCAGCCACTATATTGTGAAGACATTCAAGCAGGCCATGGTAAGAGTCAAATGGGGCAGAATGGAGGCCTCCTTCCAACAACTAGCATCAATTTGTGAGGCATATAAGTGAGTTACCTTGGAAGTGGATCCTATGGCCCTGGTCAAGCCTTCAGATGATTGTTTTTTAAATGGAATTTTCCAAGATTGTTGTATATTGTATCAGGTTTACATTGCTGAAAGGCAGATTGTGAGATGTTAGAGTGAACAATTCTATCATTTCCTTCTATTTAGGTAGCATAAATGTCCAGATCTCTGCACATTTTGCCAGTTGCTCAGACAGCCATAAAATTCTGTGTTAGCAGATTATGTTTTTTTTTTTTTAAGATTTTATTTATTTATTCATGAGAGACACAGGGAAAGAGGCAGAGACACAGACAGAGGGAGAAGCATGCTCCCTGCTGGGAGCCTGATGTGGGACTTGATCCTGGGACCCCAGGAGTCCTGGGATCATGCCCTGAGCTGAAGGCAGACGCTCAATCACGGAGCCACCCAGGCGTCCCAGCCGACTATAGTTCTAAATGGCCAATAAAAATGTAGAACATTTGATCTGTTTTAAGTGTATGACTACTAAATGCACCCAGGGTTGTCCTTTGAAATAACTTAAAATAGCCCCATTGGGATTGTTTTGCTAGGTTCTTCTTATTATTTTTTAGTGCTGGGAGCGGTAGGAAGAATTCTGTCAAGACTCATCACATAGTTTTCTAAAGTGCAATTCCATCAAATTGTTCCAGGGAGGTCACTATTCAATAAAATAGAACTTATGGAACATGAGTACTTTTTAATGTTTCATTTTCTCTTTTTATAGTTTTTATAGAACAAAATAGTTTTAGAAACCATATTTTATGCTAGATTTGCCACTATACAAGTGAGAAAGGTGCACTCCTGAGAGAAGCAGGGCATGGAAGCTTGATTAGTCATTAGCAGTGTTGGTTACAGGGAAAATGCATTGCAGTTATGATTGATTCCTGGGCACTAAGTTATTTGAATAGGTATGTAGAATTCTTGTGATTGATGAAATGAACTTAAACAGTCTTGTCTTTAAAGAATTGTAGCTTGAATAAAGAATAATGAAACCATACAAATGTAGATAAGCTTTACTGACATTTTATACTTTTGAGGGGAGATGAGGTCTTAAGCTGCTTTGGCTAAAATTTCAAAATGAATTGTAGTCATAATTCTGGCATTATAGCTCTCTGGCCCCAATCTTACTGTCTGTTCTGTAAAATGTCAATAATATCATTTACCTCTTTTATTTTTTAGGAATATAGTGAAGAGTCACTCTTTGGAAATGGGAAAATGTTGTCTGTTATATTGTTATATCTTATCACTGGAATGTATCTTTTTACTGATAACTATAGAGAAGATAGTTGTTACTGATCTTAAGAATTTATCACACTCCTGGGGCAACCCTGGTGGCTCAGCGGTTTAGCGCCGCCTTCAGCCCAGGGCGTGATCCTGGAGACCTGGGAACGAGTCCCATGTCCGGCTCCCTGCATGGAGTCTGCTTCTCCCTCTGCCTGTGTCTCTGCCTCTCTCTCTCTCTCTCTCTCTCTCTCTCTCTCTGTCTCTCATGAATAAATAAATAAAATCTTAAAAAAAAAGAATTTATCACACACCTCAATGCACTAAAATTTTGGGGAAATTAAAGCACAGATCTTATTTGTGAGTCAAAGTAACTTTAAAACTTTGGCTTATGAAATATAGAAGTGTGGAGATTTGGTGTATGATATAATTATTTATAGTTGTGTTTTGTAGAACTAGTGGTGTCTGATCTTTAGATTGAGGAAAAGGTTTAAATTTTTTTTTTTTTTTTTTTTTTTTAAATTTTTATTTATTTATGATAGTCACAGAGAGAGAGAGAGGCAGAGACACAGGCAGAGGGAGAAGCAGGCTCCATGCACCGGGAGCCCGACGTGGGATTCGATCCCGGGTCTCCAGGATCGCGCCCTGGGCCAAAGGCAGGCGCCAAACCGCTGCGCCACCCAGGGATCCCGAGGAAAAGGTTTAAAGGCCACGATTTCTATAGTTATTTTCCTTTTCCTGTTGGCAAATCAAGTACATTTTTTGTTTTGCAAATGTGTCAACTATAATAAGCATATAATACAGCCCTTCATTTGAAGAGGTATCTGAACTATAAAATATAGTTGTATATTTTTAGATTTAATGATATTCTTGTTTATTTATAATTGGCAAATATTTGATTACTTATTAACATGCTAGGCACTGTGATGAAGGGAAAAGAATTAAGATACACTTGAAAACAAAAAGGGTAGATTCTAAATCCTTGGAGAATGGAATTGTTTTTATTTTTGTATTCCTGTTACCTAGCAGAGGGCCCAGCAACAGTAGACTTTTGTTGAAGATTAGTTGAATGAATAGATGAATAAGAAGGACTTGATGGTTTCTCTCAGGAAATTTAGAGCCCTTGGATATAATAGATGAATATACAGAAAATCAGTCTGAACAATAGACAGTAATAAGTATGTGCTAAATAATTATAATAATTTTCAAATACGGTATTTCGAGTGCTTTTAACAGAATTTATAGTTGCAAGGTCAGGCAAAGTCTTCTGGAAGGAAGTGGGACTTGAACAAACCCTAAAGGGGTCATAGGATTTGAATGTGAATATGGGTGGCCTTGTAGGTGAGGAGAACATCATGGCTGATATGGAAATGAGAAAACATGTTTATGGGTCAATGAAAAAAATAACCTTATTGGAAAACATTATACTATAGTAAGGTTGTATTGGTAAGTGGCATTTTGACAGAAGAGTTTAGATTCCCAATGGCAGTTTTGCAATTCACCACCAAAACTCATCTGCTTCTGGCCATATCCATCTGCCAGTAGCCTTCCTGGCACACAGCCTCTCAGCTGTTTGCTCAGATGGATTGACAGATGCATAGGTGGCAAGAAATGGTACTGTTGGTATCAGTAAAGCTGCCTACTGTGAACACTAGCAAACCATCATGACCACAAGCTTTCTGACTAATATTTCACAGTGATTTTGAATAAAAAAGTATAACTTTAAATGGTGTGGGATGAGCTGAGCTTACCTTATTATTCAGAGGTTACCATTGTTTGATATCAGACTGGAAGGTCTCTCTGCTCACTGCACTCCCTACTTCCTCAATACTTGAGATGCTGGAATCAAGTGGTTATTTGTTTGCCCACATATAAAACACATATCTTTAGAGAAGGGACCATGCTCAGCTTACAATGAATACATTTCTCAGTCTTTTCCTAAGATGAGGATTTAATAGAAAGGTGGGTAGAAAGAATATAAGCTCATTGAATGCTGGTAAAATAGTAAGGAAGCACCACAGGATGCTGTAAGGGAGTAAGGGAGCAACCACAAGATAAAGGAATAAAGGGCAGAATAGTAGTAGGGAGCACCACAGGATAAAGGGATAAAGGGCAGAAAAGAGGCTTTAAGAAACAGTGACAAATTTTATCCACAATGCAGTTTTGCTCAGACCTTCACTTGGAGATAATTATACAAATTGGTAGTGCATCAGTCAGAATTGAATTTATTTATTTAATTTTTAAAAATATTTTATTTATTTATTCATGAGAGACACACAGAGAGAGAGGCAGAGACACAGGCAGAGGGAGAAGCAGGCTCCATGCAGGGAGCCCAACATGGGACTTGATCCCGGGTCTCCAGGATCACACTCCAGGCTGAAGGCAGTGCTAAACTGCTGGGCCACTGAGGCTGCCCCAGAATTGAATTTAGTTATTGGATAGAACTGTACATTATGGACAGGCAATGAGAAAAACTGAGCTCTTGTTCTACCATTGCCTGTTAATTAGCTATATGCTTTTTGAACAAAATTGTCGATTTTTCATTATTGAGGAAAACAGATGATGAGAACCAAGTGAAGTAATCTTTGCGTTTTCTTTCAGTCCTAAGATTTATGAATCTCTGTGGGCAATAGAACAACATAGTTGGGAATGAAATTCACAGATACACATAATAAAGCATCTAAAATTGTAATATGGATAAAAATACTTGGTTGGGGGATATGTTTATGTTTCTAACAGAGTGAAGCTAATGATTGTTCACAAGGTATATACTTTATCTTTTATGAGCCAGAAGTATCTTTTTACTATACTGCTAGCTTGATTTATATTTATATTATATTTAAAAGTAATTCAATTTATATGAGCTGTCCAAGTGCTTTGTTGATTGATTTTAGCTTCTCAATTTTTATTGATCTTGTAGAATGCCTGAACATTAAGATATAGTAACAATTTAACACTAAATACACCTTCCAACAGAAGATCTTACTTATAAGATCTGTCTAGTTTAGTAGAGCCTCCAGAATGTTGGTCCATGGTAGAGAATAGGCCTCGGATGCCCAGCCTAGCTTTAGATGCCTCTGGTCAAATCTCTAGGAAAATATTTTGGTTGGGGACTGATAGCTGAAGACACAAAGCTAAGTTTATTAGTTCTTTATATAGGAGTGAGCCTCTGCCCTGCCTCAGAACAGAGTTCAGTCCCCAGACTTGTTTTGGGGTTTACCTTATCCTTCCAAGATGAGTCGGGACTAAGTAGATCCTTTATGGTGACCACAATTGTACTCCTCTCCTTTGGTATAAATCGGTGTCAAGGATATGGTTGCTGAGACGGGAAAAGAAAACCAAGTATCACTTGATAGATCTTTCATCCTTTGTTAGACAATATTTAAGTAACAATAAAAAACTGGCATGTTATATGACATAAAATAATTTCAAAAGAGAGCGGCAGTATTGGGTGATTAAAAAGAAACTAGAGGCCTATAATTTTCATACACGGTATTCTTGATGGAGTGATTGTAGTGGTAAAAAAAAAACCTATATAGATGTTCTCACTTAATGCTGGCTAAAGATTAAATAATTTTTACTGTCCATTGTTAAAATATGTATCTTTAGAGAATGACCCACTATAAATGATTTTCTTCAATCTTTCCCTAAGACCAGGATATATTTTATTTTATTTTATTTTATTTTATTTTATTTTATTTTTTGAAAAATATTTTCTTTATTCATGAGAGACACAGAGAGGCAGAGACATCAGAGACATAGACAGAGGGAGAGGCAGGCTCCCTGTGGGGAGCCCAATGTGGGACTTGATCCCAGGACTTTGGGATCATGCCCTGAGCCAAAGGCAAATGTTCAACCACTGAGCCATCCAGTGTTCCCTAAGACCAGGATTTAATAGAGAGATGGGCAGAAAGAACATAATGTCTGGTTTTGCACAGTTAAAAAAATTTTTTTTTGGCTAGTGAGAGTTAAGTGATACTTATCTCTAGAATTATCTTATGATATTAAAAAAATTAGTTAATCAGAGAGAGAGCATAAGCTAGGGGTGGGGGGTGGTGGAGAAGGAGAAGCAACTGCCTACTGAGCAGTGAGGCCAACATGGGACTTCATCCTAGAACCCTGAGATCATGACCTGAGCTGAAGGCAGAGGCTTAATCAGGCCTCTTAACTGAGGCTTAATCAAGCAGAAGCTTAACCAGGCCTCTTAACTGAGCTGCCCAGGCATCCTATATATTTCTTAAGATACTTTTTTAAAAAATGTAATTTTTACATCCAACATGGGGCTCAAACTCATGACCCCAAGATCAAGAGGCACATGCTCTACTGACTGAGTCAGCCAGGTGCCCTTATACTACTTTTCTTTAACATGCCTCACCATTAAAATGTCCTTAAGAATATTGCATTATATCATAAGAGTCTGACTATGGAAGTCTGACTATGGAAGGAATGCAACCATATTACAGTGAGTAAATTTTTCATGACCACAGCCCATAGATGTTAAATAAAAAATGATAGCCTCTTGGATTTGTTCTTTTGGTTTTTTTCAAAAGATTTTTATTTATTTATTCATGAGAGACAGAGAGAGAGAGAGAGAGGCAGAGACACAGGCAGAGGGAGAAGCAGGCTCCATGCAGGGAGCCTGACATGGGACTTGATCCCGGGTCTCCAGGATCAGGCCCTGGGCTGAAGGTGGCGCTAAACCGCTGAGCCACCCGGGACGCCCCTTGGATTTGATTATAGTGTAAAGTTGTGAATTAGAATACTGGATTCATAGATTAGAGGTGGAAAGACAACAGACAGGACACTTGGTATGAGAGGCAGAAAATGTTTTGCATATTTTATAAGAGTAACAAGAATCTTGAGTGTAGTTTTGCATCACTTATTAATGGTAGAACCACTTAGTTGGAATGCATTAAGTGTAGAGGCTTTTTACTATTTCACCTTCACTTATTCAACTGGTGTATATAGGAGGATGATGGTGATTAAATGAATCATTGGCTGCATTTGTGCAGGGAAAAACTTACTTCTAAGTCCCAATCACTAGACAGCACAGCCATGGAAGATTGTAGCATAACTGGAACACACACACACACACACACACACACACACACACACAGGGAAAGAATGAAAGGGAGAGTGGGATGCCTGGGTGGTTCAGTGGTTTAGCACCTGCCTTGGGCCCAGGTCGTGATCCTGGGGTCCCGGGATGGAGTCCCCCGTCGGGCTCCCGGCATGGAGCCTGCTTCTCCCTCCTCCTCTCTCTCTCTCTCTCTCTCTCTCTGTGTGTGTGTCTATCATAAATAAATAAATCTTAAAAAGAAAAAACTATTAAAAAAATAAAAATAAAAAAAAGAAAGGGAGAAAATGCCCCCCCCAAAAGTGCCCATGTGTTTGTAACATTTTACATTTCTGTGAGAAATGTAGAGTTCTAGTTGCTTGACATCCTTGTCAGCACATGATGTGTGCCCAGTATGCCCAATATTTAAAATTAAAATATTTAATTTTAAATATTTGCATGGGTGTATCATAATACTTCACTGTAGTTTTCATTGTTTAACCCTGATTAATGTTGGGCATTTTTCATGTGCTTACTGACCACTCATATGTCTTTTATAAAGTATCTCTTTAGTTTGTATGTTTTTAGTGATGGTTTATATTTTTACTATTGGTTAGTAGGAATTCTCAATATTTTCTGAAATCTTTTCTTAGATATTTAGTGTAGTGTAGATATTTACTCCTGGTCTGCAGCTTGCTTTTTCATTTCTTTAATTGAGATATACTTGACATGGAACATCATATTAATTTTAGGTGTACACATAATGATTTGACATTTGCATTTATTGCAAAATGATTACAATAGTAAGTTTAGTTAACATCTATCACCACATATAGCTACAGATTTTTTTTTTCTTGTGATGAGAATTTTTAAGATCTACTCTTGGGATGCCTGGGTGGATCAGCAGTTGAGCGTCTGTCTTTGGCTCAGGGCGTGATCCTGGGGTTCTGCACTCCCCACAGGGAGTCTGCTTCTCCCTCTGCCTATGTCTCTGCCTCTCTTTCTGTCTCTCATGAATAAATAAATTAAATATTAAAAAAAAGAAACTCTAAAGTCATTGTTTAAAAAAACAATGATTATTAATAAAAAAGATCTACTCCATGCAACTCTCAAATATACAACTCAGTATTTATACCTATAGTCACCATGTTGTGCGTTATATCTCCCTGAATTATTTATTTTATACCTGTACCTTTTGACTATCTTTGCCCATTTTCTACCCCCCACCAATCCTCTGCCTCTGGTAACCACCAGTCTGTTCTCTGAATCTATGAATTCACTTTTTAATTAATTTATTGTTTAGATTACACATAGTATTCATCTTTCTCTGAATTATTTCACTTAGTATAATGCCTTCAAAGTCCATTCATGTTGTTGCAAGTGGTAAGCTTTCCTTCCTTTTTATGGATGAATAGTATTCCATTGTATAATATACTACATTTTCTTTGTCCATTCATCCATTGATGGACACCTAAATTGTTTCCATGCCTTGGCTAATCATATAATCCTGTAGCAAACATGGGGGCACATATGTCTTTGAAGTTAACTGTTTTCATTTCCTTCATTGAGGAAGCTTCATACTATTTTCCATAGTGACTACACCAATTCACATTTCCATCATCTGTGTGTAAGGGTTCCCCTTTTTTCACATCCTTGCCACGCCCTTGTTTTTTCTCTTGTCTTTTTATTAATAGACATTCATTGTGATTTTGACTTCCATTCTCTGATGAGTAGGGATGTTGAGTACCTTTTCATGTACTTGTTGGTCATCTATATGGAAAAATGTCTTGTAAGCTTCTCTGCCAATTTTTTTTCTCAGCCAATTTTTTAATCAGATTGGTTTTTTTGCTTTTGGGTTGTAGGAGTTCTTTATATATTTTGAATATTCACCCCTTATCAGCTATATCATTGGCAAATATTTTCTCCCATTTGGTGGGTTGCCTTTTCATTTTGTTGATTGTTTCCTTTGCTGTGCAGAGCTTTTTAGTTTGATATAATCCTATTTGTTTATTTTTGCTTTTGTTGTCAAATCCCAAAAATCCTTGTCAAGACTGGTGTCAAGGAGCTTGCTAGGAGTTTTCTGGTTTCAGGTCTTATGTTTATTCATTCTGAGTTAATTTTTATGTATGTTTCATTCTTTTGAATGTGACTGTCTAGTTTTCCTGACATCATTTATTAAGGAAACTGTTCTTTACCCATTGTATATTCTTGGCTTCTTTTTTATAAAGATTTTATTTTATTTACTCATGAGAGATACAGAGCGAGAGAGAGAGAGGCAGAGGGAGAAGCAGGCTCCATGTAGGGAGCTCAACATGGGACTCGATCCCGGGTCTCCAGGATCAGGCCCTGGGCTGCAGGCGGCGCTAAACCGCTGCACCACGGGGGCTCCCAATATTCCTGGCTTCTTTGTCATAAGTTATGTGTGGATGTGACCACATATATGTGGGTTTATTTTTAGGTTATTTATTCTGTTCCATTGACCTATGTGGCTGTTTTTATGCCAATATCATACTGTTTTGATTACTTTAGCTTTGCAATACAATTTGAAATCAGGAACTATGATGCCTCTAGCTTTATTCTTCTTTTTCAAGATTCTTTCAGCTGTTTGGGGTCTTCGGTGGTTCCATACAAATTTTAGGGTTGGTTATTACATTTCTGTGAAAAATGCCATTGGAATTATTTAAAAAAATATATTTATTTTAGAGAGAGAGTGAGAGAGCGAGCACAAGTGGGAGTGGCAGAGGTTATACAGAGAAAGAATCCTAAGTAGGCTCCTTGTTGAGTAGAGAGCCCCATGTGGGGCTCAGTCCCAGGATCCTGAGATCATAACCTGAGCTGAAACAAAGATTTGTATGCCATTGGAATTTTAATAGGGATTACATTGAATTTTTACATTACTTTGGATATTATGGACATTTTAATAATGTTCTTTCAGTTCATGAGTATGTAGTATCTTTCTATTTGTGTTATCTTCAGTTTTACTTTTTTGTTTTCTTAACAGTTTATGGAAGAGAAATTTTAACATTCTTACAAGGTCTCCTTTATTAATACCTTCTTTTATGGAGTATGTTTTTTGTGTAGTATCTAAAAAAAATCTTTGCCCAACCCAAAGATTCTCTCCTATGTTTTCTTCCATAAGTGTCACAATTTTTTCTTTTACATTTAAGTCTATGATTTTCCTCAGGTTAATTTTTTTTTAAAGATTTTATTTATTTATTCATGAGAATACACAGAGAGGAGAGAGAGAAGCAGAGACACAGTCAGAGGGAGAAGCCGGCTCCATGCAGGAAGCCCGATGTGGGACTCGATCCCGGGTCTCCAGGATCACACCCTGGGCTGCAGGCAGCGCTAAACTGCTGAGCCATTGGGGCTGCCCTCTCAGGTTAATTTTTGTGTATGGTACAAGGTAATTTTGACATTTATTTTATTTCTTATGGCACCTTTGTAAAAAATAAATTGACTATATACATAGTGTATTTCTGGATTTTCTGTTATGTCCAACTGGTATATTTTATCTCTCCTTATGCAAATGCCACATTATTTTGATACTGTAGATTTATAATAAGTCTTGAAGTCAGGTAGAGTAAGCCCTCCAACTTTTTTTCTCCATCAGTGTCCTAAATTTTGGTTGAGATACTTGGTGAGACTGTGAATTCAACTATTGTAATTCAGAAACCCAAGCAATTAAATTGTGTCTGATTATTAGAAGATCTGCCCTGTGTCTATAAGAAATAAAAGATTCTTTTGGGCTGTCATGGAAGTTCATACCATGACATGAACTAAGAGTCAACAGACTTAGTTTGTCATTCTTCTCTCTATAAGCACTGAAGTGCACTTACAGAAATTCATCCCACATCACAGTCCTTATTGTCATCAGAATTGTGAAGTACACCAAGGCACTTGCTTCAGTTGTTACTTTATTATAAACAACTACAGGTGATATTTTGATTAACTGTTATATAACTACATGCCATGGGTTATTAGCATCCCATTTTACGTTGGCAAGGAGCTCATACTTCCTTTAAACTCCAGGACTCAGGGGTACCTGGGTGGCTCAGTCAGTTAAGCTTCTGACTCTTGATTTCCACTCAGGTCATGATCTCAGGGTGGTAAGATAGAGCCTCATGTCAGGCTCTGCACTCAGCACTGAGTCTGCTTAAGATTCTCTCTCCTTTTCCTTCTGCCCCCTCCTTCAACCACCCCCTCCTTCCCACTCTCATGCACACACATACATACTCTCTCTTAAAAAAGAAAAGAAAGGGATCCCTGGGTGGCTCAGCAGTTTAGCGCCTGCCTTCCACCCAGGGCATGATCCTGGAGTCCCAGGATTGAGTACCAGGATCGAGTCCCAGGATCAAGTCTCACATCGGGCTCCCTGCGTGGAGCCTGCTTCTCCCTCTGCCTGTGGTGTTTCTGCCTCTCTCTCTCTCTGTGTGTCTCATGAATAAATAAATAAAATCTTAAAAAAAAAAAAGAAAAGAAAAAGTAAACCTAAAGACCCAAACAGAACAATCCCAGAATCTTGTATTTAGAAGTATTTTTCCTGGGATTTTACCTTGTAATAATCCTATATCAGTCTGGGTCCAATCAGGAGACAGCGATTTAAACATGGGAAGTTTAGTAAAAAGAATTATTAAGCTCTGATAAAAGGTATCTATAAGATTTAAGAGAACTCTCTAGAGTACCCTAATATTGAGGGAGAGTACCCAAGAAAACAGGACAAACCTGGAAGGGTGTCCTTTCCTAGGACTCAGGACCTTGTTGGAGAAGGTGTAATTTTAGCCTATTGGATGGTAGGTTTTTGGTTTGCCTGGTCTACAGTGTATAAGCAAGCATAAAGCAACTCTTGGGCACCAGCAAGCCTTACACTCGCCACCTTAGTCTGGTGACCAGTCACATGGGAATGCAGATGAAGTGTAGCACCAGTCATGCAAGATGCCTGGAGTACTTGGTGTCCATATTAGTAGGGATATGTCATTGGATTGTAGGAACCTTTAGGGGAAGGAGCAAGCAGAATGAGTTGAAGCATTATTGTGGGCAGGAGGTCTAGAGGGTGCAGCATTTGAGTTGAGAGGACTACAGAAAGGTAATCACCAGGCTGAGTCAGGAGCTATGAATTTATAGGAGACTGTATGTTCTTTTTTTTTTTTTTTTTTTTTTTTTTAAAGATTTGTTTATTAGAGAGAGAGAAAGAGAGGGAGAGTGCAGCAGGAATGGGCAGCGGGAGAGGGAGAAAGAGTCTTAAGCAGACTGCCCTGAGTGCAGATCCCTATGCAGGCTCAACCTCATGATGAAACCAAGAGATGAATGCTTAACCAACTGTACCACCTAGGTGCCCCAGGAGACTGTATGTTCTTAACACTTGGCTGGGTCAGAATACCACTAGATGTCCTCATACCACTGATCCCCAATGAGACAGCCAGAAAAAATCAGAACTCCTGCTTCCTGCTCTGGTCCTCTAGTACCCTCTACTAAGAAAGTTCAATATTAGGTTGATTGTAAGGGAGACTTAATCCGTTACTGAAAAGCAAGTATTGAAGGACGAATTGAATTTGAGGCTGAGAGATAATAAATTAATAACAGGCAAATCCATCATCAAATTCCTCAGGTCAGTAAGATGCTTTCTGTTTGAGTCCTAGCTGCTCTGTTCTCTGTGGACTGGGAGTGTTCTCAGACAAGAAGCCATATATATATAAATATAAATATACATACACAGACACAGACACATACACACATACAATTCTTGCCAACTGCAGTTCTCTTCTTTCAAGGGTTGACTCCTTTCCACTTTCTGCCTGATTTTGGTTGTTATTTTCCTTTAATAGTTATTTTTTATAGTTCATCATTTAAAACATTTATTTTGGAAGGGCCTATATAAGTTCTCTGCCATTACTGGGTGGAACCTACATTTTTATTATGAAAAGAAAAATTTAAAGCTGAGAAAGATATTTGTTAGGATAATTATATCTAACATGTATTGAACATTCACCATGAGTGAAATGAAATATGTCATTTTATTTCAACCTCAATGCTACGTAGTTATTATCTCTAGAAGTTTTTTAGATCAAGGATATTGAAACTCAGAGAGTTTCTTATTTTATTAAGATCATATGACACTGCTAGTATTTGAGTGCAAATGTGTGCTACTCCACAGTATATGTCCTATGCTTATATGAATAAGGACATATTTGTTCATAGTGTTGGTATAAGAATTAAAAAAAATAAGCTGTAGTGTTTTGGCTTGTCTATTAGAATTACAGTTTCTTAAGTGCAAGAATGGTGTGCCATCTCTCTTTTGTGATGAATCCTTATGTTTCAGGGAGCATTGTAGAGTCTCATGTGTTTGCTAATTGGATTTCTTTCAGTCTAAAAAGCCATACAAATATTTGTGAGTACTGTACTATGAAGTTATTAAGTAAAAAATAGTTTTAGGTTTATAATAGGTCAGTTAATTCTTCTTAAATATGCATTTTGTTAGTTTCCAGATTTATTTTCATGTTCCCATGAATTTTAATTAATATTCAGGATACAGGAATGAATTCTTTGTTATATTCATGACACCTGCACAGTTTCCATTTGTAGTATTTATGTCCTCTTTGTTGGAAACCTCATGGAATATAGATAATTAGAGTATTTAATTAAAATTATTTATAAAGGAAGAAATGTATCGGATTGTGTAAGTTTAAAAATTTTTCCTTTTCCCCAGAGCAATCCTACTTTTAATTATCCATTTATTTTTTTTAAAGATTTTATTTATTTACTTATTGAGACAGACAGAGAGAGAGGGGGAGGCAGAGACACAGGCAGAGGGAGAAGCAGGCTCCATGCAGGGAGCCTAATGCGGGACTTGATCCGGGGACTCCAGGATCATGCCCTGTACTGAAGGCAGCACTAAACCACTGAGCCATCCGAGCTGCCCTTAATTATCCATTTAAAAGATATTTGAAGGTGTTTCTGTCTGAAAGATTTGTGCTAGAGAGTAGCTAATAAAAACAAAATTCTGAGTGAAAGAATTTTTTTAAAAGACCAGAATATTTTTTTTTTTTTTAAGACCAGAATATTTTAGTTGTTGACCACTTTAAAGATACACCGAGTATAAAGAAAAATTACACATAATTTAAGCTCCAGTAAGTCCAGTAAGTGTTTTTTCCATCTGGTATATCCTGAATACCTTTTCATGTCTATAGAGAAAGCTTTGAAAAATGTTACTTGGAATAATTAAATACTATTTTATTATATGCAGGTATTATAATTTTATTATGATTTATTTCCCTATTTTTTCTATTTGGTTTCGTGAAGATAGGATTCCCATTTTCAACATTAAAATAATAAATACCCATGATTATTTCTTAGTATAAATTTTCACAATTACAATTAAGAAGTGCTATGATATTTGTGGCCAATGATATGTAATTCCAAATTGTCCTCCAAAAAGATTTTATTAATTTATGTTTTCATCAGAAGCATATGAGAATGCTTATTTTCACCATGCTTTTGCCAATGCTGGAAGTTATAATTTAAAAAAAACAAACTTCATATTTTTGTGAGGTAAAAGATTGGTTTCTTTGTCAGTTTGCATTTCTTTGATGTTACCCCTCACAGGTGAGGTTAACATTTTGCATATATTTACTGACTATTAATTTTTTTGAGGGTAAATTGCTTATTCATGTTCATTACCCCTCAAAAATGACTTTTTGAAATTTCAAACAGATTCTATTAAAAGTAGTTTTTAATAAGGATGAATTTTGATAAAACTGTAATTTATTCAGAATCTGCTTTTTCACACCATTCCTCCTCCAAGTTTTCCTACTAAGTACTATTTTGCTTTCACATAGGTTATAAGATGGCAAAGGAAAGAAAAGTGGGGGGAAAGGGAGAAGAAGGAGGGAACATATGAGATAATCAATGTAAAGCTCTTGGCGTTTATTCACCACCTTAAAAAATCCTTAGTATTGCCACTGCTGTTATTGTTATATTACCATTAAAATATACTTGTTTTTTATTGGATTTTTTAGGTTCCTATTTTTTAAGATTTTAGTTATTTGGATTTTGGCAGATCTAGCTTCAGTTTACTACTTATAGATGTGATTCTGAACAAATTACCTAATCTATCTGAGCCTTGGTTTCCACCTCTCTAAAATGGAAGTAATAATAACATTTATCTTACAGGTTTCCTGTCAGGGTTACATGTGGAAATGAAATAATGTTTAGCACGGTGCCATTAAGTGATCAATTAATGCTTGTACTTGAAAAGATATTTTTGAGGGACTCCTGGGTGACTCGGTTTTAGCTCACATCGTGACCTCAGGGTTGTGAGATTGAGCCCCCAGTTAGGCTCTGGGCTCCATGCTCAGCAGAGAGTCTGCTTGAGATTCTCTCCTTCTCCCCCTGCTTGTATGTGCTCTCTCACTCTAAAATAAATAAGTAAAATCTAAGAAAAAAAGATATTCTTGACTTAACAGGTTAAATCTCACCAATTACATATTTTCTTACTAACAGGGTCTTTTGTGGGGCCTAAGTGGCTCAGTCAGTTAAGCACTTGACTCTTGGTTCTCGCTCATGATCTTAGGGTCATGTGAATCCTGCTTGGGGTTCCTACCTCTGCATAGAGTCTGCTGGAGATTCTCTCTCTCTCCCTCTGCTTCTTCCCTTCTGCCCCTCCCCTTGCTTAT
The DNA here is from genome assembly GCF_053574225.1 of Canis aureus. Classification (NCBI taxonomy): domain Eukaryota; kingdom Metazoa; phylum Chordata; class Mammalia; order Carnivora; family Canidae; genus Canis; species Canis aureus. The sequence goes on along the minus strand of NC_135637.1, from coordinate 25,503,831 downwards.
GCTCTCTCTCTCTCTCTCAAATAAAAAAATAAAAGGATCTTTCCGAAAATTATGCTTCCACCAAAGAAGTAACTTTAGAGGGAATTTCAGACGGTATATGGTAGGTGGTAGGGGAATGCTTTTTGAGTAAGGAGCATCTTTTAGTGAGGAGAAGGAAGCCTGAGGGAAGTAATTATATTTTTGAAAAGGAAGAAGAACTCTTTAATACAGAGAAAAATTTTTGTGAAAGGTCAGCTGGTTCTTAAGCTTGAAACCTTTGCCTTCATTGCTGCCCTGTTGTGATGCATCTAGAAGGTGCAAACATGCGCTCAGCAATGACTCCATGGATTGATAGGAGAGGACAAAAAACTATTAAATAATGGAATCATTAGCTTTTTATTTTCCTAAAGCAGATCCTTTAGGGAAGTGACTTACTAATGAAGCTAGAATGGCTGATTTATCTTAATCTAGGTTCTGATATAATAGGTTGTGATTAGTCTCCATAGTTCCCTGCCACATCGTATTGCAGGCTTAAAAGTTTTTATTGATAGTGGTTTCCAAATGGCGTAGAGAGACTGCCATATAAATAATATTTTGCTGGTTAATTCTCCTTCTCCTGAGACTCAACAGACTTCACTTCAGGGTTTGGTAAATTATAAGGAACTGAAATAAATGAAAAATGGAGGGGCAAGATCATCATTATCTCAGTCCTTGTTAAATAATTATTAATATGGTCTTCTGAGTAATTGGTATTTTAATGGCTTTCAGTTAAAGGCAACTTGTCCAATTCTTTGTATTTTGTTTGGCTTAAAAACTTACACTTTTATTTTGTTCCTTAGATTTCCAATTTGCTTATGGTCATCAGCCAGCCTTTTTAATTCTCTACTTTTCTGAAGAGAAAATTATAAAAAATGAAAAACCATTGTTCATTCTTTCTCACATTACCTAAATTATTACTAAACCTAGGGTAAATTGGTTAAGTGCTTCTTAAATTTTTCTATCAAAGTATCCCTAAAAACAGAGTTTATTCCTGGTTTTTGTGAAGTTTGTCCAGAGCTGGCTAATGTGGGTAAACTCTTTGTTAAACTTAGTGATTCACATAAATTTAGTTTTTTACTTACTCTGTAACTTACTGTATTTATTTTAATAATACATGATTCAGGTTACCTTCCAGTGAGCAAAACTGATAGTGCAGGAAGATGCACCATGTTTTTTGTGGTTTGGTTTTCTTCTCCATCACTGCCTCTTTGTCAAGTGGTTTCCATATCAGTTTGGGAAGTACAGAGTGTTGTTTCTGTCTTTGGATAAAACCTGAATTACTAGATTAGACAGAGGGACTGCTATAAGATTATAGAGGATACTTTGCAAGAGCTTCATCTAGGACTTGCCTCAGATCATATTCAGGTTGGTAATCCTTTTTTTTTGCCTCCTTTATGTTTCTGAAAAGAATACAGTTATTTCAACAATAGGCTTGACATTGAACTGTGGTTCTGCTATTTTCTTTGCTAACTGTGTGACCATGAATAAATCACCTAATCTTTCTGAAGGTTTGTGCCCTTGTTTATAAAATGGGAGAAATGGTACAGCTGAATTACTGGGCTATTTCAAGGCTAGATGAGACAACACATGTAAAGTGCCAAGCACACAGAAGAGTCTCAGATAATGACTTTTCCTCCATGTCACCACCTACCCTGAATTTCTTTTGAGAGACTGAGAGAGTAGAACTCCTTGAACTCATTGAAGTGCCTGAAGGGTGGATCTCAGTGGCTGCCCAGGCTGAGTGTTGTTGATCTGTGCTATTTGGAAGAGGGTCTTTAGGGATCAGGCCAGCCCCACCCCAGTGATTGTGGCAGTGATAGAGGTTGTGGAGTTTTTCTTTTTGAATGGGCTCATACCCTTTTTACTGAAAAATTTCTGCTGGTAATAGTAAACACTCAGATAACCTGGCTTTCAGTAGTATGGAGCCAATCAAAGTATGGAGTTGGAAAAAAAAAAAACACACACACACCTAGATTCAGCTATGAGGTCTCTTGGTAAACACGGTGTGAATGTCTCAGGATTTTCAAGTTGCCAGCCCTCATTAGGGCTATAGTGAGAACAGATCTTTGTAAATCTGTCACAAGTTAACTGAATTATTTATTTTAAAATTAATATCGTTAAGTACCTGAGAGTGGAGATCTTTGGGCTCTTTTTAATGGCACTTACCAATTTCATATTGTGACTGCTTTGCTTTTGATATTCTTTTAAAAAGGCGTTGTTTGTACAGAATTAGAATCTGTGATTACAGACTTAGAATCTGTGATTACAGAATTTTCATATTTATATACTAGTTGGGAAGACTGACAACAAGTAAAATAATATATATTGTGATAAATCCTAAGAGGTAAGTACATAGTATTAGGGACTAATAGGAGAAACCTGATTTAGATAGGGTAGTTAGGGAAACATTTCTGAGAAGATGACTTTTATTTTTTATTTTATTTTATTTTTTAAAAGATTTTATTTATTTATTCATGAGAGAAGAGAGAGAGAGAGAGGCAGAGACATAGGCAGAGGGAGAAGCAGACTCCATGCAGAGAGCTTGATGTTGGACTTGATCCCGGGACTCCAGGATCATGCCCTGGACCGAAGGCAGGCGCTAAACCACTGAGCCACCCAGTGATCCCCATAGAAGATGATTTTTAATATGAGACCTGGAAGCTAAGAAGTATTTAGCTTTGTGAGGAGTTTGGAGTATAAATTCTTTGAGGTAAGAGAGATTCTTTGTGTTTTGTGTACTGACAGAGGGGCTCCAGGTTGCAGTATAGTGCTTGAGGGGCAGAGTGGTAGGAGATGAAATTGGGTAGGTTGCAGGGGCCAGAACATGTAGAAGCAGTACGAGCCAGTTGATGGATTTAATTAGAGGAGTGGCAAGACCTGAATTGCATTTTTAAAAGATTACTCTGGAAGCTGGGAGAACAGATTATAAGGGGGCCAAAAGTAGAAATGGGGAGATATGAGGCTATTATAATATCTAACTAAAGTGTGATGTTATCTTGGACTTTGGTAGTCGCATTGAAGATGGAAAGAAGTGGAGATATAGGAGATAAGTTTTGGAGATAGTACTAATGGGACTTGCTAATAAAATGTGGTATAAGGAAAAGAAAGAGGCAAAGATGACACCAGTCAAAATGGCTAAAACCAGAAGCACAAGAAACAGTAAGTATTAGTGAGGATGTAGAGAAAAAGGAACTCTTATGCACTGCTGGTGGGAATGCAAACTGGTACAGCCACTTTGGAAAATAGTATGGAGGTTCCTTAAAGATTAAAAAATAGAACTACCCTATGCTCCAGCAATCATAATACTGAGTATCCAAAGAATATAAAAACATTAATTCAAAGGGATATGTACACCCCCTATGTTTATAGCAGCATTATTTATGATAGTCAAATTATGGAAGCAGTCCAAGTGTCCATGGATATAGATTAATAGATAAAGAGGATGTGGTATATATACATAATGGAATATTATTCAGCCATTAAAAAGAATGGCAACATGGATAGAGCTAGAGACTATAATGCTAAGTGAAATAAGCCAGTCAGAGAAAGACAAATACTATATGATTTCATTTATATGTGGAATTTAAGAAAACACATGGACAAAGGAAAAAAGACAAACCAAGATACAGACTCAACTATAGGGAACAAACTGATTGTTATCAGGGGGGAGATGATTGGGGAATGGATGAAATAGGTGGTGGGGATTAAGGAGGGCACTTATCATGATGAGCATTGAGTAGTTATAGAATCGCTATATTGTATACCTGAAACAATCTAACATTATGTAAACTATACTAGGGTTAAAATAAAAAACTTAATAATATTGAAAAAGTACACACATGTATACTAAAAGAAATTTACAGACCAAAGTAAAAGTGGCCAATACCACATGACAATAGTAAAAAAAAAAAAAAAAAAAAAGGAAGGCAAAGATGACTTTGAAGTTTCTGTTTTTTGTAACTGTGAGGACAGATAGGCTAGTGCAGGGAAGAATGAAATCAAGGGTTCTGTTTAGGGATGCCTGGGTGGCTCAGCAGTTTAGCGCCTGCCTTTGGCCCAGGGCGTGATCCTGGGGTCCTGGGATCGAGTCCCACATCGGGCTCCCTGCATGGAGCCTGCTTCTCCCTATGCTTGTGTCTCTGCCTCTCTCTCTGTGTCTTTCAGGAATAAATAAATAAAATCTTAAAAAAAAAAGGGTTCTGTTTAGGACATGTTAAATTTGAGACACCTTGGATATACTCAAGGGAAGATATCAAATAGGCAGTTGGATATTTGAATCTGTAGCTCAGAGAAAAGAGGTCAAGGCTGGAGATAGAAATTAGGACTTATCAGCATGTAATGGTATTTAAAGCCTTAGGATAGTATGAGATCACTACGGATCATGTGTAGTATGAGTAAGAAGAGGGCTTGGTACTGAATCCTGTGAATCTCCTCTATTTAGAGATTGAGGTGAAGAGTCAGCAAAGGAGACGAGAGGAAGCTGCTTGTGCAGTAAGAAGCAGAAATGGAAGGATGCAGTGTCATCGAAGCAGAGAAAGACTACAGTTTCAATAAAGGGTCATGGTCAAATGTGCCAAAGGCAAGTAAGAGGCTGAGTAAAATGATTTCAGAGAAGTGACCCTTGCATTTGACAATATAAAGGTATTGTTGGCTTTGGTAGGTGGTTTCAGTGGAATGGTGCCTGCCAGACACTATTCATATGAGAGGAAGAATGAAGGGGGTTTTGAGAAAGTTGGGGTTAACCATGTTGGGGGAGAGTATTCTGGGGGAATCATAGCTATGAAGGGAAGCAGAGAAATGGAGTAATATTTAGTATTTTACGTGCCTAAATATTGTACCTGACTTTATCCCAAACCTGTGAAGGAAGCATTGAAGGGTGCATTGCTTAAAGCCAAGCTTCAAGCTAAGAGTCAGCTATTCTAGGACTTGAACTTCTATTTTAACCTGTTTGTCAGAACATGACAAATAATACCTTCTGCTGCAATCTTTTCTGTTCAAGTTATTGAGATTTTATTATTAACCAAGGAGATACGGTAATGGTTTGTTACTTTGAACCCAACTGGATGTTCAGTTCCTCCATGCTCTGGTAGATATTCTGTCTACTTTCTCTATCAGCCTTAAAAGAGGTATTTGAAGTTTTCTACAATAAGTATGGATGTATCTGCTTTCACTTTTTAGTTTAGTCAATTTTTGCATTATATATTTTGATATGTTCCTGGGTTGTAGTAGTCAGCTTTTGCAGCATAAAAAAACAACCTTAGCGATTTCTGTGGTCTATAACAGTAAACATTTATTTCTTGCCCATGGGTTGACTTTGTAGTTTTGCTTCAGGCTGCAGGTTGGGTTTAGTTCTACTTCATGTGTCGTCATTTTATAGCCCCTGCTGATGGGGTAAGGCTATTGGGGATATTCTCTTAAGGTATATCAGTGAGCACTAGACTCAATCCAAACTATACAGACACATTTAAGGCCTCTGCTCATGTTATGCTCACTGAGAATCTATTGGTTGATGCAAGTAACATGGCCAAGTCCAACATTAGAAAGAGTAGGGGAGGATACCTTCAGTGAGAAGCAGAAAGAAGTGTATATTTGTTGAATAATAACTCAGTTGATCATAGGAAAGTATATAGTTTAGAATTGTGATATTGCCTTGGTGGATTAACTTAAAATTATTGCTATGGAATGTCTGTATCTCTGATAATACCACTTTTGTTCAAGTCTGATACTCATGTCGCTGTGCCAGCCTTCTTTTGATTTGGGTTACATCTTTTTCTATCCTTGTAATTTTGATCTTTCTGTATTTTTATATTTAAAGTGTACCTCTTGGGGCTCCTGCGTGGTTTAGTCAGTTGGGTGTCCATCTCTTGATTTTGACTCAGGTCATGATCTTGGGGTTGTGAGGTAGAGCCACACATCAAGCTCTGTACTCAGTGGGGAGTTTGCTTGGGATTCTCTCCTCCCTCTGCCCCTCCCTCCACTCACACTCTCTCTCACTCTCAAATAAATAAATCTTAAAAACAGTGTATCTCTTATAGGTTTTATTACATTTTTTCCAAAAACAGCTTTATTGAGATATAATTCACATACCATTATATCCTTTGAAAGTATACATAGTTAAGTAGCTTTTAGCATCTTCACATAGTTATGCACGCATCACCACTGTCTAATTCCCAGAACATTTTTATCATGGCAGAAATCTTTTTTTTTTAAGATTTTATTTATTTATTCATAAAGAGAGAGAGAGAGAGAGAGAGAGAGAGAGAGAGAGGCAGAGACACAGGCAGAGGGAGAAGCAGGCTCCATGCAGGAAGCCCGACGTGGGACTTGATCCCGGGTCTCCAGGATCACACCCCGGGCTGCATGTGGCGCTAAACCGCTGCGCCACTTGAGCTGCCCTATGGCAGAAATCTTATACCCATTAGCAATCACTATCTCTTTTCCCTATCTCCCTCAACCTCCCAACCTCTGACAATTATGAATCTACTTTCTGTCTCTATGGATTTGCCTATTCTGGACATTACATATAAATAGAATCATACAGGGGTTCCTGGCTGCTGGCTCAGTCAGTGGAGCCTGTGATTCTTGATCTTGGGGTTGTGAGTTTGAGCCCCACAATGGGTATAGAGGTTACTTGAAAATGAAATCTTTTAAAAAAAATAGAATCATAAAATATCTGGTCTTTTGCACATGGCTTAATTCATTTAGATCAGCTTTTTTTTGTGTGTATTTTTTTTATTGGAGTTCTATTTGCCAACATATAGTATAACACCCAGTGCTGATCCCATCAAGTGCCCCCCTCAGTGTCCGTCACCCAGTCACCCCATCCCCCCACCCATGTCCCCTTCCACTACCCATTGTTTGCTTCCCAAAGTTAGGAGTCTCTCATGTTCTGTCACCCTCTCTGATATTTCCCACTCATTTTCTTTCCTTTCCCCTTTAATCCCATTCACTATTTTTTATATGCCCCGAATGAATGAAACCATATAATGCTTGTCCTTCTCCAATTGGCTTACTTCACTCAGCGTAATACCCTCTAGTTTTATCCATGTCGAAGCAAATGGTGGGTATTGGTCATTTCTAATGGCTGAGTAATATTCCATTGTATATATAGACCACATCTTCTTTATCCATTCATTTTTTGATGGACATCGAGGCTCCTTCCACAGTTTGGCTATTGTGGACATTGCTGCTATAAACATTGGGGTGCAGGTGTCTCAGTTTTTCACTACATCTGCATCTTTGGGGTAAATCCCCAGTCGTGCAATTGCTGGGTCCTAGAGTAGTTCTAGTTTTAACTCTTTGAGGAACCTCCACACAGTTTTCCAGAGTGGCTGTACCAGTTCACATTCCCACCAACAGTACAAGAGGGTTCCCCTTTCTCCACATCCTCTCTAACATTTGTTGTTTCCTGTCTTGTTAATTTTCACCATTCTCACTTCACTCAGTTCTATCTCAGGGGATAGAACTACCCTCTAGTTCTATCCACGTTGAAGCAAGTGGTGGGTATTCGTCATTTCTAATGGCTGAGTAATATTCCATTGTATATATAGACCACATCATCTTTATCCATTCATTTTTCGATGGACATCGAGGCTCCTTCCACAGTTTGGCTATTGTGGACGTTGCTGCTATAAATATTGGGGTGCAGGTGTGAGGTGGTATCTCATTGTGGTTTTGATTTGTATTTCCCTGATGGCAAGTGATGTGGAGCATTTTCTCATGTGCTTGTTGGCCCTGTCTATGTCTTCCTCTGTGAGATTTCTGTTCATGTCTTTTGCCCATTTCATGATTGGATTGTTTCTTTGCTGTTGAGTTTAATAAGTTCTTTATAGATCTTGGATACTAGCCCTTTATCTGATAGATCATTTGCAAATATCTTCTCCCATTCTGTAGGTTGTCTTTTAGTTTTGTTGACTGTTTCTTTTGCTGTGCAGAAGACTTTTATCTTGATGAAGTCCCAATAGTTCATTTTTGCTTTTGTTTCCCTTGCCTTCATAGATGTATCTTGCAAGAAGTTGCTGTGGCCAAGTTCAAAAAGGATGTTGCCTGTGTTCTCTAGGATTTTGATGGATTCTTGTCTCACATTTAGATCTTTCATCCATTTTGAGTTTATCTTTGTGTATGGTGCAAGAGAATGGTCTAATTTCATTCTTCTGCATGTGGATGTCCAATTTTCCTAGCACCATTTATTGAAGAGACTGTCTTTTTTCCAGTGGATAGTCTTTTCTGCTTTGTCGAATATTAGTTGACCATAGAGTTGAGAGCCCATTCTGTTCCATTGATCTATGTGTCTGTTTTTGTGCCAATACCACACTGTCTTGATGATCACAGCTTTGTAGTACAATTTGAAATCCGGCATTTTGATGCCCCGGCTCTGGTTTTCTTTTTCAATATTTCCCTGGCTATTCGGGGTCTTTTCTGATTCCATACCAGTCTGGATGATTTGTTCCAACTCTCTGAAGAAAGTCCATAGTATTTTGATATGGATTGCATTGAATGTGTGAATTGCCCTGGGTAGCATTGACATTTTCACAATATTAATTCTTCCAATCCATGAGCATGGATATTTTTCCATCTCTTTGTGTCTTCCTCAGTTTCTTTCAGCAGTGTTCTGTAGTTTTTAGGGTATAGAGCCTTTACCTCTTTGGTTAGGTTTCTTCCTGGGTATCTTATGCTTTTGGGTGCAATTGTAAATGGGATTGACTCCTTAATATCTCTTTCTTCAGTCTCAGTGTATAGAAATGCCACTGATTTCTGGGCATCTTTGGTTAGGTTTATCATTTAGAACAGTTTTTTAAAAAAGATTTTATTTATTCATGAGACACACACACACACAGAGGCAGAGACACAGGCAGAGGGAGAAGCAGGCTCCATGCAGGGAGCCCGACGTGGGACTCGATCCCGGGCCCCCAGGATCATGCCCTGGGCTGAAGATGGTGCTTAAACTGCTGATCCACCCGGGCTGCCCCATTTAGAACAGTTTTAAGGCTCATCTATGTCATAGCATGTATTAGGACTTCATTCTTTTAAAATATTTTTTGCTTACTCTTCCTCAGTTCATTATTTTCAGTTGGCCTGCTTCTAGGTTATCAGTAATCTGTTAAATTACTGTTGATTCCAAATTTCAGGAGTTTTTCTATTTGATTACTTCAATTTTATATTTTTAGTATATTTTAATTCTCAGCTGTAATTCTCAATTTTTTTCAATATTTTCTATTTGTTTCTCCATTTTCTTAAACATATTAATCATGGTACTTTGAAAGTCTTTAACTGCTAATTCTATTTTCTGAATTATCTGTGATTTACTTGTTTTACTTGTTTTTTTTTTTTTTTTCTTGGTTGTCTGCCTTGTCTTTCCTGGCATATCTGGTGAATTTTGAAGGAGTTGGACATTTCTTCTGGAGAAGTTCTGTTTCCAGAACTTCTGCTAGGCAGGGTAGGACTATTCACTTTAATCCAGTCAGATTGAACTGAGACTAGCCTTCTAGAACTTCCAACTCTGTGAGCTCTTGTGTGCTCACCAGGGCTTCTTGCTCCGATGGGTTCTAAACTCTAATTCTTGTCTCTTTTTCCTGCTTTTTGAAGGCTTTCTGCTTAGCCTTTTATACTGTTCTGTTTGGCAAATGTTTTAAAGAGAAAGCTGGCTGTGTGTCAGGTTTAGTTCTATACCTTTCTCTCTCTCTGGGATCTTAGCCCTTCAAGTTTCTAATTTTGTTTTACTAGCCCTAGGAGAGAAGCAAAAGCTCTGCTTGTTTCTGTTTTCCAGAAGCAACCTTCTGTCTGGAGGGAAGCTTAGATGGATCCTTAGCCTCTTGACCTTTTGCCCAGAATTAGCAATGCCTCTAATAGGGAGAGGGGCAGCAGAATATCTGCTCATTCTATTCTTTTCTCCTTTCTGGAATCTTGGCTTTTCTAGTCCTAGTTGCTTTATCAGTTCTCTCTGATGTCTTTAAATATATATATATATATTATTTGGGGGTGGCTAGCTGGCTAAGTTGGAGGAACATGTGACTCTTGATTTCAGGGTCTTGAGTTCGAGACTCACATTGGGTGTTTACAATGTAAACATTGTACCTGAAGTCAATGTTTAACTTAATTGGATAATCTCACTGCTTTTGTTAACGAGTGTGTTGAGAGTGTTGGTCAGAGAAACATACTAACTTTTATAGTTTATTCTTATCTATGTAGTTGACCACCAGTTGTTCACTGTGAGAAGGTAAGCTTTTTATATGAATTACTTCAAACCTTGGAGTTAAGAGATTTATAAGATGTGTGTATGAAACTCTAGTTGGTGAAAAGCTTTTATATAATGACAAAACACATTGAAAGATTTAAATTCATTTGGTCCTTTCAACTTTTTTTTTTTTTTTAAGATTTTATTTATTTACTCATGAGAGACACAGAGAGAGAGAGGCAGAGACACAGGCAGAGGAAGAAGCAGGCTCCATTCAGGGAGCCTGATGCAGGACCTGATCCTGGGTGTCCAGGGCTGAAGGGCTGAAGGCAGGTGCTAAACTGCTGAGCCACCTGGGCTGCCCTGGTCCTTTCAACTTTGTGAGGATAAACATTATCTTCTCTAATTTTCTACCTAAGAGTTGAGCTTGAAAAGACTATGACTTGCCTCTGTCATTCATTTGTTGGTTTTCAATAGAATTAGGTCTTAAACCCAGATCATATGACCCCCAACCAGTATTTTTTTCCCACCTTCCCCCATTTGGAACTCCGAAATTGATTCTTATGTAAATCAATTTGCCTTATTGCCTAATAAAGTATAAAGTATTAAAATTATAAAGTAGTATATAACTTACAGATGTGCTCAAAGGATACATTTTCTCTTTCTCTCTTTAATTTGTCCTAAGTAGAACATTGGTTCACAGATAGTTCTGTGTTTTGCTTTAACTGTCAACACTTGAAAGTGGTAATTTTACTTCTGTCTTGTCTGTTTTTCTTCATCCTCTAGTTCAGTAAAATGACCAAAACAAAACTGAAGTGCCAAAAGAGAAATAAAGCCTTTAATAATCCATATATAGAAGAGTTGTTTTCTTTTATTACTAATGGACCAAGATTACTGTGATGATCTTTGATTGTTAAAATGTTTTGGTGAGCTTCCTTTTATACTATTACCAATGGTTTGCTTCTTGTTGCACTTTCTTCTTCTCTAATTAACTATCTTTGATTTGCTATTGCTCAGGAGACTAGATAACCAAGGGTGTTCAATAGAAAATAAAAATACAATTTTAGGACTTTAGAGGTTAGGTAGCTGGGGTGGGCTTTTTAAAATTTTATAGATAATGAAATTGAAGTCCAGAGAAATTAAGTGCGTGCCTAAAACACACAGCTAGTTAGTTAACAGGACAAGAAGAACTGAATCTTCTAAAGCCCACACGGTCTTTAGTTTTTTTACCATTTTTATTTTTTAGGCCCTGAGATTAGCAGCTTCTAATGAGTAAATCACATCTTTTCTGAATGTTAAAGACCTTTTTACCTCTTTTCTAATTGATAGATGAAGCCTGCCAGACATTTTACTTCAACATCAGTTTGGTTTGTTTGTGTATATGTGTTTATGCTCATTTAATCTTACATACTAATTATCAAAAACTTATGTCTGTCATCTGTAATCTTAGAATAGTTATCTATGAATATAAAATAACTGTTAACATCTCAATTCACTGAAATCTGTGCTGAAACCCCATAGCAATCTTCATTTTCATGAATCTGAAGTTTTCATGCTGAAGCCAGAAAAAAACAATGATAGGAATATTTGAAGAATTCTGCTAGGGGCACGTGGGTGGCTCAGTGTTTGAGCATCTGCCTTTGGCTCAGGTCATGATTCCAGGGTCCTGAGATCGAGTCCCACATCAGGCTCTATGGGAGCCTGCTTCACCCTCTGCCTATGTCTCTGCCTCTCCCTCTGTGTCTCTCATGAATAAATAAATAAAATCTTTAGAAAAAAAAGAATTCTGCTAAAAATTGCTAAGCATAATATATCTACTATTTATTCTCAAACTCTTGACCTTTGCCCAGTATTATCAATGCCCCCAGGAAAAGAGAGGCAGCAGAATATCTTATTTATGGTAGATATATTAGAGATATATGATATTTAAAAATCCTCTGTCTAAAAACTTCAGAAAAGAAAAATTGCTTAGTAGTTATTTTGAATGAATTCACATTTAATATATTATGAAATATCGAAGCAGTGTTGGGGAAATAAAGAGTTGAAAGAATTTTCTTGTGAGTTTTATTATTTTTTTAAGATTTTATTTATTTATTCATGAGAGACACAGAGAGAGAGAGAGAACAGCAGAGACACAGGCAGAGAGAGAAGCAAGCTCCACACAGGGAACCCTATGTGGGACTCGATCCCAGGTCTCCAGGACCATGTCCTGGGCCAAAGGCAGGCACTAAACTGCTGGGCCACCTGGGCTGCCCTCTTCTGAGTTTTAATTAGAAGTCAGACTGTTGCTTTAATAAGTATTTAACAAATGTATTTAAGAAATTTAAATGACTTTATGAAATGTTTTCATCTAGGAAGAACTGTGTAACTCTAGGTTAACCTGGCTTGAGAAAGGAAGATTTTGAATTCTTAAAGTCTTATAGTTGAGATGTTATATATATAGCAGGGGTATATAAGAGTTTTCTTACCACAAAGATAGGCTTGCCATTAACTTGTATACTGGACCTAACTGGAAGTTCACTAGCTATGATTTCTGTCTCTTCTAGGCTCTGCCTAGAGTTCTCTGTTTGTATTCCTTTTTGGGATGGAGGGGAGGAAAGAGGATGGGTACTCTATCTTTGGTGGAAATTTTTCTTTTTCTCTTTAGATTGGTAATTTGATTGGGCATACTATGTCCTTATTGAAGCTCTACTTTGGCTACAGTTGGGTAAAAACTGATTGGAAGACATTCTTTAGCCATTTATTTACACTTAATTGTTTTAATATTTAGGATTCATTAATTTTTACCTTTGGGAAGGCAATTTTATCTCTTGGTTTTAGGAGACTATTGTCTTCAAACCCAGGACAACAAATAGAATGACAGAATTTTATAAATGAACTATATCTTGGTACCTAGTAAATACTGGGAAATGGGGAGTAGTTTGTTACATATATTTTGACTGAACAGTTAGTATATATCTTTGATTATAGGTAATAGATTTATCTTTACTTGGCTGTCAAAGAATGTTAGAAGAATTCTTTTATTTTTTTTACTTCCATATTATAGAAACTATAGTTCTAGTCCCAATCTTTTCTACTAACTAGCCCTCAGAGAATTGGAGCTTTATAGTTTTATGGTTGGTCTTTTTCAATGTGGTCAGTTTGGTATAGAGGAAAGCTTGAGTCAGAAACACTTGGTTCGAAAACCTGCCTCTACCACTTGCTGCAACCCTGGGCAAGATATTTGTCTCTGAGCCCAAGTTCCTCATCTGTAAAATGGGTTGTAGTGAGTATTATTGGTAACATATGAAAACTATTCTATTATCCTGGAGCATGGCATGTATTTTACATTTTAGTCATTGAGTTTTCAGAACGATTCTTGTGTCTTACATTTCTAAATAGATTTTGGTTTTGAAATGCTTAAATAATTCTTAAGCATCACAATGTCTAGTAGACATACTCATGCCTCAGAAAATTCCTAGCATTGTCATATTTGTTTACTACTTATGTTAAAATATGGGTAAAACTAATCTTTTTGAAATCATATGAATTCACTGAAATTTTCTTGTAAATGAAAATATGTTACCATCCATTTTTTATAAAAAAGATGTAATAAGTTTGTTATATAATACCTGACTTATTTTGTAATGTGCAAAATTTCAGGCCCCACTGCATATACTATGTATAGTGGGCTAACCTGTATCCCAGCCTCAATGAGGAGCGCCAGATGAAGAGATGCTGAGGCCTTTGAACAAAGAGTGCTATACTCTAAACTCTATTGCATTGCTCAAAGATTAGATTTCTTGACATTTGCCTTAAAACCCTGAACAGTTTGTGCTAAGGGCTCTGCTCTTTGCTAAACTTCCTCAGTAACCAGCATGCTATGAACAAGACCTCACCTGAAATCTTTCAGCAGTATTTTTTTTACTTTAGTTTTCCTATACTTACATGTGTGGTTGATTATTACAGACCAATGGAAAAACAATAATTTTATGTGAGTAATGTTGCTTTTTCCACCAATTTTTTCCAATGGTTTAAGAATGAAGGACCTTATACCTCTTTGAAAATAATTACCATCGTTTTTAGCTATCTTGAAAGATCATAGAATCCATTATATAATCATTTAAAAATCTTTTAAGTGGGATGTTTAAATTAGAAAATCAGAATATTATTGAAAGCTTTCTTTGATAGAAAAACTGCTTTGATTTTTATGTCATCATCATTAATTAAAAATATCAGTTACACGAATTATGATTTACAGCGTGCATAGTAATTTTCATCTATCTTCATAATAAAAATTCACTCTGTAATCTCTTGCATAAAAAGACAGTAAACAGCACCTGCCAGAGCACTGTAGCACTAAGAGCCATCAAATGTGTATTCACTTCACTATGCAAAACAACAGTGAAAGAGTTAATAAAAGCTGAATACATTACAAGATTACAAAGGTTTTTATTTATTAGGGGATAGGGAGGGTATGGAATATATGGGATGAAACATTAATAACCTCTTCATTCTGTCGGACTGACCTGTTGCTTTGGAACTACTCTTTTAGTCCCACAGGGACTGTGAAACTGTGTTTTGGTGGTCTATAGGAGAGGTTCGACTTGGCAAATGTAGTGGTAAATGATGTCATTGAATGCATACCATATGTATCAAGAATCAGTGAATGCTATTCTCACTGCCGTGCACAGGCATATGTAAGTGTTGGAATGGAAAAATCATTTTTATAAAAATACAGAGAAGTAAAACAAGAATGTTCTGTCCTGAGCCTGATCAAATCACCAGTAGCTGCCAAGTATGAATACTCCATGTAAGGGTTTCTCTTCTTCATTCTCCAGCTTCCGGCCTTTTGTTGGCTCTTAAAGTAGTCCATTCTGAAGGCCTTATTCAGCATGTTCTTTCTATTGATATGATATGAACACCAAATGAAAGTTCCATTTTCTCCATTAAAGTAAAGCTGGGGGAGTTTTTTAGTGTGCGTGGTTTGCAGCAGATGGAAATGATTAATTGATTCAGCTAACTTGCCAAATTGTTCTCCTTTTCCCAGTAGAACTGGGTTATCTGAGAGATTCGTACTGCTAATCATTGTTCCACTCATTAATATATCAGAAAGGATATAATTGTTGTGTTTTAATTATTCTCATTACTGTTATTTAAGACATTATGCTGTAATGGTACATAATGGATATGTCAAGTAAATAAAACAATTGATTCCTGTTAGGAATTTATAGCTTACAAGATAGAAGAATATATGGAGATGCAAAAATGTGAATACCCAGTTATTTTATTCTTAAATTTTTATAAGCAAGTCACAGTGTCCTTAGTAAAAGTCTAATGTCATTTTTAAGCTTGAATATATGCCATTTTAATATCTTGAACTTTTTTTTTAAAGATTTTATTTATTCACTCATGAGAGACACAGAGACAGAGAGAGAGATAGGCAGAGACATAGGCAGAGGGAGGAGCAGGCTCCATGCAGGGAGCCCGACATGGGATTTGATCCCAAGTCTCCAGGATCATGCCCTGGACTAAAGGCAGCGTTAAACCGCTGAGCAGAACTCTTTTTTTTTTTTTTTAATTTTTATTTATTTATGATAGTCACAGAGAGAGAGAGAGGCAGAGACACAGGCAGAGGGAGAAGCAGGCTCCATGCACCGGGAGCCCGATGTGGGATTCGATCCCGGGTCTCCAGGATCGCGCCCTGGGCCAAAGGCAGGCAGGCACCAAACCGCTGTGCCACCCAGGGATCCCCAGAACTCTTATATTATATATAAAGACTACTTCATATAACAAACAGTATGATCTTAATTATATATAAAAAAGCCATATTTGTGCATTATATAGGGCATTAGATTTTTTCTGTATATGTACACTTACATATATACATGAATGTATGTGTGTGTATAGACATAATATGTTTTAATTCTTTTTAGTATGTTTTAATTTTTATAAAATTCAGAAACCCTTTGAAATGAACATTTTCTTGACTATTTTACTTATTAGTGTATCAAGAGATTTTCTCATGTCATTAAAATGTTTTTAGAAGTCTCATTTTTAGTGGCACCTGGGTGGTGCAGCAGTTGAGCATCTGCCTTTGGCTGAGGTCATGATCCTGGGGTCTTGAGATTGAGTACGGCATCAGGCTCCCAACAAGAACCTGCTTCTTCCTCTGCCTATGTCTCTGCGTCTTTCTCTGTGTCTCTCAGGAATACATAAATCTTTAAAAAAAAAATCTCTTTTAGAAATATTTGAGTTTTTGCTTTAAAAAGAAAATGCTGTTTTGGACTAGAAAAAATCAATGTATCCTTCTATTTCAACTTTAAAGTAACCAAGGAAGCAGTGGGTGGGATTAAATAGTGAGGTGGCTGAAGCTATTACTTGACACATTAACTCTAACACTGGACCTTTTCATTTTATATCAGGGCATGACTACTATAGGGAAAATGCAGGAGCTACTATCTTCCTGACTTTGTATCAGAAATTTAAAGTGTGGATTGGGTAATAACCACTACTTAGTGTGTTTGTTCAGAGCATGAATATAAAGAAAAAATTTCGAGGTGAAAATATTGAAAAAAGAAGTGCAGAATGCCAAATTTATATGAAGTACTCTTTTTCTGGCAGCCCGGGTGGCTCAGCAGTTTATTTATTTATTTATTTTTTTAAATTTTTTTTTAAATTTTTTACGTATTTATGATAGGCACACAGTGAGAGAGAGAGAGAGAGGCAGAGACACAGGCAGAGGGAGAAGCAGGCTCCATGCACCGGAAGCCCGACGTGGGATTCGATCCCGGGTCTCCAGGATCGCGCCCTGGGCCAAAGGCAGGCGCCAAACCGCTGCGCCACCCAGGGATCCCGGCTCATCAGTTTAGTGCTGCCTTCAGCCCAGGGTGTGATCCTGGAGACCTGGGATCAAGTCCCATGTCGGGCTCCCTGCATGGAGCTTCTCCCTTTCCCTGTGTCTCTGCCTCTCCCTCTCTCTCTCTGTGTCTCTCATGAATAAATAAATAAAATCTTAAAAAAAAAAAAGAAATACTTTTTTTTAGTTAAAACGTTTTATTATGGGGATGCCTGGTGGCTCAGCAGTTGAGCATCTGCCTTTGGCTCCAGATGTGATCCTGGAGTTCCAGGATCAAGTCCCACATTGGGCTCCTTGGGGGAGCCTGCTTCTCCCTCTGCCTATGTCTCTGCCTTCTCTCTGTGTCTCTCATAAATAAGTAAATAAATAAAATCTTTTAATTAGCAATAATCACACCTTATTGGCTACGATACTGCCCTGCACAAAACTATAAATACAATCTTTTTTAAAAAAAGTTTTATTATGGAAAATTTCAAACATATACAGAAGTGGGGAGCATAGCATAATGAATCTATATAAAACTTTAAAAATTATCAGCTCATAGACAATCTTATTTCACCTTTACATCACCCTAGTCTTCCCACTGGATTTTCTTGAAGCAAATAACAGACATTTATATGTATGTAATGTCTGTCTGTATGTATGCATGTTAGGAAAGCATTTTTTATTAAGAGCATGTTTTCCTTCGGAGCTGGGAATGGACAACCCCAGAGGTTGACTGTTACTAAGTATGAGTCAAGTATCAGGAAAATTTTATGATGGAGGGAAACTGTAAAATCCATTTAGCAAACATTCCCTGAATACTTATTATGTTTAAATGCTGCACTAGGTCCTGAGGATGCAGATTTTTAAGTAAGCTCTGTACTCAATGAGGGGCCTGAACTCATGACCCTGAGATTGAGAGTCTCATGCTCTACTGACTGAGCTAGCCAGACACCTCTGAGGATACAGAATTAAAAGACATTGATTATGCCTTCAAAGAGTTCACTTTTTAGAAAGAGATACAGATAAACACTATATAATACAATATAGCAAGTGTTGAGTTTATATAGATATGTATACTCTTATGTGTGTTTGAGAATATGTGTATGTGGGATAAGTGTATATACATACATTATTATACATGTATACATACATGCATATAGGCATATATATACATATTCATACATATATAGGACCTATATATCTGAAAGAAGTATGTAACCCAAGGTATAAGATTACATATGATTAATGATTACCCTTTGTGCATTTAGTTTTTAGTTGCTTACATACAATTTTTTAAAAGTTTTTTTGTGAAGACAGCAGAAAGAGATTACATTAACCCCTAGAACTGGTTAGTGAACAATTGCTAAAAAGCATTAGATTTGGACCCCAATCCCAACTACCTCATTAGACATCTTTTCACTCATTCTTTGTGCTCCAAACACACTTGCCTAATTTCAGTTTCTAAATATAACAATACTCTTTCTCCCTCAGAACTACTGCCCATGCTGCTCCCTCCACCTGGAACACTTCCCACACCTCCTCCACTTTCTTCAGAATTCAGAATTTTGTATTTATTTCACAGCTGAGAGGGAAAATAGTTTTTTTCCTTTATCATATTCATGATCAGATTACTATAGAACACAGGAAAAGAAATGTATATTGTATTAATGCCAGGTTTTTATTAAAGATCAAAGTCCGTAAATGTAGCAAATATAACAAATTATTGATTTACATGAGTCTATTGACTTAAGTATAGTTGTGAGTGAATTGGAGAAGCTCATCTTTCCACTATTGATCCACACTTTAACTGGTGTATTTGGTCGTGAGGCTGGCTCCACAGAAAATTCTTCTTTCTGAGGCATGAATTACAGTGGGCCTGCCAGGCTTTCATGTGAGATGGACAATTATTATGAAACTGGCAATCGTTAGATCAGTGCTTGGAATCTGTCACAGGCTGCTACTGACTGGAACTAATGACTACTTATTAATTTTTGTCAGATAGTTCCATTATTTATTAGCATCTTGATAATCTGTAAGATTTTAAAGACTTTAGCTAATACTGTTAAGATCTAGCTAATGACGGCATTAGCTATAATGCAATGTGAAATATCATTGTTGAAAATAATAATAGATTCACATTTTTTATACAAATTTTAAGGTTTAGTTTACCATAAATCCCAATAACTCTGTAGGGTAGTCTTTTCATTATCATCATTTCATAGGTATGGAAATTGAAGCCAGTGATATTAAGTGACCTTTTCAAATTTACTTATTAAGTTGTAAAGCTAGGATTCAAACTCATTTATTTATCAACAAATACTCATTTTGAATCTGCTTGTAAAAGGCACCAGGAATAAAGTTGTGAACACTTATGGCACTTACATCCTAAGGGAGAGCCAAATATTAAGCTAATCAATCACAGGATTAATTATTTAATTATAATTGTGATTAATGGTATAAAGGAGTATAACACAAAATGAGAGCGTACAATGCAAAATGAGAGCATACAACCAGGAAGACCTGACCTAGTCTGGAATCCTCTGGAGAAATATTTCATCTGAATTCTGAAGAAAGTGGAGGAGGTGTGGGAAGTGTTCCAGGTGGAGGGAGCAGCATGGGCAGTAGTTCTGAGGGAGAAAGAGTATTGTTATATTTAGAAACTGAAATTAGGCAAGTGTGTTTGGAGCACAAAGAATGAGTGAAAAGATGTCTAATGAGGTAGTTGGGATTGGGGTCCAAATCTAATGCTTTTTAGCAAAAAGTTCAACAAATTTCTTAGTGCCTATCATCCATGAGGCAGTGTGTGATGCCACAAGCCAGCTGTAGACTTTTACAGGTACTTTTATGATATTACATGGTCAGTTTTTATTAATAACATGTATACCCAAACTAGGATATGTTTGCTTTTATCGTTTAAAACCAAGGGTTTAGAGGATTAATGCCTTTCCTCTGACTTTCTTAAGAATTGAAGATGATCTGCATCATCCAAAATTTCTGCAATGACAGCCTTATTTTCACAATCTTGTAGGAAACTCTTTAGAAGGACTTTTGGGTACTTGTTTTTACATTTTTTTTCTAATTTCTTCAGAAAGGAGTCTGCATGATTTCTGTTGTGGTGCCAGGCAGTAAGTGATATTTAGCGGTACTGAAATAAGTTGATGAAAATTTTCCGAACTGCAATTCTCTCAGGTGCAGGGATAATGGGGGTTAGGCTACACTCAACAGATTCTGGTGCTCCACTGCAGAAACAGCAGTTCCTCTCTAACTGATTATTATCAGATGGATTTTTAAGGCTTTAGTTACAGACCATCACCAAAAATAGTAATTCCGTTCTATTTCATTTGGGAAATATGTATGAGAGCACATATTAACTATGTAAGTCTTAAAAAATTTGGTGAAAAACATAATGCTTTTACAGATACTAGAGAAAGCTTTTAGTAATAATAAGCTCTTCGACTTAAAACGTCAGAACATACTATAAAACCCAAAACTTAATGACATTTTAAAAATTCATTGCGTGAAAAGAGAACAGATATAAAAAAGCAAAGAAGAGGGGATCCCTGGGTGGCTCAGTGGTTTGGCACCTGCCTTCGGCCCAGGGCATGATCCTGGAGTCCTGGGATTGAGTCCCACATCGGGCTCCCTGCATGGAGCCTGCTTCTCTTTCTGCCTGTATCCTTGCCCCCCCTCCCACTCTCTGTCTCTCAAGAATAAATGAATAAAATCTTAAAAAAAAAAAGCAAAGAAGTGATGATTTCAAAAAATATATTTTTTCAGTATTGCATGGATTATGTAAAACAAAAAATAGCACAATGAGAAGATTCTTAACTCATCTTACCTATTGCATTCTCATGAAAATAACTTTTGAAATTTTCTTGGGAAAGAATTCAGTAAATTCTAATTCATTTAAAAAAAATATGGAACAACAAATAGATTTATTCAAAAATATTTAGGGACGCCCGGGTGGCTCAGTGGTTTAGCGCCACCTTCGGCCCAGGGCCTGATCTTGGAGACCCGGGATCGGGTCCCACATCGGGCTCCCTGCATGGAGCCTGCTTCTCCCTCTGCCTGTGTCTCTGCCTCTCTCTGTGTCTCTCTCATGAATAAATAAATAAAATCTTAAAAAAAAAATAAAAAGATTTATTCAAGCTTCTAGCAAAGCTCTTGAAGGAGACCTTGTTAAGAAGTAGAATAGAGGGGTGGAGTCTGGGTGGCTTAGTTGGCTAAGCATCTGATTTTTTATCTCAGCTCAGGTCTTGATCTCAGGGTGGTGAACTCAAGCCCTGTGTTGGGCTCCATGCTGGGTATGGAGCCTACTTTAAAAAAAAAAGAATAGGAATAAATATATATTTTAAGCTGACTTGTCAGATCTGTAGTACAGCTATTCTGAGGTTCAAAATTTGCA
This sequence comes from Canis aureus, assembly GCF_053574225.1. Classification (NCBI taxonomy): domain Eukaryota; kingdom Metazoa; phylum Chordata; class Mammalia; order Carnivora; family Canidae; genus Canis; species Canis aureus. Next base: position 25,482,411 of record NC_135637.1, on the reverse strand, counting down.
GTGTCTTTATAGGAGTATACAATATAAGCTTTATGTGTTTTGAAGTAACATTCTGATCTTATGTTTATTTTTTTTTAATTTATTTTTTATTGGTGTTCAATTTACTAACATACAGAATAACCCCCAGTGCCCGTCACCCATTCACTCCCACCCCCCGCCCTCCTCCCCTTCTACCACCCCTAGTTCGTTTCCCAGAGTTAGCAGTCTTTACGTTCTGTCTCCCTTTCTGATATTTCCCACACATTTCTTCTCCCTTCCCTTATATTCCCTTTCACTATTATTTATATTCCCCAAATGAATGAGAACATATAATGTTTGTCCTTCTCCGACTGACTTACTTCACTCAGCATAATACCCTCCAGTTCCATCCACGTTGAAGCAAATGGTGGGTATTTGTCATTTCTAATAGCTGAGTAATATTCCATTGTATACATAAACCACATCTTCTTTATCCATTCATCTTTCGTTGGACACGAGGCTCCTTCTACAGTTTGGCTATCGTGGCCATTGCTGCTATAAACATCGGGGTGCAGGTGTCCCGGCATTTCATTGCATTTGTATCTTTGGGGTAAATCCCCAACAGTGCAATTGCTGGGTCGTAGGGCAGGTATATTTTTAACTGTTTGAGGAACCTCCACACAGTTTTCCAGAGTGGCCGCACCAGTTCACATTCCCACCAACAGTGTATGAGGGATCCCTTTTCTCCGCATCCTCTCCAACATTTGTTGTTTCCTGCCTTGTTAATTTTCCCCATTCTCACTGGTGTGGGGTGGTATCTCATTGTGGTTTTGATTTGTATTTCCCTGATGGCAAGTGATGCAGAGCATTTTCTCATGTGCTTGTTGGCCATGTCTATGTCTTCCTCTGTGAGATTTCTGTTCATGTCTTTTGCCCATTTCATGATTGGATTGTTTGTTTCTTTGGTGTTGAGTTTAATAAGTTCTTTATAGATCTTGGAAACTAGCCCTTTATCTGATATGTCATTTGCAAATATCTTCTCCCATTCTGTAGGTTGTCTTTGAGTTTTGTTGACTGTATCCTTTGCTGTGCAAAAGCTTCTTATCTTGATGAAGTCCCAATAGTTCATTTTTGCTTTTGTTTCTTTTGCCTTCGTGGATGTATCTTGCAAGAAGTTACTATGGCCGAGTTCAAAAAGGGTGTTGCCTGTGTTCTTCTCTAGGATTTTGATGGAATCTTGTCTCACATTTAGATCTTTCATCCATTTTGAGTTTATCTTTGTGTATGGTGCAAGAGAGTGGTCTAGTTTCATTCTTCTGCATGTGGATGTCCAATTTTCCCAGCACCATTTATTGAAGAGACTCTTATGTTTATTTTGTTTCCTTATTACATCAGTTAGAGCATTCTGCAATTAAAAAAAAAATCCCATCTTCTCTCTATTCCCACTGCCACAGCCATAGTTATGACCCACATTAACTTAAAATCCCATTTTGTTTATATATAATATACACAGAGAAAAGTGCAAAATCATGATCATACAAGACTGAACATACCCATATAACCACCAATCATTGATGAATGAAATATTACCAATGTCTTAAAAGCACCTCTTCTTGCTCTCTCCCAATCATCTACTGCCTCACTCAATTTTAAAGGTAACTACTGTCCTAATATCTAACATCATAGATTTTAACCTTCTTTATTTTTTATTTTTAAAAGATTTTTTTTTTTTTGAAGTAATCTCTAAACCCAGTGTGAGGCTCAAACTCACAACCCCAAGATCAGGAGTCACATGCTTCACAGACCGAACCAGCCAGGTGCTGTGACCCTCTTTCAAATGGAATCCAACCATACACATTCTTGAGGGGCTTCTGAGTGTTTTGACTCCTTTAGCTCCACAGTCTGCCTGTGAGATTGACTTACGTTGCATGTGACTGTAGTTTGTTGACTTTTATTGCTGTATATACAACTTACTTTTCCATTCTGTTGTTGTTTAATACTTGGGTTGTTACTAGGTTTTGGTTATTATGAATAATGAATGATGCTGTGATCATTTTGGGGAATATATTTGAATGCATTTGTATACACATTTCTGTTGGCTATACCTGAGATTGTAATTACTGGGTCATAAGGTAAGTGTATGTTCAATTATATAGGTAATGCCAAATAGTTGTACCAGTTTGAACTCTCACAAGCAGTTTATGAGACTTCAAGATTTTTCACATTTTTACTGACATTTGGTATTTTCAGGCCATTTAATTTTAGTCATTTTGGTGATTGTGTAGTGACATCTCATTATGGCTTCATTTATGTTTCCTTCATGATTAATGAAGTTGAGCACCCTTTTGTTTACTGGCCATTTGGATATCACAATTTGTGAAGTGCCTATTGAAGTTTCTTGTTGATTTGGGGCCATGGGGGTTTGGGGTTGTGACTTTTTCTTACTGATTTGTATAAAAAACTATTTATAATCTGAATACAAACTCTTGGTTAAAATATGCATTGCACATATTTTCTTCCACTCTGTGATTTGCCTTTGCCATTGTATTTTTCTAATGATGTCTCTTGATAAACAGAAGTTCTTAATTTTAATGTAGTTCAGTGTACCATTCTTTTTCCTTATGGCAATTCTTTCATATCTTTATTCACATTCATCAAGGTAATGAAGATGTTCTTTATATTCTAAAAGGTTTATTATTTTATATTTATATTCATAATTTACCTGAATTGATTTTATGTAAATGTTAAGAGGTAGGGGTACAGTTTTATGTTTTTCTCAGGGTGGATAGTATGAAGTCTTTCAATCCATAAACATGGGATGTCTTTTTATTTGTGTCATCTTCAGTTTCTTTCAGCAATACTTAATAGTTTTTATTGTGTGGGTCTTTTGCCTCCTTGGTTAAATTTACTTCTAAGTATTCTTTTTGATACTAAATGGGATGTTTATGGGATTGTTTTTTATTTTTATCTTAAATATTTAATTAATTTATTCTTGAGAGAGACAGAAAGAGAGACAGACAAAGACACAGGCAGAGGGAGAAGCAGGCTTCCTGCAAGGAGCCCAATGTGGGACTCGATCCCAGATCTCAGGATCATGCCCTGAGCCGATGGCAGATGCTCAACCGTTGAGCCACCCAGGCATCCCAGGATTGTTTTTTATTTGGATTGTTCATTGTTAATATACAGAAGCACATTGATTTTTGTATGTTGATCTTGTATCCTGCAACTTTGCTGAATTTGTTTATTAATTCTTTTTTTTTTTTAAGATTTTATTTATTTAGTCATGAGAGATAGAGACACAGCAGAGGGAGAAGCAGGCTCCATGCAGGGAGCCGGACGTGGGACTTGATCCCAGGTATCCAGGATTAGGCCCTGGGCTGAAGGCGGTGCTAAACTGCTGAGCCACCCGGGCTGCCCTGTTTATTAGTTCTAACATTTTTTTAACATATGGAATCTTTATGGGTTTTCTGTGTATAAGATTATGTCATCTGTGAACAGAGATAATTTTACATTTGAATCTATCTTATTCTTTTTCTTGCCTTATTGCTCTGGCTAGGACTTCAAGTACCATGTTGAATGGAGGTGGTGAGAGTGGGCAACCTTGCCTTGTTCCTGATCTTAGAGGGAAAGCTTTCAATTTTTATCAAGTGTGATATTAGTTGTGGGCTGTTCACATATAGCCTTTATAATGTGAGGTAGTTTCCTTCTACTCTAGTTTGTTGAGATGTTTTTGTTTTTGTTTTTTATCATGAACAGGTGTTGAATTTTGTCAAGTGGTATTCTGCATCATTTGCATGTTCATGTGGCTTTTGTCCTTTATTCTGCTAATGTGTTTTATTACACTGACTGATTTTTGTATATTGAACCACTCTCATACTCCAGGGATAAGTCCCACTTGGTTGTGGTGTATAATCTTTTAAATGTATTATTGAATTCAATTTGCTAGTATTTTATTGAGTATTTTTACATCTATGGCCTATAGTTTTTTTGTAGTATTTTTATCTGGCTGTGGTATCAGGGTAATGCTGGTCTTATCACCTGAGTTGGAAGTGTTCTCTCTTCAATTTTTTGAAAAAAAATGGGAGAGGTTTGCTATTAGTTCTTCTTTAAATATTTGTTAGATTTCTTCATTGAAACTTTTGCTTTTGGGGAAGTTTTGATTGCCAATTCAATCTTACTACTTATAGTTTTGTTTAGATTTTTTATTTCTTTGTGATTCAATCTTGATAGGTTGTATGTTTCTAGGAATTTATCCAATTTGTTAGCATATTATAATCATTTTATTTTGCAGCATCAGTTATAATGTCTTCTCTTTCATTTCTGTTTATAGGTTTTTGAGTCTTCTCTTTTTTTCTTAGTCTAAGAATAAAGGATTTGTTAGTTTTGTTGATTTCTTAAAAATTGACTCTTTTATCGAATTTTACTTTTGTTTTTCCTTTAGCTATACATTTAATTTCCTTCTTTCTGCTAACATTGGATTTAGTTTGTTCCTTTTTTTCCTAGTCCTTTGAAGTATAAAGTTAAGTTGTTTATAAGACCTTTCTTATTTTTAAATTTAAATGTTTATGGCAGTAAACCTCTGTCTACCACATCCCATACATTTTGGTAGGTTGTATTTTCATTTGCATTTTTAAAGAAATTTTCTAATTTTTCTGATGATTTCTCCTTTGATCCATTACCATTCTTTTTAATTTTAGTTATTCTTTTGGGTGTGTAATGTGGTTTTAAAAAAATTATTTATTTGAGAGAGAGAGAGAGAGTGCACATACCAGAGGGGGTGGGGAAGATGGAGAGAATCTTGAAGCAGACTTGTCCATGAGCAGGAAGCCCATCACTGGGTTCTATATAATGACCCATGAGATCACAGCCTGAGCTGAAACCAAGAGTCAGATACTCAACCAATTGAGTAATAATGTTTCATTGTGATTTTAAATTTCCATTTCCCTGATCAATTAATAATGTTATACATCTTTTTCTGTGCTTATTGGCTATTAGTATGTCTACTTTTATAAAATATCTGTTCAAATTTTTTTTTAATTTTTTTTTATTTTATTTATGATAGGCACACAGTGAGAGAGAGAGAGAGAGGCAGAGACACAGGCAGAGGGAGAAGCAGGCTCCATGCACCGGGAGCCCGACGTGGGATTCGATCCCGGGTCTCCAGGATCGCGCCCTGGGCCAAAGGCAGGCGCTAAACCGCTGCGCCACCCAGGGATCCCTGTTCAAATTTTTTACCTAATTTTTAATTGGGTTGCTTTCTTATTATTGAGTTATGTATATATTTTGGATATAAATCCTTCAGGCATATGCATTGAGAATATTTTTTCCTAGTCTGTAGTTTGCATTTTGATTTTCTTTTTTTTTTAAGATTTTATTTATTTATTCGTGAGAGACACAGAAATAGAGGCAGAGACATAGGCAGAGGGAGAAGCAGGCTCCCTACAGGGACCCTGATGTGGGACTCAATCCTAGGACCTTGGGATCATGACCTGAGCCAAAGGCAGGTGCTCAACCACTGAGCCACCCAGGTGTCCTGTATTTTGATTTTCTTAATGGCATTTTTCAAAGAATAGAAGTTTTAAATTTTAGTGAAGTCTAATTTATGACTTTTTTATGATGCATGCTTTTTGTATTATGTCTAGGAAATATTTGTGTATTCAAAGATTGTGAATATCTTCTCCTAGAGTTTTATAGTTTTAGCTTTTATACATGGCCTATGGTCAACTTTGAGTTACTTTTTATGTATGATGTAAGGTAAGAGTTTGAGGTACATTTTTTTTCTATATAGATACCAAGTTGTTAAATGAAAGACCATCTTTTTCATCATTGAATTAACTTGCTAATTTTGTTGAAAATGAGTTAACTATGTACTTGGGTCTGTTTTCAGGATTTTTTATTCTGTTCTTCATTTATACACGTATCACAACAATATCACACTGTCTTGGTTACCATCTCTTTATAGTAAGTCTTAAAGTGAGTCCTCTGACTTTGTTCTTTTTAAAAACTATTTTGGCTATTCTAGGTCCTTTGCATTTCTTTTTTTTTTAATTTATTTATGATAGTCAGAGAGAGAGAGAGAGAGAGAGAGGCAGAGACATAGGCAGAGGGAGAAGCAGGCTCCATGCACTGGGAGCCTGATGTGGGATTCGATCCTGGGTCTCCGGGATCGCGCCCTGGGCCAAAGGTAGGCGCCAAACCGTTGCGCCACCCAGGGATCCTCGGGTCCTTTGCATTTCTATATAAGTTTTTGAATCAGCTTGTTAGGTTCTACAAAACCCTAGCTAGCATTTTAATTGGTTTACATTGACTCTATAGATAAATTTAGTGAGGAGTGGCATCTTCACAATAGTGGATATTCCAATCCAGGGCATGGTACATACTCCATTTATGTAGAGCTTTCTTAAGTTTTCATCAGCATGGCATCTTCTGTGATCTGACTGCTGTTAAAATCTTCAGCCCCAATTCTTGCTACTCCTTGCCTTTAAGTTGTTTTTCCACGAACACTGAACTATTCAGTTTCCTTCACACACCATGTCATTTTATGCTTTGAGATTCAGATGATTTCTTTACCTGAAACACCTTACATATCACATCTTCATATGATTAATAATAGGCCCAGAGTCAGACAGCCTGAGTTTGAATCCATCTAAAGATTTTAATATAGTACCTATCTCATGTTAGTTGTTCAATAAATGTTAGCTTTTATAATGCTTATATTTCCTGTGTCCACTAGATTGTAAAATCCTTGAGAACAGTGACCATTGTTATTTCTTTACTGGTATATCTAATGCCTAATAAAATGCTTGGCAGGTAGTAGATACTCTACAAATGTTTATTTTATCAGTTTTGCAGAAGTCTAGAAATAGATGCTGAGGAATATTTTCTGAATTGTTCAAATTTCATACCAGGAAGAGATATTCCTCTGGCCCCTGAGGTTTTATCAAATAAGATACCCTGTTTTTTAGTATGGTACTGGCACAAAAACAGACACCTAGATCAATGGAACAGAATAGAGAGCCCAGAAATAAACTCATACTTATATGGTCAAGTAACCTACAACAGAGGAAGTAAGAATATGCAATGAGGAAATGTCTTTCCCCATTGCAATGCTATGGTGCTGGGAAAATTGGACAGCTACATGCAGAAGAATGAAACAGGACCACTTTCTTATACCACACACAAAAATAGACTCAAAATGGATTAAATACCTAATTGTGAGACCCAAAGCCATAAAACCCAAAGCCTTTCCAAAAAGGAAACATAGGCAGGCAGTAATTTCTTTGACATTGACCCTAGAATTATTATATATATTATAGTGTTATATTACTCAGCCATAAAAAGAATGAGATCTTGCCGTTGCAACCACATGGATGGACCTAAGAGGGTATAATGCTAAATGAAATAAGTCAGATAGAGATAGACAAATACCATATGATTTCACTCATATGTGGAATTTAAGAAACAAAACAAATTAACAAACAAAAAATAAAAGGCAAAAAAGAGTCTTAAATCCAGAGAACAAACTGATGGTTGCCAAAAAAAAGGAGGTGGGTGGAGGGATGGGTGAAATTGATAAACAGGATAGGAGTACACTTATTGTGATATAATGGATTGAATTGTTGAATCATTATATAGTACACCTGAAAATAATATAATACTGTATGTTAATTATACTTTAATAAAAAATAGATATTCTGTTTTTCAAATTTGTAGTTAAGGCAAGTGTAATGGAGGGATGGATGTGATTTTTATTCCAACACAGAGTGCAGTACCTCACGTGATCTGTTTCTAATTTCTCTTCCTCTTATCTCATTTTGTGAAATTGTTAACTAAATTGTTAACTAATATTCTTTGTACAGCTTTATGAAACTCAAGTTAGCAGAAATATGTAGAAGATTGTTACTGCTAACAAAGAGAAATTATTACTGCTAATGAAAATGATGGGATTATTGATATAAGAAATTGTCTATTATAAATGTTGAGGTTTCTGCATATTGTAGACATTAATGTAATTAGCTGTGTCCTAGTAAGATTATATAGTAATCAAAAGATAAAACTAATCTGAATATTAAGGATCAGTTGGACCTACATTAGACTACTTCTATCATCATTTTGTAATCTTCTGTTTGTAATGATGGATCCTTCTATGAGAAAAGTATTTTTGAAAGATTATTACATGAATTCTTCCTGTTTTATGAGCAAGCTCAAGAAAGCCATATGGACATAATGGTTAAAATAAATTATCTTAACCACACTGACAGTGACATTCTATTTTTTTTTATTTTTTATTTTATTTATTTATGATAGGCACACAGTGAGAGAGAGAGAGAGGCAGAGACATAGGCAGAGGGAGAAGCAGGCTCCATGCACCTGGAGCCCGACGTGGGATTTGATCCCGGGTCTCCAGGATCGTGCCCTGGGCCAAAGGCAGGCACTAAACCGCTGCGCCACCCAGGGATCCCGACAGTGGCATTCTAACAGTAAAATGTATGAATGGATGATATCAGACAAGTGCTGGAGCTGTCAGCTCATGAGAGGTTTTTGTTTTTGTTTTGTCTTGTTTTAAGCAGACTCCATGCCCCGTGTCATGACCCTGAGATCAAGACCTGGGCTGAATTAATAATAATAATAATAAGAGTCAGACACTTAACTGACAGAGCTACCCAGGTGCCTCTTATGATAGTCTTCTGGTTGAGGTGATGATGGTTCCTTCTTGGAGACTTCTCTCACTTTTGCAGATTCTCCAAATTATTTAACATTAGCATACCAATTGAAGAAATATTTATTTAGTACTTATTATTTATATTGTTTAGAAGAATGCTAGAATTAAAGTATATTATTATTATCAGCTTCATTGAGATGTAAGTAACAAAATTGTAAGGAATTTGAATCCATAGTGATTTGATATATGTATGCATTGTGAATGGGTTCCCCCCCATTTAGTTAATATATTCATCACTTCATGTATATATTTTTGATGAGAACATTTACATTCTACTCTCTTAGCTAATTTTAGTTACATAATACAGTGTCATCAATCGTAGTCACTATGTTTTTACATTAGATCCTCAGGTCCTACTCATCTTATAGCTGGAAGTTTGTACCCTTTTACCACCCCTTCCTATTTCACCACCCTCTAGCCCTTGGCAACCTCTTTTTTACTCACTGTTTCTTTGAGTTTGACTTTTTTCCCCAATTTTATATATGTAAGTGATACTATGCAGAATTTGTCTTTCTCTGGCTGGTTTATTTCACTTAGCATAATGTCCTCAGAGTTTATTAATTTTGTCACAAATGGCAGGATTTCCTTCTTTCTCATGGGTGAACAATATTCATATATATATATATATATATATATATATATATCCCATTTCTCATGGGTGAACATATTCATATATATATATATATATGTATATATATATATTCCATTTCTTTTTTATCCATTCATCCCTTGATGGACACTTAAGGTTTTTCATTTTTTGGCTGTAGTGAATAATGTTGCAATGAACATGGGAGTGGAGATGTCTCTTCAATATCCTGTTTTTGTTTCCTTTGGATATATACCCAGAAGTGGGATTGCTGGATCATGTGGTAGTTCAGTTTTTACTCTTTTGAGGATTCTCCATACTGTTTTCCATAGTAGCTGCACCAACTTACATTTCCACCAATAGCATACAAGGATGTCCTTCTACATCATCATCAATACTAGATGTTATCTGTTATCTTTTTGGTAATAGCCATTCAAAGAGGTGTGAAATGATAGCTCATGGTTTTGATTTGTATTTTCCTGATTAGTGATGTTCAGCACCTTTTCATGTACCTGTTGGCTATCTGTATGTCATCTTTGGAACAATATCTATTTACTTTGCATATTTTAAAAATTATTTTATTTTTTAAAGATTATTTGAGAGACAGAGCATGAGCACCAGCGCAAGTAGGGGGAGGGACAGAGGGAGAGAATCTTCAAGCAGATTTCATGCTAAGTGTGGAGCCCAATGTGAGACTTGATCTCATGACCCATGACCTGAGCCAAAACCAAGAGTTGGATGTGTAAATGACTGAGCCACACAGGTGCCCCTGGTTACTCTGCATATTATATTATATTGGTCTTTACTCTTGAGTTGTATGAGTTCTTTATATATTTTAGATATTAACCCATTATCAGATATATGATTTGCAAATAAATTCTTCTATTCAGTAGGTTGCCTTTTCATTTTGTTGATGGTTTCTTTTGCTTTGAAGAAACCTTTTAGTTTGAGACAGTCCCTAAAGGGTGTGTATGTGTGTATATTTTCCAGTTCCAACAATATGTGTACTTAATTTTTTCCAGGTTTATACATATAACATTGTGTAAGTTTAAGGTGCACAATGTGACGATTTGATATATACACATATTGTGAAATGATAAGATATATTTTAAAAAATTATGGTGTTGGGCCCACTGGTATGGCTAAAATGAAAAAAAAAAGGCAGACAGTAACAAATATTTGTGAGAATGTGGAAAAACCCACATTCTCATCATACACTGCTGGTAAGATTATAAAATGGTGCAGCCACTTTGGAAAATAGTTTGACAGGTCCTCAAAACATTAGAGAGTTACCGTATGACTCAGTGATTCTACTGCTGTGATGCACAAAAGTTATTGGAAAAATATTTACACAAAAACTTTTACAGGAACGTTTTTATAGCAGCACTATTCATAAAATCTAAAAATTAGAAACAACCCAAATACACATCAGCTGATGATTGGGTAGAAAAAAATGTGATATAGCCATATAATAGAATATTATTCAGCCATGAAAAGGAATGAAGTATTGATGTATGCTACAACATGAAAGCATTATTCTAAGTGAAAGAAACCAGAGCATATATTGTATTATTTCACTTATATGAAATTATCACAATATGCAAATCAGTAGAGAAAGACAGTAAATTACTGGTTTCCAGGGACCTAGGGGAGGCAGAACTGGGGAGTGACTACTAATGGATATGGAGTTTCTTTTTGGAGTGATGAAGATATTCTAAAACTGATTGTGGTGAAGGATGTACAACTCTGAGATTCTACTGACACACTGAATTGTATACTTTAAAAGGATGTATTTTATGGTGTGTGAATTAAATCTCAATAATGTTATTATTAAAAAAGTCGTGGTGCTGGAGTTTCCCTAATAGGCAATTTATTTTTTTTTATTTTAATTTTTTCCTAATAGGCAATTTAGAATTGCAATTTTAGGTTATTTTATCCATATATGCTGTCTTCTTAACCATATTTTAAGTTTTTTTTTTTAAGAATTTGTGCTTTATTTCTAGGGCCTAGCAATATCTCTCTATTATATTCTGTGTGTGTGTGTGTGTATACACATATATAAACACACATATGTATCATATATGTATTTGTGATTTTATTTGAGTCTTCTTTCTGTTTTTCTTAGTCTAGCTAAGATTTTGTCAGTTTTGTTGTTTTTTTTTTTTTTTCGAAAACCAACTCTTAGTTTTGTTTTTCTGTTCTGTTTCATTTCTTTTTCTTTTATTTTTTTAAGATTTTATTTATTTGTTCATGAGAGACACAGAGAGAGAGACAGAGACACAGACAGAGGAGAAGCAGGCTCCAAGTAGGAAGCCTGATGTGGGACTTGATCCTGGGACTCCAGGATCATGCCCTGGGCCAAAGGCAGGGGCCAAACCACTGAGCCACCCAGGGATCCCCTAGAATTGTTTTTGCAGCATCCCACAGGTTTTTGTATGTTGTATTTCCATTTTCTTTTCTTTCAAGATTTTTTTTTTTTTTTTATATTGGACTTGACTACAGAGAACTTACTAATAACTGTGACAGGAGCAGATTCAGTGGAGTGAGGGAGGTGAATCAGCCCATTCTTGTTTCATAAATGTAATATCTTTTTATTTCACAAAGGGTATAGTAGTAGTTTTGAAATTTTCTTCTTTATTTCTTCCAAGTTTCTTCTCCCTACTCTTTCCCTTCTTTCCTTCTATATTTTAAGTCTCTTTCTTTTCTTTTCTTTTTTTAAAATAGATTTTATTTATTTATTCATGAGAGACACAGAGAGAGAGAGAGAGAGAAGCAGAGACACAGGCAGAGGGAGAAGCAGACTCCATGTAGGGAGCCCGATGTGGGACTCAATCCTGGGACTGGGACTCCGGGATCACACCCTGAGGCCTAAGGCAGACCCACCCAGGCATCGCAAGTCTCTATCTTTCATATTCAAATGCTTTTCTTAAATGTCAGATGGTCTTTGAACTTTGTGTAATATTTAATGGTAGGATGCATGCTGGTACTGGTTGACTGGCTGGGCTGTTTCTTTGGTAGGAATTACTAATGTCAGTCTTTCTAGGTCTTTTCTCTTGGGATTGTGAGATTGTATAATGAAGACTATTTCAATTTCTGGCCTGACGTGTACTCTTCTGACTGCCAGTGTTCTTCTTCTTTTTTTTTTTTTTTTTTTAAGGATTTATTTATTTATTTAGAGAGAGCAAGAGTGTGGGGGGCTGGCAGAGGGAGAGGGAGAGAGAGAGAATCTCAAGCAGGCTCCATGCTCTGTGGACCTCTGTTTCACAATACTGAAATCATGACCTGAGCAGAAATCAAGAGTTGCATGCTTTATTGAGCTACCCAGGTGCCCTGTGACTGCCAGTACTCTTGAAGTCAAGTTGAATAAGGAGGTTACAGAAGAATCTCAACATTCATCAAATAAACTTTAAATTAATTCTCATTTCATGTAGTATCCTAACTTGATTGTTCCTGGTGTCCCTTATATCAGAGACCCAATGGGGATGTCTGGGTGGCTCAGTGGTTTAGCGCCTGCCTTTGGCCCAGGGCATAATCCTGGAGTCCCGGGATCGAGTCCTGCATTGGGCTCCCTGCATGGAGCCTGCTTCTCCCTCTGCCTATGTCTCTGGCCTCTCTCTCTCTCTGTGTCTCTCATGAATAAATAAATAAAAATTTTAAAAAGTCAATATCTGGGTAGCTGGAGATGTCTAACTGCTTTATAAACTTTTTATTATGAAAACTTTAGGTAAGGACAAGTAGAGAGCAGTTCTTAATGTATAGTAACTAATTCATGACTGATCTTTTTATCTGTTATTTTGAAGCAATCTTCAACATCATTATTTCATTTACAAATATTTCAATATGTATTCATAAAGGCAAAAGACATTTTTAAAAAACAAAGAACAATACCACCATCGTTGAACAAAAATATAATTAACAGTAATTTCTCATTATAGTCACATAGTTTAATCATTGTTCAGATTTTCCTCATTGTTTCATTAATGGTTCCCATTTCCACCCCATAGCATGTTTGACTCATGATCTAAATTAAGATCTACATATTGCTTGCTACATCTTATAAATTTCTTTTTTTTATTTAAAAAATTTTTTTTAAAATTTATTTATGATAGTCACAGAGAGAGAGAGAGAGAGAGAGAGAGAGAGAGAGAGGCAGAGACACAGGCAGAGGGAGAAGCAGGCTCCATGCAGAAGCCTGACGTGGGACTCGATCCCAGGTCTCCAGGATCACGCCCGGGACTGAAGGTGCACTAAGCCTCTGAGCCAGCCGGGCTGCTCACTAATGTCTTCTCTTTTGTGTTGTTAGGCACCGATGATCATTGCCTGGATCCTTAAATTAATTTGGGGTTACAAAGTGAAGATATTCTAATTTTATTCCATCTCTTTTCATTAACTAGAACTTCTATAAACCTATCTCCTGCCCTTCTCCAAGAAGCTTTTTGGTTCCTGTAGATGTGGTTTCTATAGAAAGGCAGGATGACTGTTTCTTTCCCTCATTCTCCTATTTTCACAGTAATGAATCAGTTCCTTCACATCCTCCAAAGGAGGCTAATAAATTATTGTTGCTGTTGTGGTTATTATTATTATTTCTTTTCCTCTTCCTCTTTCTCATCTTTCTCTTCCTCCTCTTCTTCCTCTTGTTGCATAAGGTGGAAGTTCTTGCAGTTTGTACCTGAGTGAGGGCTTTAAAGAGCAGAGTAGTGTACACACAGGGAGAGCAATGAAAACAACCCCATTACTTAAAGCCACAGTAACCTGGGGCTTGTGCTGCTATCATGTAACCTAGCCTTTGTTTGCTAACATGCTGTGAATGTAGACTAAGTTACTCAGAAGAATGTGGTACTAACATCCCTATTTAGACAGTTAAGAACAAAGAACTATAGATGATTGATTAAAAAAAATTTATGGCTATTTTAAATCCAAGCTTCAGTTCATGAAGGATGAAATTTTATAGTACTTTCAGGGTGAGATTTTGGAGGAATACATTCTTCACATCCTCGATACATATGGTTAAATCACAGGAAACAAATAAAGCTTTATTTTATTATTATTATTTTTAACAAAAACCAAGTTTTTTATTTGGTCATTTCTTGTATTTGAAGTATTCCTCGATAACATCCTTCGCCTGAGATTCTTTGCTATAGTCCTTAACCACCACGCAACTGCAACCAAAGACTACGGGGTTTTCCCTTTCTGTCAATTTTACAGAGGCCTACCCATTCCCCTAGTTTCTTATTGTCATCAACCTTGATTAGATTGATTTGGTGTTCAGCACATCCTCCACCAACTTGATATACATAGGCTCATCACAGTTGGATGCAAGTACACAAAGATGGGCTTGACGCTTGTCTAAGGCTTTGGCAGCTTTGTGAATTCCACGTGTTTCGCTGTTGTGGAAGAGGGCGGTCTCCAGCACCTCTTGAAAGCAGTATTAATGGCCGTAATATCTCCAGCAGCAGTGCCTTCCTCTGTCATGGGGGTGGATTATGAGTGTAGCCGAATCTTGCCTGCACCTGAGCCTCTGCCTCTGCGTGACTTGGCAGCGGCAGAGAAAGAGTAGAAATAAAGCTTTAAATTCTGACTTTGTCCTGGGATCGAGTCCCACATCAGGCTCCCTGCGTGGAGCCTGCCTCTCTCTCTGCCTATGTCTCTGCCTCTGTGTTTCTCATGAATAAATAAATAAAAATCTTTAAAAAAAAACAAATAGGGCAGCCCCAATGGCCCAGCGGTTTAGCACCGCCTTTGGCCCGGGGTGTGATCTTAGAGACCTGGGATCGAGTCCTGCATCAGGCTCCCTACATGGAGCCTGCTTCTCCCTCTGCCTGTGTCTCTGCCTCTCTCTCTCTCTCTCTCTCTGTGTTTCTCATAAATAAATAAAATCTTTAAAATTAATTAATCAATCAATCAATTAATTAATTATGACTTTGTGGAAGGGTAATTATCTTTTAATGTAGAGATAAAATATTGTTTTCTTTTTTAAAGAAAAGCAATATGCTTGGATGTTTAAATCTGTTGTATTGTTTTTGCTATCTCTCACTTATGGTGGCTTATTTCCTTAAATGGTTTAGTTGTTTGTTTGTTTATTTATTTATTTATTATTTTTTTCGAGAGAGAAGTGAGGAGAGGGCCAGAGGGAGGAGAGAGAGAGAATACTAAGCAGGCTCCACCCCCAGCCAACAGCTGGATGTGGGCTTGATCTCATAGCCCTGTGATTGTGACTTGAGCCAAGTCAAAGAGTCGGATGCTTAACTGACTGAGCCACCCAGGTGCCCAGTTTAGTAATTTTAAAAAACAATTCATTAGTACATATTTATTTAAACTTGATCTGTGAAATTCCTAAGGGCTTAAATTGGGGATTGTTTATTTCAGGAAGAATTTGCATTTCTTTCTGCCAGACAAAGGATTCTGTAGACCTGAGACTACTTTAGCATTATCCAAGAGTCTGCTTAATTTCTCAGAAGAAGATTCTCATTCAGTTCATCCAGATTTATTTTGTCTATATCCTCTATTTCAGCTCATTTTTCTTCTCTCCCCCTTAGCGCTTTCCCTTACTTATGTGCAAGGTGAAAAATACGTTAAAATAAAATTTTATAGCTTATCCTGGGTCTAGTTGTCTAATAGAGGAGGAATCTTTTTTGTTTGCCGTGAGCAAAAGATCCTAGAAAAGTCATTATTTTTTAACAAAAATATTTTATTTATTTATTTGACACAGAGATAGAACACAAGCACGGGGAGCGGCAGAGGGAGAGAGGAAGACTCTCCACTCAGCAGGGAGCCTGACATGGGGCTCAGTCCCAGTATTCTGGTATCATGACCTGAACCAAAGGCAGATACTCAACTGACCCAGCCACCCAGGTGCCCCTAGAAAAGCCAACTTTTTAAAAATTTAATTTAATCTAATTTATTCATGAGAGACACAGAGAGAGGCAGAGACACAGGCAGGGGGAGAAGCAGGCTCCATGCAGGGAGCCCCATGTGGGACTTGATCCTGGGACCCCAGGATCATACCCCGAGCCAAAGGCAGATGCTCAAGTGCTAAGCCACCCAGGTATCCCTAGAAAAGTCTTTTTTTTTTTTTTTAAGATTTATTTATTTATTCATGGAAGTCAGACAGAGAGAGAGAGAGGCAGAGACACAGGCAGAGGGAGAAGCAGGCTCCATGCAGGGAGCCCGATGTGGGACTCGATCCCAGGACTCCAGGATCACGCTCTGGGCTGAAGGCAACGCCAAACTGCTGAGCCATCCGGGCTGCTCTAGAGAGTCATTCTTAAGACATCACATGTACTTAGAATACTATGTTCCATTGATAATAATGATACATTACATTCATATAATGCAGGTTTAAAGAATTTTCACATATCTTATTTATTTTCCATAGCAACAAAGTAAGGTTTTTATCTTAAAAACAAAGGTAGGCAAAAAAAAAAAAAAAAAAAAAAAAAAAAAAAAAAAGAAAGAAAGAAAGAAAAAAGTTAGGCATGTTTGTTATTAAAACTAATTATTTTCAAGAATGGGCAATTGGCTTTGTAAATCATAATCCAAGGAGGATATTTTGATTCTTACTTATAAAAATATCTCATTTGTTATAGTAACAACTATTCCATGCAGCAACAGAGAACATCCTTACAATGGATAAAGAAAAGAATATAAAACTGTATTTTTAATGATTATAATTATGTCAGGTACAATTCATATTACAATTACATAAGTATCAGAAATGGATTTGCCAAAAATAAAAGCACTCTATTGAAATTGTGGTATTGTGCAAATTTTATTCATTTTATTGTAGTGTTGTAGTGTTTTATTCAAAGGGAATTAATCTCCCAGTTTTTATTAAAGTATATACATTTGTACAGGGAAAGAAGTCTAAGATGGTGGGTTGTGTTCATTTATAGATCAAAGTCTTAACCATTATTATCTCTAGGTAGTGAGATTTCAAATGATTAAAAAATATTCTTAAAAAATAATTTTAAAAAAGATTTATTTATTTTAGAGATTGTGTGTGAGCAGGGGTGGGGCAGAGAGATAGAGAATCTCAAGTAGACTCCTTGCTGAGCATGGAGCCCCTCACAGGGGTGGATCTATGACTCTGAGATCATGACTTGAGCTGAAACCAAGAGTTGGATACTCAACCCACTTAGGCACCCCTTAAAAAATTATTATGATATTTTTATAATATTCAATTTTTAAAAATAATTTATTAATTTTATCATTATAAAAATGATAAAGATATTTTCATTTTGGAAAAGTGTCTTATGTGCTATAAAGTCTAGGCTTTGACTTAAAATTTTATTATTTAGTGGGGCTGAGGAAAATTTATGTATAAAGGAAAAAGAAATTTATAACAAATCTTTCCATAAGGCTTACCTCTGTCATAAAAGTACAGAAAAATTGAAGACTAAATTTCTCAAATGTTGAGTAAGAATCATTTGGCTTCAGAAGATCATATAGTATACTCAAATTTTTGAACATTTAACAGTAAACATGAAGCATTTAAATAAATAATTTTCCTGACTTATGTACTTTATTAGAGGAATTAACATTTACTAAGGTAAGAGCCAGGTAATTTATATACATGATGTTTAATGTCATAATCATCTCACAATGACCCAGTAGTGCTGGTGTATCCTTCATCTTTTATGTTTGCGAAAATTGAGAATCGAGAGATTAAACAAGTAGAGCAAGGTCATTTAACTGGAAATGGAAGAATTAGAATTTAAACCTAGTTTTGAAGGATTTGAAAGGCTTTGCTTGGTGTTCCCTGGGTGGCTCAGTGGTTTAGCACCTGCCTTTGGCCCAGGGCACCGTCCTGGAGTCCCGGGATGGAGTCCCGTGTCGGGCTCCCGGCATGGAGCCTGCTTCTCCCTCTGCTTGTGTCTCTGCCTCTCTCTCTCTCTCTCTCTCTATCTATCTATCTATCATGAATAAATAAATAAAATATTTTTAAAAAAGAAAGGCTTTGCTTTGTCCAGCGTGGCCTCCCATGATAAGTGGACCCTTCTTGCTATTTATCTTATTTGGTTTTGCTCTGTATTTATACCATTTTCACTTGGCACTTGGTTATTTCAACAGAGATATTGGAAACTACACATAAACGTTGATTAGTTGTAATTCTCATAAGATTTGAGAGATCTCTCCCCCCTTCTCCTTTTTTGGCAGTCTACAAATGGTTAAACTTGATGAAATACTAATGAAGAATTACAGAGTTATTTGTTTGACTTTGCCACTTGGGACACTTGGCAAATGAGACAATTCATCTCAGTGTGCAGCTAGTCTCATTTCTTAAAGAAAATTAATTAATGCAGTTTGTCTTCCTCCCATATCTCTGATTATAGTCCTTTTATTATACCTTCACTTTCCTGCTTTACGTTTCTTCCCTGGAAATATCTGTTTTTCAAGGCTCTCTGGTTTCTTTCCACCTGATAAGTAAAAGCAATTTTCCTCAGTATGAGTGTATATTTGTAATTTTAGAACACTTTAGACAAGACAAAGACATTTGTGCAGTATCCATAGGAAGAAAATTCCATACTAAAGAATTTCAAAGGCGTTAACCCCTCTTTTAAAGTGATTTAATCAATTTTATAATTGTCTTTATTATTCTTTGTCTTCTTTTGGCAAGATGGGTTAGTATTATGTATATTTTACCACAATTGTCTTCCACTACAACAGCTCATTACTTAAATTTATTAACAGTGTAATTTTGTTTTTAATACCTTTACATTTTTAAAAATAGTAGTATCTATGACTTGGGGGCCATAATTTAGTGGTTTTTGAAGAAGAGGGAGTTGTTTTCTATAATTTTAACAGTTATAACCAGAAATGCAATTTCTTTTCAGAAAATGGCTTGAGCAGTTTATTACTCAGTCTCTTTGAATATATTTTTTCTCTATTTTCACAGTGGACTTCTCATTTTAGAGGTAGAATGACTACATGCTCATTTTCTTTTTCTTTTGATACTCATCTGAAAAACTGGGACTTAAGAAAATCTAACATTTAAATCACTTTTAACATTTTTTTTTTTTGCTCCACAGACCCACCAAGAAATCAGTTTGAAAAAAAAATCAGATTGTTATCAATCATCTCCCATACCAGTGTTGTATAAAAAATTTTTAATCATGCTAGTGAGAACATGGAGAATTGGCATGAATATATTTAAAGTCGACCAAATGAGAAAAGATATGGGAAAGAAAGGGTGGAAGGGAAGTCAATTAAGAATTAAGCAAGGACCTTGTGTAAAGATAGCAGTTTGTATTTTTATATTAAAATTAAATAAAGGCTATACACAAGTCACTGATACAGATTATTCTGGTTTTCAGGTTATATTATAATATATATAGGATATTGACTTACATATAACTAAAAATGAAATGAAATGGAATGGCTTGATTCATTTATGATATGATACCAGTTTAACAATGGAAGGATTTTATTTTTCCTAAGATTTGGTAGCCTTTCTAATTTTCTCATCAGACTAGGTTTTAGAGTTATTGAATCATTTCATTCAGTCACAACCTTTTAAAAAATGTTGACTCTATGTAGATTACAGAAATACTGTTCCATTATTTGCCTCTGTGATCGCTGATGTCTGTCAGTTGAAGGAATGGTAACCTTTAAAATGAAATAACCCTGTCATAATATCATGGCAGAAAACTGACAGGATAGTAAAAATATACTGGACTTTGAGGGGCATTCTAGGGGGAGCAATTTACAGATATTTTTATTAGGGAGATTTACAGATGCTGTGCTATTCTGTGTACTTAGTGTCAAGCTGAAGAGATGGATCAGACACATAAATCATGTTTGAGGATTCTAAGATAACCTGGAAGAGTGTAGATTTCAGAGAATAGTTGTGAGGTTGGTCTGCTTGCTGTTCTTTTCTCTTAACCTTTTACTTACTTACTCTTGTATATACTTTCATTGGATTTTTTCAGTGCATATCTACATAGTTTTGTCATTCAGGTTTCTTTTGGGGTTGGAGTTATGGAGGGTTTTCCTGTCTGACCCAGGCTAAAGTATCATGAGTTTAATATGCATGAGAGTGATCTTTGGGAGAGGATGAAGAGAATAATAGACTTAGACTTAGGGCATGAGTATAGGGTACATTTTTGAGGTTGTCTACCCCTGAGGCTTCCAAGGGGAGATCAGGGGAGCTCCAGATATTGAAAATGACAAACCATGGGTTTGCCTGTTTTTACAAATACCTTTGATATTCTGAAATGCTGGAATCCTAAAACTTTTAATAAAACTTTTGGGTGATGACTCTAGCAGAGCTTTTGAAGAGCAAGGACAAAAGGCTATTGCTTATCAGTCCTTATAGAATTGAATTATGTATTATGAAAAATATAACCTCATATTAACTTTTCACCAGCCCTGTTGTGAAGTGGTATATTTCATGTCACTTTTTGTATGTGTAGCCAATCATTTCAGAATTTTTTTCTACTTCTTCAGTATCCTTTTAAATTTCATATTGGATCATATACTTTTTTTTTTAAATTTTTTATTTATTTATAATAGTCACAGAGAGAGAGAGAGAGAGGCAGAGACATAGGCAGAGGGAGAAGCAGGCTCCATGCACCGGGAGCCCGACGTGGGATTCGATCCCGGGTCTCCAGGATCGCGCCCTGGGCCAAAGGCAGGCGCTAAACTGCTGCGCCACCCAGGGATCCCGGATCATATACTTAATAGTAAGCTACAAACTGAATTTCTCCCTCCAGTGATTATGAGTTAAGTTTATATTGTACAGTTCTTCTTTCATTGCTCAAAGATTCTTCTGGCATTACCTGGACTTCATAGCAGAGAAAACTATTCTATGTTACCTCTTCTGATATCAAGTAATGATTAGGTAAGATTATCTCACAACAGTGATCTAAATAAACTTATGGCTTACTTAAGTTTAGAAGAACCACAAGTTCTCTGAAAAGTCTTAAGTTCAAATGGGTAAAATGGCAACTATTTTTTTTTTTTTAAGATTTGTCCATTTATTTTAGAGACAGAGAGAGAGAAAGTGAGCACATGGGGAGGGGCAGCAGGAGAGAATCTCAAGCAGACTTTCTGCAAATCAAGGAGCCCAACTGAGGGCTCCATCCCAGGATGCTGAGATCATGATCTGAGCCAAAACCAAGAATTGGACACTCAACTGACTGAGCCACCCAGGCATCCCTGCATGTTGTTTCTTAGAATATTCATCTAGCTGATACCAATACTTGTTGTGAGGTGGAATGTCCAGGTTCACATTTCAGCCTTGCTACTTACTGATTGTATTATGTTGGACAAGTTATTTCAGCTCTTTTTGTTTAGATCCCACATTTGTAAAATGTGAATAATGTTATTTCTCATCTAATAGAGTTGTTTAGGAGTATCAAAAGAGATAATACATAAAGCATTTAGAACAGAGCCTGGTATTATACTACTCAATAAATGTTAATATAAAAATATATAATTAAATATATGTATTCAATTAAATATATTTAAACATGTTAGAACAGAATTTCCTTTATTGTTTCAGTCATTAATTTTTGAGCATATACAGTGTTCAGGGTATTGCCTGTAGAAAGTTCTTTGGAGTTGGAAAGATGATTTAGACACAGATTCTTTCTTCGTGTTGATATAAGATGGTTTAATAATAAGTTTGGTTTATAAAAAATACTTTATAGGTTTATCTGTTCATTTACTCATTTATTTAATAAAGTATCTGCTATGTTTTAGGGTTTTTTTTTTTTTTTACGTATTTGGGATATAACAAAACAAACCAGATTTCTGCTGTCAAATAACTTACATGTTTGTGAGAGGAAGCCAATGATAAATACGCTCGAAAAATCATCCCAGATAGTGATAATGCTTTAAGAAAATAAAATATTTGATGAGATATAGAGTGATGTGGACTCAGTGAGGAGATAACGTTTTAAACTAAGACCTGAATGACAAGATGGAGCTAGCTACATACAGATTTGGGGACAAAGCTTCCTGATAGAGGAAACAACAAATGCAAAGACTCTGAGAGAAAATAACCTTGGAATACTTGAAGTACAGAAAGATTAGTGTGCAGGAACATGGAGAGCAAAGAGTTGTGATAGGCAATGGTGTCAGGGAGTTTGGTAGAGATCAAGTCACAAGGCTTTGCAGTAGGCTGTGGTAAGGTGTTTGGATTTCATTTAAGTGTAGTGGTATACTTGAAGAGTTTTTTTTTTTTTTTTAAATATTTTTATTTATTTATTTATGATAGCTCCATGCACCGGGAGCCCGATGTGGGATTTGATCCCAGGTCTCCAGGATCGCGCCCTGGGCCAAAGGCAGGCGCCAAACCGCTGCGCCACCCAGGGATCCCAACTTGAAGAGTTTTAAACCTCACAGTGCCACCATCTGATAAGTGCTTTAAAAAGATCACTGTTAGGGGCGCCTTGGTGGCTCAGTCAGTTAAGCGTCTACTTTTGGCTCAGGTTGTGATCGTGGGTCCTGGGATAGAGCTCTGCATCAGGGTCCCTGCTCAACTAGGAGCCTGCTTCTCCCCCTGCTTGCGTGCTCTCTGTCAAATAAATAAATATAAATAAATTTAAAAAAATCACTGTGATTGCTCTGCAGATTATAGGAGATCAAGAAAGAAGATCACTTAGGAGGAGAGTCTTACTGCAGTGGTTTGAGTGAGTGATAGTAAGGACCAGAACTAGGGAAGTCGTAGTAGAGAAGGAAAGATGAGGGCTTTAGTTGTAGAGCTGACAAGACCAGGTGGTAGGATGGACATGGGGAGAAGAGAAATGTAAGAATCAAAGATGAACCCTAAGTTTTAACTTTTGAGTGATCAGTTGGATAGAGGTGCTATTTATTATAATAGGAAGACTGGAAGAGGTTCAGATATGGCAAGGAAAATATGAAATTATGTCTTGTCCTTGTTAAAGTTGAGATGCTCTGAAACATCTAACTGGAAATGTTTTGGAGGCAATTGGATACAAGAGTCTATACCTTAGTAGAGAGGTATAATTTGGAAGTCATAAGCATATAGATGATAGAAATAAGTGAAATCACCTGGGGACGGAGTGTAGGTGGAAAATATTTTAGGAACTAGTGTTCTGCAGTGGCACCTGGGTGGCTCAGTGGTTGTGTCTGCCTTTGGTTCAGGTGGTGATCCTGGGGTCCCAGGATTGAGTCTCACATCGGGTTCCCTGTGGGAAGTCTGCTTCTCTCTCTGCGTATGTCTCTGCATCTCTATGTTTCTCATGAAAAAAAGAAATAAAATTGTAAAAAAAAATAAAAGAACTAGTGTTCTATAATGCAGAATTTTGTTCTAAAAGTTATGTTGTTTGTGAAAAAAGAAAAGTCAATTAAATAGTTAATAAGGGGGTTTGAGTTGAGATTGAAGAAATATCAGAGGCAAATTTTAGATGAAGAAACTTAAGAAAGTTGATTGGATGTTAGCCAGGATGTTGGGTTTTGTTTATATCCTGGGTTTTTTTATATAAATAAAATATTATAAACTTTAATGAAAAATGGTACCTTTAGTCATTTTGTTAGGTCTTTCACTATAATAGTGGACTTTGAATCAGTCAATTTTATCTGTGTAAAAATCCCATTTTTACTATGTTCTATGTGATTTTTTTTTAAGATTTTATTTATTTATTTGAGAGAGAGTGTGTGAGAGAGAGAGCACTAGCAGGGTGAGGGGCATAAGGTGAAGCAGACTAGTTGCTGAGCAGGGAGTCTGATGTGGGGCTTGGTCCTGGGACTCCGGATCAAGCAGATGCTTAACTGACTGAGCCACCCAGGCACCCTTATCTGTGTGATCTTTAACATTTGCTTTATCAAAGTCTTTGTTTCTCATGTGTAAGCTGGGAATGAGGATACTTACCCATATTATATATATATATTTCTCTCTATATTCATACATATGTATATGATAAATATTATATGTATTTTTACTAACTATACCAGGCATGTACTAGGCACTCAAAAGATAGCTTTATGATGTTCAGTGTTGAGCTAAAATTCTTTTTGTATATTACTACTCTTCAATACACATTGTGTTGATCCTAGTGTTCCTTAGCAATGTAGATGGTGATGCTGGTTTGAGGTATAAATTTCTGATTTCTCACTTTAGCTGTATAAACTGGGGCTATTCTGTAAAGTAGGATTATGGATAGCCATTTTTTCACTCAACTAAATTGATTGTAAGGTAGCCAAGGCACTATGTCATTGCAGTGTTATGTTTGGGGTTTTTAGCTACCTCTTAGAGACTTCCAGGTGTACTATTCAAAACATATTTCTTAAACTTTAGACCAGAAGGAACCTTAGACATAATTTCTCCCCTCCTCCTCCTCCACCACACTTTCTGAAATTGAGATACAGAAAAGGTGATTGTCTTGCTCAAGATAGTAGAGCAGGAAGTAGTATTGTCCTAACCCTTAGCCAAGTGTATTTGTGTCACATTTGGATTTTAATACTTTATCTGAGTTCATAATTTGCTGGTTACAATGTTTTAGAAATGGATGGTTTGAGATTATAGAGTCTTGACATTACACAACATTTTATTTGATGATTACCTCTAAACTGTAATCATATCAGAAATGTAGGTTTGTTGCCACAGGGCATACTAGTGATCAGCAGAATTCACCAGATGGCCTTTATTTTGTATTGAGCAAAATAAATAGCAAGGATCTTTACATAAAGTCACCAGTATGAATTAGTAAGCAGAAAAAAGTCACAAAGGGAATATTATTCTAGCCAAAAAGATGAAAGTACTTTGAAAAAAATGTCATATAAGCAGTGACGTTTCATAAAAAATGTTTCACTGACTGTTGAGGTGTTTAAAAGCATTTAATGATCTCATTTCATATGTTTATATATCAGAGAGGCCTTTCCTGACCACTCTGTAAAATAGCACATTCCCATAACTCTCTGTGTACCTATTCTACTTAATTTTTTTTATCCGTCACTTACCACTATCTGATAAGACATTTGTATGTATATACATTTACCTATATAATTAGTAATTAACTAGTTTGTGATTTTTCTTTCATACTAGAATGTCCGCTTCATGAGAACAGGGACTTTATCTAGCCCGTGATTGGTGCTTAAAATGGTTGTTTGGCTGTGGAAAACAGTTTTGCAGTTTCTAAAAATTAAATGTAGGATTACCCCATGACCCTGCAATTTTACTCCTAGGTGTATGCCCAAAAGAATGTTTATAATAGCACTACTGCAGTAGCCAGTACATCCATCCAATGGATAAGTGGCTAAACAAACTGATATATACATACAATGAAATGTTATTTAGCCATAAAAAGAAATGACAGTTTGACAC
This sequence comes from Canis aureus, assembly GCF_053574225.1. NCBI lineage: Eukaryota > Metazoa > Chordata > Mammalia > Carnivora > Canidae > Canis > Canis aureus. Next base: position 25,456,857 of record NC_135637.1, on the reverse strand, counting down.
ATACTACAACATGAATGCGCCTTAAAAGCATTCTACTGAGTGAGAAAAGCTAGACGTAGAAGGTCACATATTATATGATATTTATATGAATTTGTCCAGAATAGACAAATCCATAGAGACAGAATACACATTGATGGGGCTGAAGGACAGGGGCAAAAGGAGAGAAACTGCTTAATGGGCGTGGGGTTTTACTTTGGAATGATAGAAGTGTTTTGGACCTAGACAGAGGTAGTAGTTGCACAACATTGTAAATGTACTAGATGCCACCGAATTGTTTCCTTTAAAATGGTTAGTTTTATGTTATATGAATTTTACCTCAATAAGTTATTTTTTATTTTATTTTTAAAAATTAAAAAAATATTTATTTATTTATTTAGAGGGGGAGGAGCAGAGGAAAGGGGGAGAAGTAGACTCTCTGCTGAGCAAGGAAGGAGCCTGATGCAGGGCTTGATCCTGTGACTTTGGGAGATGCTTAACTGACTGAGCTACCTAGGTGCCACAACAAATTATTTTTTAAAATGCTTGCTTGCTGAACAATCAGTGTGACCAGTTTGAATGTTTGCTATGTATAGGGTACTGTATAAAGTTACCAATTGTTAGCTCTGGGATCTGAGCAAAATAGGAGAGTAGGAACAAACAATGATTAGACTAAAATTCTACAGAAGTTTTTGATTCATATGGGAGAAGGAAAATACTTGATTGACATGGAGCACACATAGAGATAGTTCCTAAAACCTGATGTAACATGAGAGATAGAGTAGAATAAGACTGTGGTGCATATTGAATCTCTGTGACTGTGACGTTCACTTATCAAGTTCAGAAATGCTAATTCTTCAGCTCTTTCCTTCCCAAGAGACTGACTGCCTGTATGACAGAGCTCATTTTACCTACCCTTCCTTACTTTATCCTTATTGTGGATCCTACATTACAGCTGAAATCTTTCCAACTTGGAGGTGCAGTGGAAGCATTGCAGCCCAAATCTATACTTTAATTGGCTAGAAGTATCACTGTTGAGTGACATGATCTTTCTTCCTAGGGGAATGAAGGAGAACAGTACCAAGAAATTAATCCAAATTCTGCCTCAACATTTGAATCCAGTCATTTTATCCCAGCAGCTAGAAAAGCTTGTCCTTTTTCAAAATAGAACAAATTTCCTATTCCCATCTTTTCACCAAGTTTCATTCTGTAGCTTTGTTGGCCTCTGCTGTCACATGCAAACTTTCTGCATTTTGCTAATCAGAATCTAGATAAATTTGGATTTTTTTAAGTTATAACCAAGTGTCCAGACTTAGTGTTTTCCATACTAAAGTATAGCCTTTTATGTATGTTCTGGAGTCACCAAGTACTTTTTTCCCTTAATTTTCCCATGTTCCATTTCCTGTTTATATTCCCATTTTTTTTTAAGATTTATTTATTTATTCATATTGAGAGAGAGAGAGAGGCAGAGACACAGGCAGAGGGAGAAGCAGGCTCCATGCAGGGAGCTTGAAGTGGGATTCGATCCCCGGTCTCCAGGATCACACCCTGGGCTGCAGGCGGCACTAAACCGCTATGCCACCGGGGCTGCCCAATATTCCCATGTGTTTAATTATTAGCGGTGATTTCCCTATTATAGGCATCTCTCAAAATGGGGGAATATCTAAGCAGTAAGCCCAGGGTTATTCTCATATGTAGATTGTAACTGCTTTTCTATGGAAATTAATAATGAACAACTAAAATTTCTGTGGTATGTCACCTGTCATGTAAGTGACAGAAATAAAAGTTAAAAAGAAACATTTCACTCTTTTAAAAGTACCGTCTTGAAATAGTTAGATTTTTATGTTGCATAAACTTTATAGATGTAATTCAATATATAACAAAAATAGAATAACAGAGTAGAATCATGGTTAAAGAGCACAGGTTTTTGGAATCAGACCTGAACTTGTATCGCTTCTCTATTATTAGCTGGCTGTGTGACCTTGGACAACCATTTAACCTCAATAATCTTCAGTTTATCCATTTACAGAATGAGGATGATCAACCTATCTGGTGTGTAAAGCCCTTTAAAAAATGGGATCTGACATGTCATCACGAGTGATTATTCTTTTAAATGAATGAATTTGAAAATACAATAGGAAAACCTGCAAGGTAACTTCTCTTTTTTGCAGCTGTGAACACTTGACTGCATTTTCGCTTTCTTGGTTTGCTTTCCTCCCTAGCTATTCCTGCCATTGTTTCATTTGATAGGAAACAGTCTTAATTAAGAGCATAGAAAAGCATTAAAAGTAGGCTAATCTACAAATGAAATGCCTCTTCCTCCTCCAGAACCTCAGTTTTTGACTTGGTTCTTATGTACGTATGCAAATGAAACTCTGAAGAACTGTGGAGAGGACCTAAATAAAACATTGGTTTACCAGTCATCAGATTGTTAGTGTGCTAGAGAAATGTGCCAGACTGCTTTTGACAGAACCAGAATGAAAGGCTTTTTAAACAGCATGCCAAATACTAATTAATTTTTTGAGCATTTCAAGATTCCTACTGAGCTTATATTCCTAAGTCTTTCTGTAGAGTCTGTGACCTGATATTATTGCCAGAAAGTTGATGATGAGGTCAGAAGTGTAAAATCTTAGTTTTATAGAAAGATAGTTGGCATAAAACCTTGGGCTCTATGCAGAGCTTAGTTACATGAGAAACAAGTGTCTGAAAAACAAGAGAAAGAAAATTGTTGGATATGTTTGCAAGAATTTTCCTAACTCATTAAACAAATGCTTTTAGAATGAATGCTTGTAGCAGCACTCTTGTTTCTCATATATAGCCTTTGTGAGATTGCTGTGGTAATCATTGTGACTGACAGTTCACATCTGGAGACTTGTCAAATCTGCATATTGATAACCCCCATTTGGCTTTGCTTCTTCTGTAACATGAGCTTGTTGTTTGCCTTTTTCTCTCCCTCAGGAAGGAGATGCCCAATCTGATAGGTAAAAATGGTATCTTTCTATAGTTTTATTTTTCATTTCTTATATTATTCAGTAAATATTTTAAAAATATGAATGGGTTCATTTTAACAAAAGCTTGGAGGGGAAGGGAAGAAAGAGGATAGCACGAGGGACTGGAATGGGGGTGGAGGAAAAGGAAAACGGAACGGAAGAGATAAATTGAGAACGGATGATAGAATGACAAAGATGAGGAGACTTGGGGTACTGGATAGAAGAGTGGGGAAGGTGGTTATTTTGAGGGTAGTGTCAGAATTTACTCACTTGTCATTTTAAGCTTTGAGATTCTGATTATCACCTGTTACCCACTGTCCTTTGAAAACGTTTAAGTAGTTTTGATTCACCAGCATTATTTTTATTTTTTTATTGGAGTTCAATTTGCCAACATACAGCATAACAACCAGTGCTCATCCCATCAAGTGCGCCCCTCAGTGCATGTCACCCAGTCACCCCAACCCCCCGCCCACCTCCCTTTCTACTACCCCTTGTTCATTTCCCAGAGTTAGGAGTCTCTCATGTTCTGTCACCTTCATGATATTTCCCACTCATTTTCTCTCCTTTCCCCTTATTCCCCTTCACTATTTCTTATTCCCCAAACGAATGAGACCATATAATGTTTGTCTTTCTCCGATTGACTTACTTCACTCAGCATAATACCCTCCAGTTCCATCCATGTTGAAGCAAATGGTGGGTATTTGTTGTTTCTAATGGTTGAGTAATATTCCATTGTATACATAGACGACATCTTTTTATCCATTCATCTTTTGATGGACGCCGAGGCTCCTTCCACAGTTTGGCTATTGTGGCCATTGCTGCTATAAACATTGGGGTGCAGGTGTCCTGCCGTTTCGCTGCATCTGTATCTTGGGGTAAATCCCCAGCAGTGCAATTGCTGGGTCGTAGGGCAGTTCTATTTTTAACTCTTTGAGGAACCTCCACATGGTTTTCCAGAGTGGCTGTATCAGTTCACATTCCCACCAACAGTGCAAGAGGGTTCCCCTTTCTCCACATCCTCTCCAACATTTGTTGTTTCCTGCCTTGTTAATTTTCACCCTTCTCACTGGTGTGAGGTGGTATCTCATTGTGGTTTTGATTTGTATTTCCCTGATGGCAAGTGATGTGGAACATTTTCTGATGTGTTTGTTGGCCATGTCTATGTCTTCCTCTGTGAGATTTCTGTTCACGTCTTTTGCCCAGTTCATGATTGGATTGTTTGTTTCTTTGCTGTTGAGTTTAATAAGTTATTTATAGGAGATCCCTGGGTGGCTCAGCGGTTTAGCGCCTACCTTTGGCCCAGGGAGCCATCCTCGAGTCCCAGGATTGAGTCCTGTGTCCGGCTCCCAGTATGGAGCCTGCTTCTCCCTCTGCCTGTGTCTCTGCCTCTCTGTGTGTCTATCATGAATGAATAATAAAATCTTAAAAAAAAAAAAAAAGTTCTTTAGAGATCTTGGATACTAGCCCTTTATCTGAGAGGTCATTTGCAAATATCTTCTCCCATTCTGTAGGTTGTCTTTTGTTGACTGTTTCTTTTGCTGTGCAAAAGCTTCTTATCTTGATGAAGTCCCAATAGTTCATTTTTGCTTTTGTTTCTCTTACCTTCATGGATGTATCTTGCACGAAGTTGCTGTGGCCAAGTTCAAAAAGGGTGTTGTGGGCTGCTCTGTGGCTCAGCGGTTTAGCGCCACCTTCAGCCCAGGGCCTGATCCTGGAGACCTGGGATCGAGTCCCACGTCAGGCTCCCTGAATGGAGCCTGCTTCTCCCTCTGCCTGTGTCTATGCCTCTCTCATGAATAAATAAATAAAATCTTTTATTAAAAAAAAAAAAAAGGGTGTTGCCTGTGTTCTCCTCTAGGATTTTGATGGAATCTTGTCTCACATTTAGATCTTTCATCCATTTTAAGTTTATCTTTGCGTATGGTGTAAGAGAATGGTCTAGTTTCATTCTTCTGCATGTGGATGTCCAATTTTCCCAGCACCATTTATTGAAGAGACTGTCCTTTTTCCAGTGGATAGTCTTTCCTGCTTTGTTGAATATTAATTGACCATAGAGTTGAGGGCCCATTTCTGGGTTCTTTATTCTGTTCCATTGATCTATGGATTCACCAGCTTTATTTATTTATTTATGGATTCACCAGCTTTAATCCTTACTTCGTTAAAGGTTTCATTCTGGAAGGGGAAATCAGAAGAACCTACTGGAATGGAAATTCTCCTGGATTCAACAAGCAGTGACTGGTATAAAATCATGTTAAGGTCAGATTTGTCATTTATGATTAGATAGGTCTTTATAGTCCCAAAGGAAAAAAAACCTTATCCATAAGAGTTTATTGTAAATAAACAATATAGGTACATTAGCACTGAAAGCCACCCTAATGAGGTTGTACTCACCCCTGACGCAAACACTGGAAATGCAGTGGTTATTATGGAAAACCAGCCTGCTTATAGTTCACAACCTAAGCTAAAGTGGCTCTCCTCATTCCATCTACTGTTTGTATATTTTCAAGAGGGACAATTTGATTGGATCAGCTGCACGGAGTACCCCATTTGGTTGTAGTTCTGTGAAGATATCTTAGAGGTGTTTCTTCTCCTTTGTACTTAGCCCATGTACATTGCCTTGACTTATGCATTTGAAATTGCTCAGGCAGCTGTGGTTTGAGTTTCTTTATTTTTTGGTTTGAGTCAGACATATGCTAGATGCTGGAAAATCATAAGTGAACAAGACAGGAAGTCCCGTGCATCATAGAGTTTACATTTTGGGAGTGTGAAGGTGGTGACACAGAAAATAAGCAAACAAATGTACAAGGGCATTTCAGATAGTCTTAGTCCAGAGAAGACAGTCATCAGGGTGATGTGCTACAGAGTAATTGGGAGAGTGTTTTAGACAGGGTAGTCCAAGAAAGCCTCTCTGAGAAAGTAACATTTTAACTGAGGCCTCAGTGAGCTCTGGCAGACATAGCAGCAAGCACAAAGGCCCTGAGATTGGTTCGCTTAGACTTTTAAAAAAACCCACTTTGGGGGTGCTTGTCTGGCTCAGTCAGTAGACCATACAACTCATTTTTTTTTTAATGGTAGTCACAGAGAGAGAGAGATTGAGAGAGAGAGAGGCAGAGACATAGGCAGAGGGAGAAGCAGGCTCCATGTACCGGGAGCCCGACGTGGGATTCGATCCCGGGTCTCCAGGATAGCGCCCTGGGCCAAAGGCAGGTGCTAAACCGCTGCGCTACCCAGGGATCCCTAGCATACAACTCTTGATCTCGGTCATGAGTTTGAATCCCACCTTGGATGTAAAGATTACTTAAAAATAAAATCTTAAAAAAATAGAACCCCTTCCCCCACTTTTAATAATGGGAAGATTCAAACATCCAGAAAAGTAGTGACAGTGTAATGAACTCTCATGTACTCATCATCAGTTTCAATGATGAAGTTTCCCATCCCCATATTATTTTGACATCATATTATTTTCTAGACATCATATTATTTTATCTAAGAATATTTCAGTATGGTTCTAAAGATAAGGTCTCTTTTAAAAAATATGACCAGACTATTATAACTAATCAGAAAAAAATTTGACACTCTTTTTTAATATCATTAAATATCTAGTCAGTATTTAACTTCCATTTGTCTCGTAAATGCTTTACCAGTTATCTTTTGTCACAGTTACACAATATAATAGCCACAAAACCTCACAGGTATAAAAGAGTAAACACAGTCTGCGGATCACTGGGTGGTTCTTTTGCTCTAAGCTGGATTTGGAGGGATTCACTCATTTATCTATGGTCATCTTTGGGTGGACTAGGTTGGGCTTTTTCACATATTTAAATCCTTGATTGGGCTGACTTGATTCTGCCCCACATATTTTTTCCTCCATTTGGCAGTGGGCATATTTTCATGATGAAAACAGAGGAGCAAGGACAAAGTCTGGTTCTTAGAGAGAAAGTGTGAATGAATGAGTGCTTTTCAAGCCTCTGCTTTCCTCACCTTTGCTAATGTCCCATTGGGCAAAAAGCAAGTCAGAGTGGGAGGGTATTATAAGGATGCATGACAAAGTGGTAAATTCAGGAAAGCCATTCATTGAGTTTATTAATGTGGTTACTCTAATACAAATGCTGTCAATGATTTTCTTTTGCATTTTGTATGAATCAGAATGCAAATAAGGTCCGCACATTTTAATTATTGTTACTTCTAGGTTCTTCTCCCTTCTCTTTTTTTAGCTTGTATTTTATTTTTAAAATGAGAATTGGGAATTTATAATAAACATTGAGAAGGCCAATGTGATTGGAATATAGTAATAAGGGCTAGAAAAATAGGCAAGGTTTTAGAGGATATAGGCTAACTCATTCAATGCCTTATGGATCATGGGAAGGAGCTTGAGTTTTAGTCTAAGAGCAGTTGGGAAATTATGCTGGGTTTGGAGCTGGAGGATGACATGATTTGATTTATATTTTGTTTTTGATAAATCCAAGGTACATTTACAAGTAGTAGAAATACACTGATGAATTTTGACAAATGTATACACTCATGTAACCACTACCGCAATCCAAGATATCAATCATTTCCATTACCCTAGAAAGTGTCCTATTGCCCCTTTACAGTCAGTCTCTCCTTTTCCAGTCTAGCAACCACCAATCTAATGTCCACATTAGAAGTCACAGATTAATTGTACCTGTTCCAGAACTTCATATTAATGGAACTATTCTGATATATAATTTTGTATTAGGCTGCTTTCACTCAAAATAATGTCTGTAACATTCAACCTTATTGTTTCAGGCACTAGCAATTCATTTATTTTTATTGCTATGTAATATATAATGGTTTGACTATACTACAGTTTCTTTATTCATGTGTTGATGGACATTTGAGTGGTTTCCAGTTTTTCGACTGTTATGAATAAAGTTGCTATAAACATTTTTATATAAACATGTCTTTTGTAAATATGAAGCAGGCTCCATGCAGGGAGCCTGACAGGGGACTCTATCCCGGGTCTCCAGGGTCACGCCCTGGGCTGAAGGGGGCGCTAAACCGCTGAGCCACCCGGGCTGCCCTGTTTCTGTTTTTTTTTCTTTCTTTCTTTCTTTCTTTCTTTCTTTCTTTCTTTCTTTCTTTCTTTCTTTCTTTCTTTCTCTTTCTTTCTTTCTTTCTTTCTTTTTCTTTCTTTCTTTCTTTCTTTCTTTCTTTTTCTTTTCTTTTCTTTTCTTTTCTTTTTCTCTTTCTTTCTTTCTTTCTTTCTTTCTTTCTTTCTTTCTTTCTTTCTTTCTTTCTTTCTTTCTTTCTTTCTTTCTTTCTTCCTTCCTTCCTTCCTTCCTTCCTTCCTTCTTTCTTTCTTTCTTTCTTTCTTTCTTTCTTTCTTTCTTTCTTTCTTTCTTTCTTTCTTTCTTTCTTTCTTTCTTTCTTTCTTTCTTTCTTTCTTTCTTCTTCTTTCTTTAAGATTTTATTTATTTATCCATGAGAGACACAGAGAGAGAGAGAGAGAGAGAGAGAGAGGCAGAGACACAGGCAGAGGGAGAGGCGGGCTCCACGCAGGAAGCCCAAAGCGGGACTCAATCCCGCGTCTCCAGGATCAGGCCCTGGGCTGAAGGCGGCGCTAAACTGTTGAGCCACCCGGGTTGCCCTGTTTCTGTTTTTCTTGAGCAAAAACTTAAACAGAATTCTTTTTAAAATTTTTTCTTTTTTTTTTTTTTTTTAATGATCGTCACACACACAGAGAGAGAGAGAGGCAGAGACATAGGCAGAGGGAGAAGCAGGCTCCATGCACCGGGAGCCCGATGTGGGATTCAATCCCGAGTCTCCAGGATCGCGCCCTGGACCAAAGGCAGGCGCTAAACCCCTGCACCACCCAGGGATCCCTTGAGCAAAAACTTAAGAGTGGAATTGTAGAATCATATGAGTTTAGTATATTTCAATTTTATTGCTATTGCTTTTCAAAATTGTACCACCTCATTACTAATCAAGGAAATGTAAATTAAGACCACAGTGAAATACTATGTTCACCTAATAGATTTATACAAGTGCCATTACAGGGGCACCTGCCTGGCTCAGTCGGTAGAATGTGTGACTCTTGATCTCAGGGTTGTAAGTTTAAGCCCCATATTAGGTGTAAAGATTACTTGAAAAAAAAAAAAAAAAACTTAAGAAAAAAAAAAGGAGTGCTATTGTAGAAGTGTCATGGTGAGAATGTTAACTGGTATAACTGATTTTGAAAATAGTTTGACAATATTTTGAAAGTTGAATTTTAAACTTTATACTCTCCAGCCCAGTGATTTCACATCTAGAAACTCTTGTACAAGCACTCTAGGAGCTACGCATTAGAATTTGAGAATAACACTATTTATGATAGAAAAAAAAAAAACTGGAAACTACCCCTGTGTGCTGACAGGATAAAGAATAAATTGTGCATATTCACACATTACAATTTTACACATTAGGGAAAATGAATGAACTATAATTGTAGGCATCATTAATAAAGTTAATAAACAAGCAAAACTAAATATTTTGTTCAGGCATAATATGACAAAACTATATCACAAAAGGCAAGGAGATGATAAACACAGCATTAAGAATATTTCCACAGGCAGGATGCGGGTGGAAGGAGTGGTGGAGGTAGATGCAAGTTGTTGGTAGTGTTCTGGTCTTGGATTGTTTTATAACTTAAATATAATCTTCAATATATCTTACGACATCAATTCACTGTTTTCTAGTTTTCATTGTGGCAGCTGAGAAGTCCAGTACTATTCTGATTCCTGATTTTTGGTATGAAAACTGGGTTTTTTTTGTTGTTGTTGTTGCTATTCTTTCTTTACAAGCTTATAAGATCTTTTCTTTATCCCTAGCATTCTATAGTTTCACAACAATGTACCTTCACATGGATGTTTTGATTCTCTATGTTCAGGTAAATGTTTTACAGGACTTAGAGGCATAGAGTTTGATAGTTTAGTTTACTAGTTTTGTTCATTCTCTCTTCCTAGAATTTTTGCTACTGGGATTTTCAACTATATGGACCTGTCATTTAATTTTTTAACGTATTTTGTCTCCTAATTTCATTACTTTGTCATTTTTGCTCTACTTTTGGAGACATCTCTTCTATCCTATCTTTCAATTCTTGTATTGAGTATTTAATTTCTTTTATCATATTTTTAATTTCAAAAATTCCTTTTGGGGTACCTGGCAGGCTCAATAGGTATAGATCATGTGACTCTTATTAATCTCACAGTCATGAGTTCAAAACCCATATTGGGTGTGGAGCCTACTTAAAAAAGAATCTGATCAGGGGCACCTGAGTGGCTCAGTTGGTTAAGCATCTTTTTGGCTCTGGTCTTGAGCCAGGGTCCTGGAATTGAACCCAGAGTCTCCTTTTCCCTCTACTTTTCCCCTCCCTAACTTATGTTCTCATAAATAAACAAACAAATACATAAATAAATAAATTCTTTAAAAACAATCTGTTCAAAAAAATTCCTTCCTAAAAAAATTGAGATATAGTCCACATACCATAAAATCTATTTTTAAAAATGTCCAATACAGTGGTTTTGAGTTTACTCATAAGGCTGTGCTACCATCACAATAATCTAATTCCAGAAAATTTTCATCATTCCAAAGTCCCTACTCACTATTCATTCTCTTTTCTCCTAATTCCCCAACCTGTGGCAAAAACTAATTTACTTTCTGCCTCTATAGATTTGCCTGTCTGGACATTTCATATAAGTGGAATCATATAATATGTGTCCTTTTATTTCTGGCTTCTCTTAGCATAATGCTTTCAAAGTCAATTTGTGTTGTAGTATGTATGTTCTCTCTCCCAGTGCCATCCCTGCCAGTGTTCTTTTTTAGTATTTTCTGTTCTTATTTCATTCAAGCAGTATTTTCTCTTACTGTCTTTTGAAGGGTATTAATGATAAATATTTGAAGTGTTTATGTACATATTCTCTACTTTTACCAACTTATTTTTTTCTATTTGTTTCAGTGTCTGCTTTTTATATTAGATGTTTTCTAGAATATGTCTATCTACCATCCTTATTTTTCTGCTTAGATTTAAGAATGATACAGTAAAACTTAAAGGACTCTCTAAGCAAAGGGTGAGACTTACGTATTGTGCTTTTCATCACATGATGATCTCGCTGAGCTCTGGAATTCCTTTGGGTCTTCTATACCCCCTTTTGGATATAGATAGATCCTCTAGCACCAACTCTTCCATTTTCCTGCCCGAGGATTTATGTTTGGCTGCCTGTCAGTGTTCTGAGAGCCAGACATGTAAGTCTTTAATTCATCCACATGTTTTCACTGTAGAATCCTGCAACTTTGCCTATTACCTCTTAGCCTGGAGACTTCTGTTTTCCTTTCTCCAGGCTTCTGCCAGAAGAGGGAGGAGCAGTCATCTGGGAGTGTAACTACTTCTTCAACAGACTTTCAACCTATCTTCCTGTTTCTAGACTGTCCTCATCTCAGCTTCCAGAGGCACGTGGTTCTGCCACTTCCTGAGCCTGATGAGGATTCTGTAGTATAAATTGTACTGCTTCATGATTTTTCTTCCTGGCTTAAGTTTTGGTTCTGCTAAGTCAGTTACCACTGGTCCATCTGCTTTTAGCTTTTAAAACTTTGCTATTTTTGCTTCTTCTCCTGATTTTTTTTCGTTGTGAGTTTATGTATTTATAAAAACATTTTATTGTCATTTTAGCAGAATTTTGGAAGAGAGGAGACCTAAACGCATGTGTTTAATTCACCATATTCAACTACTAGTAATTATTTTAACAGGGGTTTAAGAAAATTGTATTAGCTTGCCAGGACTGCCGTAGCAAAGTACCACAAACTGGATGGCATAAACCGCACAAATTTATTTTCTCATAGTTCTGGAGTCTAGAAGTCTGAGATCAAGGTGTCAGCAGGGTTGATTTTTCTGAGACCTCCCTCCCTGGCACGTAGATGGCTGTCTTCTTCAATCTTTACATGGTCTTTTCTCTGTAAGTATGTGTGTCCTAATCTTCTGTTCTTAAAGGAACACTAGTCATATTGTATTAGGGCCCACCCACATGACCTCATTTTACCTTAATTACCTCTTTAAACATCCTATCTCCAAATAAAGTTACATTTTGAGATATTAGGGGTTAGGACTTCAACATTAGACCAATGACAAGAATATTTTTGACATTAATTAAATTATTGATTATATTATTTTCAAATTGTATACCTTTTCATTTTCATTTCATTACTGTGTAAAGAAATCTTTTATGTTTATAGAAACAACTATGGATCACTTTTTATTTTTTAAGTTATACTTTCCTCAAATATAATGAGGAGTTATACTTTTCAATATAATGAGATTGGAAGTATTTTTTTAATTTAAAAAATTTGTTAAGATTTTATATATTTATTCATGAGAGATACAAAGAGAGGCAGATACATAGGCAGAGGGAGAAGCAGGCTCTCTACAGGGAACCCGATGTGGGACTCGATCCTGGGAATCCAGGATCATGCCCTGAGCCAAAGGCAGAAGCTCAGCCACTGAGCCACCCAGGTGTCCCTTTAATTTAATTTTTTAAAAGATTTTATTTATGTGAGAGAGAGAGAGAGGGAGAAGCAGACTTCCTGCTGAGCAGGGAGCCCAACTGGGGGCTCCATCCCAGGACCCCAGGATCGTGACCCAAACTAAAGATAGACACTTAAACGAATGAGCCAACCATGCCCTGAGATTGGTAATATTTTAACTAAGACTCTTTTGCCATTCTTTTGCAAGGATTAGAAACTCAGCCAAAGCTTATATAGAGTGTTTCTGTTGAGAAGTCTAAAGCCATTCTGATTGCAAATCTTTTCTTCATGATACTTTAATATCTTCCTTTCTCTAGAAGCTCATAAGATTTTCAGTGTTCTGAAATTTCTTGAAATGATACCTTGATGTAAGTGTATTTTTATTCATTGTGTTGGGCACTTAGTAGGCTTTTTCAATCTGGAAATAAGGATCCTTTGGAATTTTCCTTTTTTAAAAAAGTAAAGTATAGTTGACATATAATGTTACAGTAGTTTCAGGTGTATGACATAGTGTTTCAACAAGTCTATATTTTATGCTATGCTTACCACATTTGGAATTTTCTTGAATGATTTCTTTGGTGATTTTCTCTCTCTGATTTTCTTTTTCTCTTTTGCTGGACTATTTGTTATGCAGATGTTGACCCTTTTGGATTGATCTTTGAATTTTTTCCATATCATTTCTTTCTTGTTTTCAAATATTTTTCCTTTTCCTTCTTTGGTTTTATTTTCCTATCTTCCTGATGCATCCTATATTTTTATTACATATTTAATTTCCAAGAGTTCTTTTTTATTTTCTGAAGTGTTTTTTTTTTTTTTGTTGTTGTTGTTGTTTCTAAGGTAACCTGTTCTTATTTCATGCTTGTAGTTTTCCTATTTATACAGTTGAGGATACACACATATATATTTTCTTTGTGTGAAAATGTAATTTAGAAGCACAAAGGGATACAAAACAAGATGTATAATTTATCCCTGAGGAAACACTTGTGAACCACCCAGGACAAGTAATAGAAGGTACTTCTATACTATCCTTTTTATCTCCCATCCCCCACAAGAATTGTTTTTTCACTGCTTGAGGCTTATAACCTTCACTGGTTAAAGAATAACTATACAAGGCAATCTTTACCATTATTCTTTATAGAGAGAATAGTAGTTATTTAACCAAAGAAATGTCATTGTATTAAAAAGAGAGATACAGACATCAGGAATAAAATCATCCAGGGTGGAGAATTGGAATATGAAAGGTAGATATGATGTTTGATGTAAATTAATAAAGAAATGATAGATAAAAGTAGATGCTCTTTTGTGTCTTTGTTGGTTAGAGTGTGATAATGTATTTGGAGCTTTAATTAGCTATACAAGAAAAGCAGAATCTTTGAAGAAAAGTTTTTGATATTAACTTGTGCCATTCATTTATTAACCAATCATACATCATTTATTAAGCATTGAAGATTCAAAGATGCATTGAACATAGTCCCTGCCCTCCAGAGGCTCAGAAATGCTCTCTGACTTCAAATGGACCTTTCTTTAAAAGGTAAATCCTAATGAAGGTCAGAACGTGAAGCATGAAGTTTTTGCCGGAGCAAAAGAGATGTATCTGAGCAAAAGATTGGAATATTACGTTAATGTTCTCAGTGTTCTTTCTCATCTTATACAAAATTGCACTTCAGTGATTCCAAGGTTCAGTGGATTAGAGTAAAATCTTAAACCCAGGAAGATTAATTCAAATCCTGTATTAACCTATTTGATCATTTCACAGTATTAGTGGATAATTTGTAATTAGTGACAAGCATTTAGAGTTCACGAATAATCCTGTTTGGGTGATTGCTCCCTTGTTCTGACCTTCCATACTCTCTGTTGTTTCCAAGTGATGAATGGGCACTTTAGCTCTCCATTGTTCAGGACATTCTGCTTTTTCTTCACCAAATACTGCAATATCTTTCCAATTTATGTTAAGGATGCATCCCTTTTCACCTCACCCACTCCCATCTTTTCTTTTGTCACAGAGTCCTTGCTAGGTAAGTGTATCTTTGTTTCCCATGATTTTAGCTGTAGTATTTAAACCTGGATTAGGTTTCTGCTATGTTAGGATTTTGTTTTTCTGCATCACTAATCAAACAGTTTCTAATGACATCTTCTCTTTTAATGTGAATTGAAAATTGAGGTACTAAGAATTTCAGCATGATAATGATCTGTCCCATAGAGACACTACAAGAAAGGAGAATACTTTTTGGAAAGAGACTTGTGCATACATATCATTAAAAAGATAAAACACTGACAGACTAGTAATTATTCCTAAACGTACAACTTCCTAAGCTTTAAAATGTGAAAAGATTGGTGAATTTATTTGTTTCTCATTGTTAAGAATCCATTCTCTTATTTTACTAAGATCTAGTGATTCATGTTGGGAGAGTATGATTTCTGTACTAAACTTTTAAGATAGCTGTGATCTGTGAAGCACATTATGGTTTCTCTATTCATCCCCTGAATCTGTAGGCCTTAGGCTGATACATGGGGAAAATCTGCTCATATCATCTCTGGGTTTTGTATCTAATTTTCTCTGGGTACCCACTTCTCAGTACTGTTCTCTTCCTGCTAAAACTTTCTCTTTTTTCACTGCTTGTATGTGAGGTTTTGCCACACCAACAACCAATTCTCTGATACTCCAGATCCCACCATAATTCTCCAGACACCATAATTCATTCTCATTATGACCCAGAGTTAGCACAAACTGGTTGAGTAAGAGGTCCATCCCACAAGACTGCCTGCACTTTATTTTTTTTAATTTATTTTTTATTGGTGTTCAATTTACCAACATACAGAATAACCCCCAGTGCCTGTCACCCATTCACTCCCACCCCCCGCCCTCCTCCCCTTCTACCACCCCTAGTTCGTTTCCCAGAGTTCCCCCTAGTCTTTACATTCTGTCTCCCTTTCTGATATTTCCCACACATTTCTTCTTCCTTCCCTTATATTCCCTTTCACTATTATTTATATTCCCCAAATGAATGAGAACATATAATGTTTGTCCTTCTCCGACTGACTTACTTCACTCAGCATAATACCCTCCAGTTCCATCCACGTTGAAGCAAATGGTGGGTATTTGTCATTTCTAATAGCTGAGTAATATTCCATTGTATACATAAACCACATCTTCTTTATCCACTCATCTTTCGATAGACACCGAGGCTCCTTCCACAGTTTGGCTATTGTGGCCATTGCTGCTAGAAACATCGGGGTGCAGGTGTCCTGGCGTTTCATTGCATCTGTATCTTTGGGGTAAATCCCCAACAGTGCAATTGCTGGGTCGTAGGGCAGGTCTATTTTTAACTCTTTGAGGAACCTCCACACAGTTTTCCAGAGTGGCTGCACCAGTTCACATTCCCACCAACAGTGTAAGAGGGTTCCCTTTTGCCTGCACTTTAGATACAGTTACAAGTTCCAGTTTGTCACCTGTACTTCTGACCAACTGAGTATAAATGAGGGGTTATCCTGGCCCCTCCTCAGGTTCAATAATTTGCTATAACAGCTCACACGACTCAGGGAAGCACTTTATGGAAGAGATGAAAAGAGCAAGCTATGAGTGGGAGGGAAACAGAGCTTCCATGTCCTCTCTGGGCATGCTACCCTCCCAGTACCTCAATGTGTTCACCAAACCAGAAACTCTCAAAACCCTATCACTTGGGGTTTATAGGGAGGTTTTATTATGTAGGCATGATTGATTAAATCATTGGCCCTTGCTGACTACTAAACCTCCAGTCCCTCTCCTTTCTCTAGAGGCTGGAGAGTGAGGCTGAAAGTTCCAACCCTCAAAACATGCCTTGGTCTTTCTGGAGACCAGCCTTCATGGACCACTCATCTCATTAGCATATCAAAGACAAATACCACTCCAGAGATGCCAAGGATTTTAGGCGCTGTATGCCAAGAACATAGGACAAAGACCAAATATGTATTTCTTATTGTTTCACAACCACCTTGCTGAGTTTTGCTGTTTTTGATGCTGTTTTTAGGCTCCAGTCTCTTCCAATGTCCTTGCAAATGTACCTTTTCTTTCTCCTATTTTTTAGGGCCAAATATAATAATACCTTGTCATATTATTTTGTTGATAAATCTATGTTGATGTGTTCAGTTGATGCATTTATATTGGGGAATTCCACTTTCAGGGAGAAATAGAGTTTCATTTTAAGGCAAGACATGCTAGGGACACCTGGGTGGCTCAGTGGTTTAGTGCCTGCCTTCTGCCCAGAGCGTGTTTCTGGGGTCCTGGGATTAAGTCCCACATCGAGCTCCCTGCATGAAGTCTGCCTCTCCCTCTGCCTGTGCCTCTACCTCTCTCTCTGTCTTTCTCTCTCTCATGAATAAATAAATAAAATCTTAAAAAAAAGATTTTATTTATTTATTCACAAGAGATGCAGAGAGAGAGGCAGAGGCACAGGCAGAGGGAAAAGCAGGCAGCATGCAAGGAGCCTGACGTGGGACTTGATCCTGGGTCTCCAGGATTAGGCCCTGGGCTGAAGGTTGTGCTAAACCGCTGAGCCACCTGGGGCTGCCCAATAAATAAAAAATATATATATTTTTTAAAAAGGCAAGACATTTTAGAGATAATATCTAAAGCTACAAGGGTGACTCTTGTGGTAGAAATTTGGGACACTGTTTTTGACCTCGTGGCAAATACATTTTTTTTTTTTGGCAAATACATTTTTAATCTGGAGACTATGCATTATGGTTCTTTTCAAATTATACTGCATAACTTCTTGTACTTTCACTTTATTGGACTTGCTTTACATTTTAGCTAATACTCTGGTTGGCCTCAGTAAAATGTTGATATATTGTAATGAAATACTGGTATCTCATGGGACCTCATGGCAAGACGTGCAAGCTAGTACTTGAAGGGATGAATAAAAAAGCAGTTAGGAACTCAAGCAACCACTTTCTCAGTCTCTCTCTCTAGGGCCACATGGTCTCTGTATTAGTTTCCTGTAAACAAATTACCACACAGTTAGTGGCTTAAATAATAAATTTATTCTCTTTAACTTGTAGAGGCTCAGAAGTCTAAGATCAGTTGCACTGGGATCAAATCCAGGTATTGTCAGGGCCATGTTTTTCCTGAAGGCTGTAGGGGAGAATCTGTGTTCTTTGCCTTTTCCATCTTCTAGAACTACATTTCTGCACTCTTTAGTTCACATTCCCTTTCTTCTTCCATCTTCAAAGCAGCATAGCATCTTGCTTCTTTATCATATTGTCTTCTTCTTCTGTAGTAACATCTCCCTGTGCCACTCTTTTATAAGAACACTTGTAATTACAGTTAGGGCTTACCTGGATTATCCCCATCTCAGGATCCTCAACTTGATCACATCTGCAAAATACTTTTTGCTATATAAGGTAACATTCACTAGTTCTAGAGATTAGGACCTGGATATTTTTGGGAGCTATTATTCAGTTTTTATCTCTCTGCTGCTCCTCTGTCTGCAACTGATCATGCTACTTTTTCTGAAGACCAGCTTTCTCTGTTTGGCCTATTCATACCAAGCATGTCTAACCCACAAGGGCAGCCTTAGATTCTGGGTTCACAAGAGAATAGTTCAGGATGGTAAATAATAGAATTGAGTATCATTTCCAGATTCCTGTAAGAGGTAGTTTGAAGCTCTAACTTAGTCAGATGTCCATTCCTGGTCCAGCTTCCCATGGTCAGGTAGCAGATTCATGCAAACATGGTTTCAGACTCTCAATCATATTGAGGAGGTACAGTTCTCAAAGAAGGATAAGTAGGGGACCTAAATTGAGGTTGTTAAATTAGCCATAAGTAGAGACACAATAAATACATATTCTTAAAAATCACAATTGGGGGCAGCCTTGGTAGCTCAGTGGTTCAGCGCCACCTTCAGCCCAGGGCCTGATCCTGCAGACCTGGGATCGAGTCCCATGTCGGGCTCCCTGCATGGAGCCTGCTTCTTCCTCTGCCTGTGTCTCTGCCTCTCTCTCTCTCATGAATAAATAAATAAAATCTTTTAAAAAAAAATCACAATTGGAATGTTTCAGTTGTATTGAGAAGGATAACTCTAACAAGAAATGATAGAAACTTGATGATTACTTATCCCTTTGTCTCAAAACCAAATGAGAGTCAATCTTACAACTGGGGCCCTCAATATAGCATCATAAGAGGTAAACTCTTATATATGTGATACAAGTAGAAGATGAAAGAAATGATAATCTGACTAGAGGAGGGGATAGGACACATAGGCTGAGAATCAGATAGTTGTGTTTTCTTGTACTTTCACTTTATTGGGCTTTGCTCTACATTTTAGCTAATACTCTGGTTGGCCTCAGTAAAATGTTGATATATTGTAATGAAGTACTCGGATTTCATGGAACCTCATGGCAAGATGTGCAAGCTAGTACTTGAATAGATACAAAACTATGGCTGTTTAAATAGCTTTTTCCATCATTCAGATAAATAGATTCTATGGGCCTTGGGATTGCAACCTGAGCAGTAGGTGCAATTCCAATTTATATCATGAACTTAAAGATACCCTCCTTTAACCACTCCCATTGTTTGTAGACCAGCTGCAGATTTGCCATGGGGATCTATTCAGTTTCTTCTCAGAGAGGACTGTCTGTTGCTCCAAAATCATGCTCACATTCTTTGAGGATGTTTCCTTTTGGACACACAGTTATATTTGCATAGTATCCTTACTTTGAACTTTGTTTCCCTAAAATAAACAGGTTTTTTCTGGGTCTTTCAGATTGCTTTCACTGTAGGATATAAAAAAATTCTATGCTTGTGAATGCTCTAGGCACTTTCTTTTATATCTGCTTGTCATGTATCATTCCTAATATGACAATTCCATACTGAAGACTAATTGACGATCCATTAATTGATGGCACTTGAGATGGAAGAAAATGACCATATTCAACAGTATATTGTTAGTCTAGAAACGAATTGCTAACACAGCTGCCTCACTGAATAGGCTCACATGACGTGTCTGGTTGGAGCTAGATGCCAACAGATCAATAAGTACAGAGTTATTATAATAATTGAAAATCAGTATTAAAATTTAACAAATAGAAGCTATGGTTTTGTAATTTTTTATTGAATTTTCAAGAATTCCAGTTATTAGTGTGGATTATTCTTTAAAAGATGGAATAGGATTTATACTAGTAAAATACACAATTCCTGTTTTTTGGTAGGGGTGCTAATTTTTCACAAATAGAATAAAGTACCCATTTTCAAAATTATCTTCTGAATATATTCTAAGTTAAAGTGATAGTTGCCTCTTCCCATGCCCCTAATGTATTACTTAGCAAGTTCAGCAGATGTTAGCCTAGGTATATTGGATGTAAGAATGCTGATTATAGGATGTGGGGAAAAATAAGAATAAAGGGGTTATACTAGGAAACTAATGAAGACTGAGGGGTGGGCACTGCCAAAGCCTGGGCACCCATAAAGTACAGAAGATGTGGGTGCTGACCCACGAGTATATGCAGAGTGCTAGTCTCTAAACCATCTGGCTTAATGCATTTATATGAGCAAATTAGAGCTGTAAATGTAGCCATGCAGGATTAATCACGCACTGTGCTGCTCTTTTTTAGCCTTAGTGCCAAATCACATTTCACATTCTTTGTACTCTGTATGATTTCTTTAGATTTATTACTTCTGTTTGGTATACCATCTTTTATACAGCATTACTGCTCTACAGTGAAATTATTTTTCGTATCTCTACCTGCAACACAGAGGAGGGAATCTTGAGGGGAAAGAAGAAACAGAGAGCATCAAATCATCATTGTTTTTTTTTTTTCATTGCTCAAATGCTACTCAAAATTCTTTGTAAATTTACTGTTGCTTCTAGATTAATAATCTGTTGGCATTCTCAGTATAACCTTGTATTTTCTGCTATTTTTCTTTCTCTATCCCTTCCCCCCAGCTTTATTGAGATATAATTGACATAGAACATAGGGTAAGACACTTGTATGTTGCAAAATGATTACCACCATAGGGTTAGCAAATATCTCTGTCATGTCACATAAAAACCATTTTCTTTCTTTCTTTCTTTCTTTCTTTCTTTCTTTCTTTCTTTCTTTCTTCTTTCTTTCTTTCTTTCTTTCTTTCTTTCTTTCTTTCTTTCTTTCTTCCTTCCTTCCTTCCTTCCTTCCTTCCTTCCTTCCTTCCTTCCTTCCTTCCTTCCTTCCTTCTTTCTTTCTTTCTTTCTTTCTTTCTTTCTTTCTTTCTTTCTTTCTTTCTTTCTTTTCTTCTCTTTCTTTCTTGTGGTAATACCATTTAAGATCTATTCTCTTAGCAACTTTCAAGTACACAATGCACTATTATTAACTGTAACCCCTGTGCTGTACATTAGATCTCAAGAACTTATTCCTAGAAGCTTATACTGTACATATGTCCAGTTGATATTCTTCATGCCAAGAATTGGGAGACTTTTGAATGAGAAAATGTAAATTGACTTGTCTGAGGTCACAATTTAAGTCCTGGTGCTCAAAAACAGTGAAATGTGATAATCACTATGGCAGAAATTGCTCACTGTTCCCCAATATTCATTTCCCTTTCTTCTGTAGCAATAAACTCTGCAATTATTAGCTAGACTTCTAGCCACCCAGAATAAAAGATACATTTCCCAACCTCACAGCTAAGGTGTGCTCATAAAACTAATTCTGGTCTGTGGGATATAATGAGAAGTGTCAAGGCAATTTCTAGGACATATTTTTGTAGGGAGGGAGGTGGTTTTCTTCTTGTGTTTCTCCTTCCTACTGGCTGAAATGTGGATATGATGGCTTAAGTAGCTAGCTGGACTGTAGTTGAAAGGTGTGTGTTGAAGATGGAGGTAGGCAAGAGGGAATGGATACTTGATGGTAGTGGACGTATATCAGCCTTGGGCTTTTGATCTCTGGATTTTGTCTATATCAGAAAAAATTAAACTTCCCTCTTAGTAAAGATGCTATTATTTTATCTAGTATCTGTGGTTAAATCTAACTCTGAATAAAATAATCATTTCAAGAGAAGACTTATTTTGTGCCCATAGTAAAGTTGGGCCATTGACTATTTCTAGAATTCAGATACATATTTTTAAAAATGAAAATCTGGTTTCTGTTGTCTCATTATCTATGTCTGACCTATATATTTTACTACATGTAGAATTCATCTTAATTTTTGTGTTTCAGGAGGATAGATAAAATAGTTTTCTTCCAAATGAGAGAAACTACCTAAGTTAGTAACCAGAAAATGTAAATCCCTGATGTTTTATAGTTCTGCTGATTATATATGATTGCTGGACACAGAGGTGCAGAAATGCAATAAGAAACTGAAGTTTTGGGGGAGTCTATAAAATGAAAAGCATCTGGTGTGAAGTCTATAAAAGACCACAGTATCAGGTCAAGTTCTTTTGTGAGTTGAAATTTGGCTTAATATAAATGGCTTCCAAGTGGTATTGCTTCCTTCTGTTCTGGAAGAGGATATTAAAGCAGTGAAGAATGCTGTAGTTCAGTTCAGTGGACATAAAAATCCTGGGAGGGTCAACCTGGTAAGGATCATCCTTTCCAGGATTGAAAATGAAGTAATAACAGGGGGAGATAGTAGAAAAAGTGGAGATATCATACAAGTCCTGAGACAGAGAGAGAAAGAGGATATTTCATTTAAAATTCTGCTCTAAAGAAGATACAAGTCTGAGATGTTTTTTCCTTCTGAAGTGAGCAAATGAAGACCAATAGAATCTTATCACATTCTAATTTAGTCTTTTTCATAGATAGGAAAGAAAAGGCTTTCCTAAAGAAAATTGAAAAGTAAGCATCATCAAGAGATTATAAAAGATGTGCATGTAATCAGGAAAATGAAGGTGCCGATATGGTAAATTAGCATCTGGTTTCCTCACCAATTCTATGGAGTACAAACATGACACGGTTTTTCTTTTTTCTACAATCACTTCTTCCAACCATGCTCTGCCAAATCCCTCTTTGTGGGCAGTGTCCAGATTCCATAACTTTCTTTGTGCTTTTGGGTATTAAAAAATTCATTCTGGCCCAATTTAAAACCCCAATACTACATACACTTTAAAATTTTTCCTTTCTCCTATCTCCAGAGCCAGTGGTCCAGGCTTCATCCAGAAAAAATTTTCCCCATCTCTTCTGGGTCTCCCAGGAGAAACCTAATACACAGGGTTTCCCATGTATTAGGTTAGATATTAGATTAGTTATTTCTGTCTCCTTAGAAGGAAGGAGATGGAAAGGGTTATATGTTTCCCTCACTTTATTGGTCACTTGTAGCTCACTCACTGTTGATTGTTGCAGTTTCTTTGGTCAACATTGGCAGGTATCCAAATGCTAGTTATCTTATGGAAGCACGTGTATGGATATTTTGGAAGACCCTTTTGGAGCTTCTCCATTGCAATTTTATAGTATGAGAGATTAAGTTCCAGTTCTGTCTCTTCCAGCCTCTCAGTATCCACCTCTAGTGGTATACTCAAGCTCCTGCTGCTGGAATCTTCTCACCCCTAGGTAGTCTTCTGGGGTAGGATACCAGCAAGATGTCCCAAGTGATCTTCTGTGGTATCTAAATTTTGGAAATTCTTGCATCTCTGCTATGCCAATGATGGGAGTATAAGCTATTCCATAGTTGCCCCCTTTCTGCTAGTTCTCTCAAATTATCAGACCCAATCAATTATTCATTGCCTAAGCCAGTAGTTCTTAAAATGTGGCACCTAGACCAGCAGTGTTAGCATCACCTGGAAATTTGTTAGTTGTGTGAATTCTTGGGCCTGATGGGGCTCACTAATCTGTGTTCTAAAATGCCCAAACAGACAAACAAACAAAATGCCCAAACAGCTGATCTAACTGAATATCCAAATGAGGACTGAGATGCTGGCTTCTCTTACCACAAGTACTCTCAATCTTTATGATTAATTTTCCCTAGAAGCCCCCAGCCCCACTTTGACTAAGTTTAGGGAATGCCATATGATTCCCCAAGTAACTTCTTGGAATTTGTAATGTTGTTGTTGAGACTGGAAAGGTGGGGGTGGGGAAAGCAGTAGCATGAGGAGTATTATTTGGGAGTATTAGCTTATGGTATATTATGCTGGGGTCACAATGCCCAGATCTCACTGGCTTACAAGTACAAAAGTTTAGTTCTTAATCACATTGCGTATTCTATATTGGGTACAGGTCAATTGTAGGCCTGTTGCACAACATTTTTCTTCTAGGACCCAGACTAGGCTCAGCTCCTATCTGAGACATGCCAATCTCACAGCAGAGGAAAAAGAGATGTGTTGGAACCCTGTGATAGATCTTAAAATTCTGTTTAGATGTGGCATATGCCGCTTCTACTCCCATTCTGTCAGCAAAAGCTAATCATATGGTCACACTAACATCACTAGAGCATGAATTTTACTCATCTCAAAGGGAGGGATTTTATTTTATTTTATTTTATTTATTTATTTTTTTAATTCTTATTTATTTATGATAGTCACAGAGAAAGAGAGGCAGAGACACAGGCAGAGGGAGAAGCAGGCTCCATGCACCGGGAGCCTGACGTGGGATTCGATCCCAGGTCTCCAGGATCGCGCCCTGGGCCAAAGGCAGGCGCTAAACCGCTGCGCCACCCAGGGATCCCCAAAGGGAGGGATTTTAGAAGTGAGGATGATCTGGCTGTGATATCTGTCACCCCATTGATTGGCCAGCGTTGATTCTGCTGATCTGGTTAGCTAGGCATTGTCCCCTTCCTCCCTCACTGCTTTGTGTGCGTCCCTCCCAAAGCTGCAAGCTCAGTTGAAGAGGATGACCTTCCCCATAGAGGAGGACCCTTCTTCAGTCAAGGTATACGAGTAGCTGCATTCCCTTGCTAGAACTTCCAAATGAGCTTTCAAAGGGAGGGATTCTTTTTGGATGGGCCAAGCAGAGAAGAGCAGTATTTTGAACAAATAATACAACCTATTATAGTTGCTTAATAAATTGTAACTATTATTGTTAAAATATAATTCCTACTTGCAAATGATAACAGGAGAGGAAATACTAATAAATATGCAACAGAGAACAAATAATGCCAAACGATATACACTAAGTACAGTTATAACATGGTTTAGTGATAGGTTTGGGGTAGCAGGACATGAGAAGGAAGAGGGTTCCAGAATGGGGCAACAGATTAAGCCATGATCAGGATGAGGGTATACGTAACTGATAGAAAGGCCAGAGAAGAAACCACTCTTTATGGACTAGGGTAACCTGATTTATACTCAGGGAGGATAGGGTTGGCAAGAGAGGGTAGGCCCAAATTATAGAGCACCTTAAAAAATAAGGGAAAAATTGGATTTGATATTGTTGGTAGCAGGGTGTTTTATTAAAGATAGACGCAATAGAACCATATTGTCCAATGGAAAGGGAGAGCTAGACTGAGAATTTAGAATGCTATTTCTCACATTCATTAGCCATTTATTTTTGGACAAGTCAGTGATCATTCATTCATTCAACAAAGTAAGCTATTAAATATTACTGCTTACTAGGCACCATTCCAAGTACTGGAGGTATAAAGATGAAATGATAGAGAGCCTGCTTTTAACAAAGTTTTAGGCAGTTGGAAGTTAACTATAGAAAATGCAATAATGACTGTGGGCAAGGAGGTCACAATGAGGAACAAGCACAAAGTGTGCCAGATGTTTCTTAAGAGGCAGTACATAGGTAATCAGATCCTACCAATGGGTTAAGTTACTGTATTTTGAATATAATGGAGCCATTTACAATTAGAGGAGGTAGCTCCTGAGATGTCCTAGATATTCCTTTGGGTGGAAAAGCAAGTTGCAAATCAGTATATAAAGTATTCTCTTATGTGAGTTTGAAAAAATGTTTGCATATGCATAGACGAGTTCAGTGGCAATAGGAAGGATGAACTTAAAATTTTACTTTATACCCTTCTATCTGTTTGTGTTTTTACCACAATATATATATTTTTAAAGATTTTATTTTATTTATTTATAAGAGACACACAGAGAGAGGCAAAAATATAAGGCAGAGGGAGAGTCAGGCTCCAACAGGGAGCCTGATGGGGGACTCGATCCCAGGACCCCGGGATCATGCCCCAAGCCAAAGGCAGATGCTCAACCGCTGAGCTACCCAGACGTCCCCACAATATATTTTTAACTTTTAAATTAAAATTAGTTAAATAAAAAAAGTATCTCTCTATAATCAACCTTTACCTTACCCATGACTTTATCTCCAGACTTAAATATCCTAATACTAATGCCTTCATGTTAATATACTTTAACTCTGACCTGGCTTCTTTCATTTATTCTTTAATCCTAATAAAAGGAGTCTGCTTTACAGACTCACCAAATAGTTATTTTCTTCCTATAGATTCTGAGGTTCACTTCTATTATTTGTTTTGTTTTATTTTTAATTTTGATAAAATGTACATGTCATAACATTTGGCATTTTAAGCATTTTAAAATGTATATTTGTTCATATTGAGCCCTTTTTCTAAATGAACATGTTCCTCTACCTCCTAATTCCACCTCCTCAGGACAAGCAACATTCCTAAAAGGACAGCCTTGAAACTGATAGTTACTGCCACACCTGGAGTATTTGAGAATAGAGGACAATCTAGACAAGGAGACACATACCAAAGATCAGAGCCAGATCGTAGGTCAGGTGTCAAGGTCTTCTTGAGGGCAAGAACCAGGCATTGGTTGAGATTTCTGGGTATTCAGAGACAGAGAAGAAAAAGCTTGGATAAGGAGTGGGGCACCAAGGAGTCAGGCCTCAGCTCTGGAGACTTAGAACAAAGGCAAGATAATTGCATAATATGAAGCAGTAGCAGTAACAAGAAAGAAGAGAGACTGCTAATATATGCTTTCTGTAAAAAAGCTGGATCCGCTTTTAGATTTTGGGTGGGCTTGACCTGGAAGAGGGAAGCAGGTGGCACTTTGACCCTGTTTTGAGAGAAAGGTGAGAACAAGGCAGTTTCTGTCAAGTTCTATTCACCTTCTTTAGGCTTTCTATAGGAAAAAAAAAATGGTATCTTGGAGTAGGAATATAAAACTCCAAATGAAACTATTTACCACTACCACCCCTGCAGCTAGATCTTTTGGGCTTTGGATGTTGTATTCAATATCTTTTACTGGGATGCATGAGACATTAATGATCTGATAAAACCAGAGTATGCTGTTATTATTCTGGTAAATATTTTAATACTACCTTTCAGAAACTGACTTTAAAAAAAGATTAAGCCTCTTATTTAGGAACATATCTTTTGATGTTTCTGTCTTTACCAAATCCTGGTTTGTATTAGAACTTATATTTCAGGGGAGATTATCAAGAAAGTTATTGAAAACCAGGCTTAGATACATCTGGAATTTTTCAAACTGTCTCAGCCATTTAAGAGTGGTTTTTAAATATAAATTTGAAATGAAGTCCATACTACCTTCAAGCTAAAATCTACTTTTATAGGTTTTGTATTTCTGTTTGGATGAATTTGTTGCCTTATTTATTTTTGTATCTCTAGAAATCCTTAGACGCTGCTTTCTTATTCATTTAAATGTACTTTATCATTATTTTTAATTGTATTCTAAGTTTTTTGAGGTAAAATGTTGAAACAAATTTTTGTATAAAATTAAGACAAAAATATTTATTGCAAACATACTTTTACACCAAGAAGTTGACTAAGTCCAAGTAAATTGACTAAGATATTAGAAAAAATGAGTTCAATAAAATAAGTAATATTCCACTTAGTATTCCATCTAGGTTAGAAAATTTAGTGGAAAGAGACACCTGGGGGGCTCAGCGGTTGAGCATCTGCCATCAGCTTAGGGCATGATCTCAGAGTTCTGGGATCGAGTCCCACATCAGGCTTGCTGCATGGAGCCTGCTTCTCCCTCTTATATCACTGCCTCTCTCTCTGTGTGTGTCTCTAATTAATTAATTAATTAATTAATCCTTTAAAAATTAAAAAAAAATTAGTGGAAAAAAGAGGCACATTGATCAGAGCAAATATTTAAGAATAATATAAATAAGATCTATGTGTGATTTTATGTAACAGAAACAGTAAAAATATCAACTAAATTTTTCCTGAAATTTGACATGTTTAATTTGAAATTTATATGGAAGAATGAATAGGTTAGAATATCAAAGATTGTTTTGATTATTTTGAAAAAATAAAGCTAATAAAAGGGGATTAATCTTACAGTATAATAAAGCATACTTTAAAAAAAGCAGTAATGAAAACAGTATACTATTTGATTAGATTATTTTAACAATTTAAAACTCATCTACCTAAGAGTAACTATAAGAAGCTAGAAATTTCTATGGATAGCCTGAGTTTGGATTTTCAGAGATACAGATTGTGATTTATTTATCATTAAGGTAAGACTGATTCAGGAAGCAGAGGTATTTTTCTGTTGTTTTGTTTTTAGGTTTCTTTTAAAGTTGAAACTAATTTTGACATATAGAATATAGTCCCTGTGTTTTAGGATTGGAATTTTAAAATTTTGTCTTTGAAGTGGTAGTGTTAAAATTGGTGAGGATTATAAGAAACAACCTTTCCATCTGCTTTTTTTGTAGAGTTGAGGAAAGATTTGTGCAAAGGTTTTTGTAAGAGTTTATAGTGTTGGATGAGATATCTTAGGCTAGTGTATGTGGTTATAAAGACAAGGATTAGTTTCAACTTTGTTTAACCTTATTAGCTTTGTTCTGTTTCATTGGTTCTAATGTGTCTAAAGAAGACACCATGTACAGCCATGGTGTTCCTGGTAGAATGCTATGAAATAGGACATCTTTTATTATATCTTTCAAATGCATATAGGAAATAATTAGAAAATGATTTTGTGGTATATACTTATAATAAATTTATATCATTAGCACATGTCCATGAATAAAGTAGCCGTTCAACTAAGAATGTTAACTTGTTTTTTCAAGTTTTCATGCTAACATTCGTTTGCTAATTGTTTATTTTTGTTGTCTGGTGCTAGAAGACAAATGGTAGCTCATGCCAAAGACTTAAAAAATTTGTGACAGCAAAGTTTTAAGGATAGAGAATTATATATTAACTTCTTTGTGAATTGGAGAAAGCTGACCATATTTTTTAAATAATAGCTTTATTGCAATATAATTCACTACTATAAAATTCACCCTTTTCAAAAAATGTACAACTCAGCAATTTTTTCATATATTCACAAAATCATGCAGTCACTATCCAATACCAGAACAATTTCATCTTGCCTAAAAGAAACCCTGTACCCATTAGCAGCCACTCCTCATTCCCCCTACCCCTCAGACTAATCTACTTTCTATCTCTATAGATTTTCCTGTTCTGGACATTTCACATAAATGTAATCATACAATCAAATGTAATCATACAAATGTGGTCACTCTCATTTTTAGCAGCAGAACATCTGAATCCAAAAACATCAGCAATCTTACCAAAGCATATTTGAACAAAACTTCAGTTTTATTTCTAGACTGGATTTCACATCCCAGGAAGTGAGGTGACTCACGAAAGTGTGCATTCGATGGTGAATTCATCAACCTAATGAGGGGAACATTTGAAGAGATGCTCTTTTGTTTAGAATTATTGGTGTTAGAGGTAGAGGGAAGAATGCTTAAGAGAAATGTGAATACAACAACCCTTTATGATAGCAAATGAAAAAATAAAATAATTAAAAATATTTGTACATTTAGTTAAATCTTTAACCCTATTTTGATAGTTTTTTGTTATTCATTTTTTTGCCATTTACAGTATATAACAAACCCCAGCTGCTAACATGGGAGGTTCTCTTTTGCATTGTGCTCTATATGCAAACGACTGCTAGTGATTGTGCTGATGGTGTAATTGATAAGAGTTTTTTATAGGGATTGGATCTTCTGAATTTCTTACCACTGCAGGTCAGTTAAGTAGTTGTTTTACATGTATATTAAGAAAAACAGAAAATTCTTTAGGACCTTAATTCCTGTTACTTAATTTGGTAATCAGAGTGTCTACCGTCTGACCCATTTGTATACTTTTGAAATAAGAAAAAGCCCTCTCATGTTTTTATATGGATGGCCAGATAGACAGCACTTTTAAAAATTAGCATATGAATGTTTTGACTACCTCACTTAAGACAGCCTGTCAGTTTGGCAGCTCTGAGCCTGTTATTTCTGTGTCTTCTCTTTTTTCATTTTCGTGTTTTGACAAATGAGATTGTACATTTGACAAGTGATTTGTACTTCATCTAAGGATTTCAAAGTGTTTTTTAATTTATTTATTAAACTACCTAAAGATCATTTTATCCATTCATTTTTAGGTAATGTGAGATTTTTCTAAAATAAATGAAAATAGTGATAGTACTGGAATTCCTTCAGTGATAAAATAGGGTGCTAAAATGATATTTCAGAATAATTGTTTTCTAAAGCTTGTATGTCTTTTAATTGAACATCTTTAGACTTAGATTAGCTGTAGTCCTGACTTAAAGGAAATGGCACCTTTTTGAGTCTGAAGTCCTTTTGGAACTGAGGGGTTTTACAAGTATCCCTTGATATATGAATATATTCCATGCTGAAAATTTTACTGCAAAGGAAATTCTGTATGTTTTATCTTACCATGTAACTGACATTAAATTGACTTATTCATTCAACAGTCATTTAATGAGGACCTAGTATGTGCTGGGAACTGTTCTAAGTATTGGACTTGCAGTGGTGAACAAAACAGATACCACTCCATAGGCCTTATAATCTGTTGGGTGACACACAGATCAAATGGATAAATAATACAATTTCAAATTATAATATGTGGGTTGAAGAGAACAAAGTAATAGGCGAAATGGTGAATGTGGAGAGGGAAGTTAATTTTGGTGTGATCTTTTTGAGGACTTGCTATTTGAAAAGAGAATTGAATTTTTAAGATTTATTTATTCATGAGAGGCACAGAGAGAGGCAGAGACACAGGCAGAGGGAGAAGCAGGCTCCATGCAGGGAGCCCGATGTAGGACTCGATCCCAGGACCCCAGGATCATACCCTGAGCAGAAGGTAGATGCTCAACTTCTGAGCCACCCTGGTGTCCCAAGAGAATTGAATATTAAGAAGGAAATACCTATTCTGGAGGAAGAGAATTTCAGGCAGATGTAACTGCAACCACCAAGGTGATGAAAGAAACATAAGAATGCAGGTTTGGCTGCAGCACAGTGAAAGGAAAGTATGATAAGAAATGAAGGTGAAAGGTAGAAGCTAGATCATGTAGGACTTTGTAGGCCATGGTAAAGGCTTTGTATTTTATTCTTTGTGCAAAGGGAGGCCTTAAATGTTTTTTATTTTATTTTAATTAAATTAAATTAATTTATTTTAAGTAGGCTCCATACCACCAACCCCCTTAAGTGGGTTTTAAACAGGGAAAATGCATAATCTGGTGTACATTGTAGAAAGATCATTCTGGGGGCATCTGGGTGGCTCAGTCAGTTGAGTGCCTGCTTTCAGCTCAGGTCATGATCCCAGTGTACTGGGATTGAGCCCCACAAAAGGCTCCCCGCATAGAAGGGAGTCTGCTTCAGGATTCTTTCTCTCCCTCTGCTCCTTCCCTACCTCCTCAAATACATAAATTAATTAATTTAAAAAAAAGGACTTAGCTAATGGGGAAATTCCCCTCAATCAGGATGGGCTTAGATATCAGGCAGTTCAACAGACACCATAAAAAAGTGTCAGTTTTGTGAATGTAATCTATTTGGTTGTTTATAAATTCATAATTATAGAGTTAAACAACAAGTCATTAGAGGGCCTCTAAATGGACCTCAAGAATAATATTTCTACTGACATTTTTTTTCCCTCAAGCCTATTTCCTGTCCTAGGATTAAAATGAGATTCACTTCTCTATTATATATATATATATTTTAGGATTTTATTTATTTATTCATGACAGAGAGAGAGAGAGAGACAGGCAGAGGGAGAAGCAGGCTCCCTGCTGACGTGGTGCTCCCTGCTCCTAGCCTGACGTGGGACTCAAACCCGGGTCTCCAGGATCACACCCCGGGCTAAAGGCAGCGCTAAACCGCTGGGCCACCAGAGCTGCACATTTCTATTTTTTTTTTTTAAACCATAGCCAGAGAAATATAGCCTCTTTTGGTTAAAACACACAAGTAAATAAGCCCCAATTTCACATATCTTTTTAAAGAAAGACTAATATATTAAAACACTCACATACACACAATTACTACCCTTGCACACTCAGGATTTCTTTAGGAAGGTTAATAAATCTAAAGGAGCATATTCTGGCCCAAATACCTGACCACTGAATCTACTTCAGATAAATACTATAAACTTTAGCTGAAGATAACATATGCTGAAATTTCTCCCAGATTGATAAATTACACAACAGCAAGTAATAAGATTATAGCCCCAAATAGTGTAATTCATTCATCATATTTATATGAGAAAGTTTGTAACACATAGTATTCTTATGATAGAAGCTTAATTGCTTGCTAAAGAGATAGCAGGGCATTTCTAGGTTAGCACCAGTGTCCTTTAGTATCATTGGAAAATGAATGCTGGGCTTTTTTATTGGGTGCTAGATTTCATTGTCTTCCTTCAAAGAGTGTTGAACTCTGTTGTGGCAGATAGTTAATCTACTTGTAGATTAAATATGCTTCTTTTAAGGTTTGTTTTTAAGCTTTGTTAAGGTGAATTTTAGAGTATACAGTTGATCCTTGAACAGGGCAGAGATTGGGGTGTTTACTCCTCCTTTTGTACAGTTGAAAATCCACATATAACTTTCGACTCCCGAAAAACCTATCTACGAATAGCCTAATTGACCAGAAGCAATACTGATAACATAAACAGTTGATTAACATCTATTTTGTATGTTATATGTATTATATACTGTATTCTTATAATTAAGCTAGAGAAAAGGAAATGTTAGGAAAATCATAAGAGAAAGTAAGATTACAGTTTTATATTTATTGAAAAAAAATCTGGGTATAAGGGAACCCATGCAGTTTGGATCTGTACAGATCAAAGGTCAACTGTACTTTAGGCTAATTTACCCTTTCTGTGAAGACATGACTTTTCTGAGATCTTTACTGAATGTCCTGGGTATTCCTTCCACTCTGGCTGGTTGGAACTTAAACATCTTGCAGCCCATAAGCTCTGGCAGTTGTTCAGCTTATGGCTTCCCTTTGCTTTACCTTGTGGTGTTTTACCCTACACTGGGCCACTTTGTACTCAGGTAAAACTCAAGGTTTTGATTTCTGGAACACCTTGTCTGTGTAGCCCCCTTGGAGTTCAGCTTCTCCATTTTCCTACCCTGAATGTTCCAGGTATTTTGTTCTCTGATTCTGATCTCCCCAACGCAGTAAGACCATTGTGTTCTTATTGGGATCCCCTTCCCTTGTGGTCCAGAAAGTGCCTCTAGGCAGAAAGCCAGGGTGATCTGATCATAGAGCTCACCTCATGTGTTTTGATTCTCTCTAGGTTCATAGTACCGTGCTGACTGCTGTATGAAACAGTATAAAAACAGTATTTTTCCTATATTTTATCCAATATTCTACTTAATGTCAGGAGAGTAAACCTGGTCCCAGTTGCTCTGTAATGAACAGAAGCATAAGGCCTGTTAGGAAAATGAGTATACCACTGAAACACATGAGTATCAGTTCTAGCAGTTTGTTGGCCTTAAAATAAAACCAGGACAAAATCCATGGTATGATGAAGAAAGAAAAAAATTAGGTTAGTGCAGTAAAACAACAAAAATATTAAGCATATAGCATTAGGTACAGGATGTATTATGTGTGTATAATTATATATACTAAATATATATAATTTAATCCTTGCAACAACCATGTTTAGGTAAGGGCTTTTATCTTCATTTACAGAATTGGAGATTAAGGTACAGAAAAAGAGTAATCAAGGTCCTATAGCTAATATATAATGGATCAGGCAGTATTAGCCAAATAAAAATTACTGCCTCAGAAATTCCACCTTTCTCAACTGGCAGTGAATTGTGTTGTGTTTAGGAGTATAGCATTGCTCCAGATTTAATTCTGTGTTCTCTCTCTCGTATTCTTGCCCCAAACTCCATCCCTCAGGGGATCTTTTTATTCCTTCACCGAAAACTTTTTAATACCGTCATTATGTGAATGAGTCCCAAATCTAAAGCTATAGTTACAGATACATATCCTTAATTCCAGACCATACATATACCTACCAACTCCACATTACTGTGTATCTCTCATCACTACCTCATACTTTGTCTCAAACTGAGTTTACTATCTACTTGTTCTTTCTGTGATCCATACCTCAGTTAGTGGGGTGTCTCTTCTTAAAAAATGATGAAACATTTTGAGATCCTACCCTCTCTGTCCTTTTCATGTAACAGGTTCTTAGAATCGGTTTTACTTGTGAAATGTCTCTTAAGAAGACCCTTTTACTGTTTCTGCTGCCCCAATTCAAGGCCTCTTCTCTTATTGAGCTAATTCAACAGAAACTTATTTGGCCTTCCTGTCTTTATTGTTTTCCTATTCTATCACTCACAGTACTTCCAGAATTAGCATAAAAATCAGATGGATTTGCCAACACCTTGATTAAAACCCTGTGCCTCTCATCATTATGTTCTAAGTCAGAATTTAAGAACAAGACTTTAGAATCTGAGTTAAATTTCCTTTTGATGACTTTCTATCCATGAGAGTTTGGAAATTTACTTAACCCTTTCATTTCCTTCTCTGTAAAATGGGTGTGATAATAGTTTCTCCTCATGAAGGTGTTAGGAAGAATCAACAAAATAGAATATATAAAATACTTCACACGTACTCAATAAATGATAGTTTTAATTGTAAAGATAATATCACTTAAGGCCTTCTAACCTTAACTCCACCATACCTTGCCCTGCATTAAAGGTCTCAGATCTATTGGATGACTTACTGACGTGGCCCACATTTTCATACTTCTGTGTTTTGGCTCATGCTTTGTTTCTTCCATCTGAAATACTTGTCCCCAAACGGCTTCTTTGATTGTTGCAAGGATACTGTCCACCTCTCCTGGAAAACCTTTCTCATTTACCACAGTCAGAATTAATTGTGCATTAGGTCTTCCATAGTCTCTCTCTCCTGTTTTTAAAAGATTTTATTTATTCATGAGGGACACCAAGAGAAGCAGAGACACAGGCAGAGGGAGAAGCAGGCTCCCTGGAGAGCCCGATGCAAGACTCCATCTTGGGATCCCAGGATCACGACCTGAGCCGAAGGCAGACGCTCAACCACTTGGCCACCCTGGTGTTCTAGGTCTTCCATAGTCTTAATGAGAGAATATACCATTAGTTACTCCATTCTTCTAGCACTTCGCTTGTGCTAAGTGCTTGGGCTCTGAAAAGTCAGACAAATAGCAAGACCAGTAAGTGTTAGTTAGTTGCTATTGCTATTGTTATTTTTGTTAGTCGTCTACCTATTTTCTCCTTCTACTTCCACCAGACTGCTGTCTCTTCAAGGGCAAAAATCATTTGATGCTTTTTTGTCTCTCTCTATGCTATACAGTCCCTTGTATATATGAGTTTGTGAGTCAATGTGTGTTAGATTTAAAGGATTGGGATTTTTTTCTCTGACACTGCTTGATAGTGGAAGGAAGTGAGGTGGTAAGGTTAGGGGGGGAATCCTTTCTGGATGTTGTGGAACAGTTTCCCTTCTGAGGAAGAGGACCATGATCCTGCATCAGCTTGGCTGTTGTGGCAGAGTTCATACTGTCCTAAGCTATTTTAGTTTTCTTTCTTTAGCGAAGTAAGGCCTTTATATTCTGAAAGCAACCAATTGTGTGAAATATCACTACTGAGGCAATTTTTTAAAATCTCAAATGTACTTCTACTTTTGTCCCTTTACTTTCCTAACACCTCTTTAGATATTTGATACTTGAAAATAATTTGGGGGCAGCCCCGGTGGCGCAGCGGTTTAGCGCCGCCTGCAGCCCGGGGTGTGATCCTGGAGATCCAGGATCGAGTCCCACATCGGGCTTCCTGCATGGAGCCTGCTTCTCCCTCTGCCTGTGTCTCTGCCTCTCTCACGCTCTCTCTGAATGAATAAATAAATAAATCTTAAAAAAAAAAAAGAAAGAAAATAATTTGGCCTTTAGGAAAATTAATATGTTTTCCAAATACTGTTTCACATTGAGTTGAATATTCTTATAAACCCAATAAATGTAAGTAAGTATGAGGCTAGCTTTTTCAGGCATTTACCCTGTGATCAAAGACAGACATATTCCTTAGGAAGTCTTAAGAAAATTTACAATGAAGAGAGGTATGTTTTCTTCATTCATTTCCTCTTTCTTGCTATTGTTCAAATTTGAATAGTCAAGTAGTTATTGAGGAAAATACTATTTTAATAAACTGTTTTTACAATATCTGCTTTTAGAGAAGTGATTTGTGAAGTGCTATGTTTAGAAATAAACCAGTTGTAAAAATGCCTTTTAGTAGCTGTGGATCTGAGAAATGGTGTTCTTGCTGTTTGATACTGGATCTTTGAAACAATAAGCTAAATTATGTTATTTTGAACTGTGTTAGCTTGATAATTTTATATAAATAATTACTAATGGAGAAAGTATATTGGTAGAATGGTAATTCTGTAAATATTTCAAAATAATTACCAATTCAATTTAGATTAAGCAAAATAAAGACATAGTATTGGTATGTAAGAGCATTTAGGTAATGGTCTTCTATCAAGTGGTACCTGTTGAATGAAACCTCAACTACTCATCAGACAGCAGGGGAAGAAATGCCATACAAATAAGTGATCCAAAGGAAATATACTTAAATGATTGAAAATGAGTTTAAAATCTTGGATCCCAGGCAGCCCCGGTGCCTCAGCGGTTTAGCATCGCCGTCAGCCTGGGGTGTGATCCTGGGGACCTGGGATCGAGTCCCACATCAGGCTCCCTGCATGGAGCCTGCTTCTCCCTCTGCCTGTGTCTCTGCCTCTCTCTGTGTGTCTCTCATGAATAAATAAATAAAATCTTAAAAAAAAAAAAATCTTGGATCCCTTTGAAGTTTTAGATCGAATCTGTCTTTCCATAGAAACATATTCTCTGTCTTCTTTCCTGATACAATCCACTGTTCTCAGACCCCTTTCCCCCAGATTAAAGAACTTTTATTAAGTCTAACAAAGTCTGAGTATGGGAGATTACTCTTAGTCTACAGACCATGTGTGGTGGTATGTATATGGATTCACAGATGCCTTCAGAAGACCACCCCCCCAGATTAGGAACCATGTAGGTCCCTTAATTTACATATGGAAAAGTGAGGCCTTGACTGGTTTAAGTCAGCAGTCACAAATTATGGCATGCAGATGGAATTTAGACCTACAGGCATGTTTTGTTTGGCCTGTTAGGATGCTTTAAAATTTTCAAGCAAACAGTTAAAAATCAGGAAATTTTTAGCTTCTCATGAAAATTTAGAGTTTCTGGCACTGTTATACTGATGTTCCTGCATAACATCAATTGAGAAAAATTATGTCTCAGCTACCTCTTTTACATTATTCATGTATCTTCAGGTTTACAATACTCACAATTCCCTTTTGTCTTATCCCTGACTGTATTTCATTTACTCATGTCATGTGCCTTGCTCTTATGAAAATTTTTGTTCTATTAGTAAATCAGAGGCAGAGTAGAAAATAGAAACTTTTCTCTTGACCCCAAAGCAATTGTAGGTTTCTGCTTTCATCACTCAGGCATTGATTTATAAGCCTTTGGTTCTAGCCCTCCCATTGCCATTGACTTGCTGTGTGGTATTGAACAAATTACTTAACCCCTCGGAAATTTGGTTTTGATATCTGTCAAATAGTCATAGTAAGCGTTTTATCTTTTTAATTTTAAATTAAAAAAATTATTTATTTATTTATTTATTTATTCATTCATTCATTCATTCATTCATTCATTCATTCATGAAAGACACAGAAAGAAAGAGGCAGAAACACAGGCAGAGGGAGAAGCAGACTCCCTGTAGGGAGCCTATTGTAGGACTTGATCCCAGGACCCCGGGATCACCACCCAAGCCAAAGGCAGACTCAACCACTCAACCACTGAGCCACCGAAGCGTCCCTCATAGTAAGCATTTTAATAGTTTATGTAGTTTAAAAAAACTAAAGGTTTATATAAAAAACAGCCTTATAATATTTATATTATAGGGTTAATATTTTGTTACATATTAGATTGCTTAAAAATGCTGGTTCATCCAAAAAATAAAAAATTTAGGTATTTACGAGATCCAAATTATGGAAGTAGTCCCAGTGTCCCTGGATAGATGAATGGATAAAGAAAATGTGGTGTATGGTGTGTGTGTGTGTGTGTGTGTATACACACATAAATAATAGAATATTAGTAGTAGAGTATTACTCAGCCATCAGAAAGTAGTAGATTATTACTCAGCCATAAAAAAGAATGAAATCTTGCCATTTGCAATGACATGGATGGAGCTAGAGAGTATAATGCTAAGCAAAATGAGTCAGTCAGAGAGACAAGTACCATATGATTTCACTCATATGTGGAATTTAAGAAACAAAACAAATGAGCAAAGGACAAAGAGAGAAGCTAAGAAACTGCCTTTTTTAAAATTAAAATTTTATTTATTTCCTCAGAGACAGAGAGAGACAGAAAGAGAGAGAGGCAGAGACACAGGCAGAGGGAGAAGCTGGCTCCATGCAGGGAGCCCTACCTGGGACTAGATACCCGGTCTCTCACACCCTGGACTGAAGGCAGCGCTAAACCACTGAGCCACCCAGGCTGCCCTCAGAAACTGACTGTTTGTTTTTTTTTTTAAGATTTTATTTATGTATTCATAGAGACACACACACAGAGAGAGGCAGAGACACAGGCAGAGGGAGAAGCAGGCTCCATGCACAGAGCCTGACGTGGGACTCGATACAGGGTCTCCAGGATCACACCCTGGGCTGCAGGCGGCGCTAAACCGCTGCGCCACTGGGGCTGCCCAGAAACTGGCTCTTAACTATAGAGAACAAACTGATAGTTACCAGAGGGGAGGTGGGTGGGGGAATGGGTGAAATCTCTGATGGGAATTAAGGAGTGCACTTGTCTTTGATGAACACTAGGAGAGATATGGAAGTGCTGAATCACTATATTGTCCACCTGAAATTAATACAACATGTTAGCTATACTGAAATTAAAATTAAAAAATGGAACTGGGTGACTGGGGAATTAGTAGTAGTGTCCAGTAAACAATTTAAATATATGTATTAAAAATGTAAAAATAAAGAAAAATGCTGCTTCATTTGTGCCCTTTGCCTACTGTGATACCTTCAGTGACCTGCATTCTATAGGATATAGTCCAAATTTCTCTGACTTAAAATGTTCCCTACCATTTGGTTCCAACATACCTTACCAAAGTTTCTTTTACTTTGTATGGAATGGAATGGACTTTGACTCATTCACCATTCATTCCCTCACCCCCACTCTGCCCCATTCATTCTTTTCCCCCCAGAATATCAAGCACTTCTGCTGTACCAGGCACTATTTGGGGCACAGGGGTTTACAAAGCTGAGCAAGACAAATCTCTGTCTCTAACATTCTCACACTGAAACCTCATATTTTAGGGAGGTAAAATAAATGTCTCTTGAATACATCTTGTATATGCTTGTATCTTTTGTTCACACTATTCTCCATTTTCTTTTTCTTTCATTGTTTTATTCAACAAGTATTTAATGATTGCTTATTGTGTCAGGTATTTTTCACAGACTGTTGGTATTATAACAGAGCGAAGTCCCTGCTCCCTTGGAATTATGTTCTTGTGAGATGAATACGACGTTAAATAAACAAACGAAATATATGTCATAAGGGCTATCAAGTAAAATGTAGCAGAGTAAGGAAGATGGAACATTAAAGTGTGTGGGTCATGGTGCTATTATTTTAGAAGGAATGGTGAGAGACAGCCTTTCTAATATGATATTTGAAAAAAGTTCTGAAGGAGCTAAGGGAGAGAGCCAAGAGGCTATCTGGAGGAAAAGTGATTTAGATAGGGAGTACAACTAATATATGCTAGATATGTTCAAGGGACAGTGAGGTGGCCAGCAGGGTAAGAGTAGGGTAGGAGCTGAGAAAGGGAGCAGGAAGGGGTTAAGAGATGAGGTCTGATAGGTA
Organism: Canis aureus; assembly: GCF_053574225.1. NCBI lineage: Eukaryota > Metazoa > Chordata > Mammalia > Carnivora > Canidae > Canis > Canis aureus. Next base: position 25,417,311 of record NC_135637.1, on the reverse strand, counting down.
GAAGGGTCTGGATCCTGAAAGTCATTCCTGACTGTGGTAAGCAACTTGGCTTTTGGCTCTAGAGTGAATTGTATCTTCTCTGAATTGTAACCACACTGTCCTTTGTGAAACCTTCCTTGATTAGCCTGTTTACAATGATTGCTCCTTCTAACTTCTGGAACACCAACTGACTATATAACTCCTTTGTTACTTAACTAAGGCAATGCCTGGTTGTCTTCTTATAGGTTTTTTGTTTTGTCCTAGCTTCTTTGTAACTTCCTGTAGCATAGGGACTTAGTCTAACATCTTTCTATCCTAATTGTTATTTTGTACCTAGTTGGCACATAATATATGTTTGTTTGGTGAGCTCCTGGCCTCAGATGTCAGCAGTAGGAATTTGAAAGTGATATCTAAGAAAGAAGTGATAGGACTTGGTGATAAGAAATGATGGAGGAATTTCTTAACATAAGGAGTAACATGAAGGTTTTGTTATCCTGGAAGAATAACAGTGCTGTGGACAGATAAAGGAAAGTTGGGAAGAGAAACTAGTTTTGGGGTAGATTGATGAATTTGGTTTACAGTTTACTGAACTTTCCATGCTAGTAGGATATCCAGGTTAAGCTGTGTGGAATAATATGGGTATGTCAGAACATATACAAAGTATTGGTGCCATTTGCTGGTATTATTTGACTGCTGACTACTGTATGTAATTTCAAGAGCAGGATTAGCCTCTTACTCATATTTCTAGTACCTGGAACAAAGGCTGGAAAATAATAGGTGCTTAAGCATAGGCACTTCATAATTGTGTTTTTTTTAAAAAAGATTTTTATTTATTTATTCATGAGAGACACACACACACACACAGAGGCAGAGACATAGGCAGAGGGAGAAGCAGACTCGCTGCGGGGAGCCCCATATGGGATTTGACCCCAGAACCCAGGTATCATGCCCTGAGCTGAAGGCAGACGCTCAACCACTGAGCCAGCTGAAGGCAGTTGCTCAACCACTGAGCCACCCAGTTGTACCGGCACTTCATGGTTTTACTGAAATGAGAGGTAGTTATGATGCATGTCATGAAAGGGTCATAGTCTCTGGAGTTGTGTTATTGTGGGTCTGAATACCAGCCCTACCACCTTCCATGTGTTGTGGTCTTGGTTGAGCTTGTGACCCCTCTGAAGCTCAATGTCCTCATCTGGCAAATGGAATAATGAGACCTTCCTTGCAAGGCTGGAGATAATGAATGTAGGCATAGGTCCTGGCAGAGATAGTGGTTTAAGGAATAGTACCTATTCACTCAGCTATTATCAGTTAATATTATTATTAAAAAAAGATCATGGTTTCAACATTGAATTTCAGACTCAGGCTCAGAAAGTATCTCAAAAATAATTTGTTTCAGATAACTATTTTGGGTACTTTAATAACATTTATAATCAGATATAGTGTTCAGTCTGCATATAATCACCCACATTGGCCAATCCTGCCAAAGCATCTAGAACTTGGAGAGTAATAAGTTAAACATTGTAGGAACTTCGACTCATAGTACATCAGTTACTATTATTGTGTACATTAGTATTCTAGTAGCTTACATCACCCATTATATTCCCATCTAACAAAATAGCCTCATGGTGGGATAGGAATTCATAGACATGTTGGATGACAGATAATAGTGGAATTACATAGTATCTTGTGTTTAGAGATGTAGCTCCTTAAATAAGATGGAATCATTTTACAGAAGATGAACGAAACAATCTCCATAGCAATAGTTTATAATAATAAAATTAGTGCTTTACTTAGACAAGCAGAGTCTATTCCTAATTTTTTAATCTTTTAAGATATCTGAAATATTTTTTTCTTCAAATTACACATTGAGATTTTGTAGCCTTTTGGTCTGGAGTCCCTTTTCAGTTTTTTTCTCTTGATGTAATTCACAAATTCAAATACATCTTTTGAAATAGTTTCCTGATTTTGTAGGTCTCTCCTGGCTCTGATTCTTGAGGAGCTGTTGTTAGGTATGTCTCCAACTGTATGCTTACTTTTGCTTTAGAACAGATGTCGTGGCACTAAGACCCAGAAACCGTTTGCTCTGTGTGGCTGGAGCTGGGCAGGCGGTGCTCACACTGAAGGGAAGGAAGTCATTAGTGCAGACTGAGCTGTGGAGTTGGGTTCTTGCAGGATTTCCTTCCAGCCTTTCCCCACTAAGGTTCTTGGGAATTAAAAAAAAAAAAATCTAAACACACAAACCAAGTTTTCCTATTTACAGTGTTCAGGGAAGGTAGGCATTTTGGGAAGGGCAGATCCTTTTCCCAAGTTAGCCAAGAACGAAGAAAAAAAAACAGCGTAAGGAAGCTCTGATTACAGATCTTTGGAATTTTCTTTGCTAAATTTTACAAACGAGAAATACACCCAGAATTTTGGGAATTGCTCCAGGCTGCGCGTGAGGGTTTGATTGCTTGTCTAATCTTTTTTTTGAGAAGAGGAGAATTCGCCAAAAGGGGTTTGGATGGCAGGAGCCCGGCTCGGTTTCCGCAGCAGCTCTCGTCCGGAGTCTCTTCTCTGAGGGAGGGTCTCTGTAGCCGGCTTGGAGACCCCCTGCCGCAGACTCCTTTTGCAGGCGCTGGCTGGGGCGGGGGGGAGGGAAAATGCCCCGCTCTGGCAGGAGTACGCTGGCTGCTGCTGGGACTTCCTAGCCCGGTGGGAAGTGTGTTCGTGGTGTGGGGATACTTTTCATTGAACTGAAGGCGAAAAGACTGGACTCTCCTGGGCTTTTTCCCTTTGCAGTGAATATGGGAAAGAATTAGGGGGTGGGAGGGAGGCAGCATGACTTGCAGTCGCTGCTGCCCTGCATCTGCCCCCAGCCCCCAGCCAGCATCTTGATGTTCCACGTATCGGCTGTACAAATATGATGAAATGGCAGCCCCGGAAGAAGGTAAGTGTCCTGGAGTGGGGACGGGGCCCTGACGCCCAACCCAGGGAAGGGTGACTGGGGGCGGTTGCCCTCGGGTCCCTCCATCCTTTCCGTAGTTTGCTGGGCTGGCCGGACAGGCAGCTCTGTCCCTTTAGGGACTTGGCGCCAGTCCCTCAGGGACGAGTTACAAGTCAAGTTTACGTCCACTGCCCTCTTAAGTTTTTCCTTCTTGGTATCCCTGGACTCTCAGGGGTGACAGCTCAGAAACACCCCTTTGCTTTAGAAGCCCCGTGAAGCCAGCGACAGGATTAGCTTTGCAGGACCTGTCCAAGAGCTGCCCGAGTCCAAGGGCTCGGTGGTGCCTGTCTCTGGGGGACCATTTGGGGCTGCACCCCCAACACATTCCAGTGTCCCTGCAGGTGGGTGTTGTAGCACCTACTTCCCCAAGGGGTTAATAGGTTGCGAGCTGCTGGCAGCTGCTTCCCAAGGGCCCCGCTGGGGGGCGAGCATCCCCAGCACAAACGCCCAGCCCCAGCAGCTGGTTCCCGGGCTGCCGGCCTCGGGGCCTCCTGCCCCAGCGCCTGGGGCCGGGCCGGGCCTTCTGCCTGCGGGGCTCCCGGGCCGCCTCGTGGGCCGGTGCGAGTGCGCGCGCCGGCCATTGTGCACGGGTGTGTGTCTGTGCGTGTCAGCGTGCACGGGCGTGTGTGCATCGATCGTGGGGAAGTGGGGGAGGGGGCACTTTGCTTTTTGCGAGATTATTTCCTAATATGGCTCCTTTGTTGAGAACTCAAGAAAAAAAAAATCCAGTGGTTCTATCAAAATAAATTGCTATTGGTCCCAGAAATAACGTTCTAAATGTGGGACTGGTCCCTACCCCAGGACGCTCAGGGAGAAAGACAGCTTTCTTTAAGTTGTTGGCTGCTGTAGGTTTGGCTAGGGCTCCCTTTTGCTAACTTGTCTGGCACTGTTAGGTGAACCCAGTGGTACATAGCATAGCAGGACCCCCCCCCCCCCTTTCAAATACCTCATTTGGCTATGGTTTTTATTGACATTCTCCTGAAGGAAAACACAGCGAACTGAATGTGCTGTGCCCCTCCCCAGCCTTGACCTGTCTCTGTTAGCAGCTGCCTGGTGTTTTACTTGAACTAGCTTAGCTAAACTGACTCTTCCTTTGTGGCATGATGTGTGATACCGTGTTTTACATCAGAGTTGAAATAGAAATCATGTGTGAAATGATTTTTAAGATATTGTGCATTTGCTATATTGCTAGAGAATCTAACAACCCCCTTCTTTAGTATAGCCTGATAAATTGAAAGGTTTGCTTTGATATCTATAATACAATTTTGATCTCTGACACTAAGTTATTTTCTTACCTCATCCGGAAGTTAGAATCTCTTTTATATTAGTTCTCATCATAGAGGTTCTTTCAGTGAGATTGGTTTCATTTACTTTAGTTAAGAGATCCATGTTTCAAACCCCCCCCCCATCCTGACAAAAATTAGGTTGAGGAAAACCATAGAAGAAACCATATAATTAAGCAATTTAAATAGATGCAGTGTATTCCTAAAGTGCTCCCCCATTTCTTCTATATTTGTAAATTGCATATTTATGAGTACTTTTAAGATGTCTGTAAACTATACATTCATAAATGTCTGTTTTTTCTATTTTACCCAATATGCAGTAACTCATGTGGTTATGTCTGTGGAAACCCCTCTGGGTACCGGTATTGCTTGAACCACGGAAGTATTATTCTTGGCAGTCAGGTGGATTTCTGGACTCTGGAAGATTCTGTTTCAAGTGTTAGGATTCACTCTGCAGTATTTACTCACTCTGTGATGCTTAAATTGCTATACCAGAAGGCTGTGTTTATTCACTGTATTCATAATCCCAAACCATCATGTTATAAAGATCCAGATATAATTCTACAGAGTTCATAGAAGATTAAAAAATAAGCTGAGCCATCAAATACTGTATGATTATTTGGTGGTGTCTTGAGAACAATTCTTGCTTCTTCTTCATTGGAAATGGAAGCTTCCTTGGATGATACTCAGTGTTCAAAACCTGGTAGGGTACCAGTAAGTCTTTACAAGGATTAGGCTTATTTTCTTATTCTTCCAAGAATACTCTCATGATCGGATCATTGCCATGGTTTCTGGCTGGGTCTGCTAACACATTTGTAGTGGAACAGTCACATGCCATGTGTTTTGCCAAACTGTTTCATAAAAATCATTTACACTACAGATGAAAAGTGATACTGCATTGATGTGATTTTAACAAAGCTAGGAAGATCATCCATAGAATGCTGGATGCCCCAAATAGCATTTGTCTATAGCTGGGCTTTATGACTAGGAATGGTTGGTAACTTGCTATTATGGGGTTCTGTCTGTCACCAGTGCTGGCTTTCATAAATTCTGGGCTAACTATAAAAGAATGACTGTAGGTTCTAGGTTTCTTTGTTTCTAACTGAGCATGCAGCTGGGGTACATGATGGAAGGGGAGCTTCTTACTCCTCTTTGCTTACTGGCTGAATTAAACTAAATATTAAAATTCAAGATGTCCCCTACAAAGTATTCAATTAGGGTGTCCTAACTTTTCATAGAAACCCCCACAACATGATTAATCATGTTCAACCCTCAGAATCAGAGAGGAGCTTAGGACCCAGTCCTCCAAAGCCTCCCACCAAGAGCCCTATAATTACCCTAAAGAGTAAGATTCTGTGTAATTGTGATTGCATCATGGTAAGAATGGCAGTTAATATCATGCAATTAGCAGCTACCATTTTTAAAGCACCTGTGCTATGCTAGTAGGCATCTCTACTTGCTCTATACGCATTCATTTACTTCTTTTCCAGTGAGGTGGTAGGTGTTATAAGTTGCATTTTACAAATTAAGGAAACAGGTTTAGAGAGATGTAGTGACTTACCCAGCGTAACGCAGAATGGCAGGGTCAGAGGTAGGATTAGACAAGCCCTTGTTTACTTCAAGATGTGTGTTCTTCACCATTGTACTTGGGAATTTATCCAAGAAAGATAAAGCCTGACTGCTGAAGTGATCTCCATATAAGAAGGTTTACCATAGCTTTGCTCCTGCATTTCTGGATACTGGCACCAAGATGTTCTTCTTCCTTCTCCTTCTTGAAAAAACACGGTGATTTTATCTACCTCCAAATTCTTGGAGCATTTAGAATCTATGCTGTTTTAGGCTGATTGTCTTTTAAATTGATAGCAAGCTTTAAAAAAAATCTCTTTATGTATATATCCAGTCTCTCAATTATATACTTCAGTCTCCTTGAGTTCAGGAACCATATCTCATAGCTCTCTTTCTCTTTTTTTTTTTTTTTTCGGTGCCAAGGATAATATAGTTGCTCAATATGTGTTTTGGGAGATAAAGAGAGGGAATCTTAAGCAGGCTTCACACCCAGCATGGAGTCCTATGTGGGGCTTGATCTCATGACCCTGAGATCATGACCTGAGCCGAAATCAAAAGTTGGATGCCCAACCGACAGAGCCACCTGGGCACCCCTCTCAACAAGTATTTGATGTAAAAGTAAGTAAGAACTATTACTTTGTAGAAATTATATTTTTAGACTTTCTTATTCTAAGAAACAGTAGGAAATTTAAATGTAAAAAGATTCAAAATATTTCAGTTGATTCATAGATATTAGAGTGTAGTGGGTTATTAAAGAGCACCAGAGGGATCCCTGGGTGGCGCAGTGGTTTGGCGCCTGCCTTTGGCCCAGGGCGCGATCCTGGAGACCCAGGATCGAATCCCACATCAGGCTCCCGGTGCATGGAGCCTGCTTCTCCCTCTGCCTGTGTCTCTGCCTCTCTCTCTCTCTCTCTCTCTCTCTCTGTGACTATCATAAATAAATTAAAAAAAAAAAATAAAGAGCACCAGAATATTTTGGCACTGACTTCTGGTCTTTTGTAAGGAATATTAGGGAGGGGACAACCATACTTTCCACAAAATATCTACCGACAGTCATTGTTAAGACACACTACCAGAATCCATAGACCAGACTCCTGGTTCAGTGTCATGATCATTTTATTAATGTAACCTTATTGGCCTGGCAAAATATACTTTCCCTGTTTACACATTAAGAGGCTATCATGTAGCACATTATTTTTATCTTGTACTTGCAGAAATGGTAGTAATTAAAATGCTCATCTCATAGAAACATGTTTGTTTACAATTCTGAAGTGATTTCTGCTCTTTAAAATCCAAGGATTAGTATCAGATAACACTGTGTAAATAAGACTGCAGTCAAAACCTGCAGGAAAGCGGCTGCTGATTGGATTTTTTCATTGCTTATCTAATGTTATTTTACTGTTCACACATAATAAAAGATCATTAATAGGAAGATGTCACATAAGCTACATTAATTATGTCATTTGAGAATCATATGATGTATTTATCTTGTTATACTTGTCACATTAATATAACGTGAATCTGGCTTCTTAAATGATTTCTCTGATGGAGCTTCATTTAAAAAACTTGTTTGGAAGCTCACTTGTAAGGATTCCATTCTGTAAATTTGTGTCTTGGAATAGCTTATTACTTTTACAGAAGAGTGTATTTCAAATTCCTGTACTTTCTCTATAGTACAGTATTTTGTTTCTGAATTAGAAAGCTAAGGCTTAAATTTTAACTTTACTAAATTACATACTTACCTGCCTGAATGCTATGCTAGTTATTATGATACTATTAATTTTGAACTATGGCTTATATAATAGTGTAAAATTAGACTTAAAAATAATCAGACATTGTAGACAAAAGTAATTATAAAGAGAAGTCTCACACATTTCATGATAAAGATCTTTCTACAAATCTGTTCTGTATACCATTCCCAGATTAGTGAAACCTAGAGGCCCAGGTTTTAGTTCTGGCACTTCCCATGACTTGTGTCCTTGGGCATGTCATTTAATCTTTCACATCTGACTCCCCACTGTTAGAGGTTAGCACCTCATTATCACTTGCTCAATCTACTGCAAATGGCATCCTAATGATTTTTTTTCCTGGTCTCTTTTTTTCCTCTGGTTTTTCCTTCTTACTCCTTTTAGAGTAATTGTTAACCACACTACCCCCCACATCTGTTCACATTATTCACCTCCTTAAAACCCTGCTGTGTCTCTCTATTGTCTCATAGAGGTCTTCAAAGTGGGTAAACACACCTTGGGTTAGGGGCCATGCAAGAAAATGGCTGGGTTTGGGAGAAAATAGAACTTCTGTTTTTATGTATTTTTTAATTTAAAAGAATAAGAAATTTAAGTTTTATTGATCTTTCAGTATGGTTTGCCATTCCTGTCCTCCTTTGTTCACAGGCTATCAGGGATTTGTAGTGGTGCCCACTCATTGTTCCTGTCAGTCATTTGTTCACCTTCAGTATGCTATGGGGTACTGTAGTTTCTATCATAAAAGATCTTGTCTTAGGTGATTAATTTTATTAGAAGAAGAAGAAAAAAGAAAAATGTAAATTATATAGTGATGAAGAGGATGGGCTCTGCAGCTAGACAGCCTGCGTTTGAATTCGAGCTCAGCTCCTTCATAGCTGTGTAGCCATTGCTTAACCTCTCTGTGCTTCACATGTCTCCTCTACTGAATGTGACTGGCACCTAGCTCTTAGTGTGCCCTAGAAGATATAATGTAAAATATGTACCAGGGGTGCCTCACACTTAAAATGTGCTTACTACCTTTTTCCTGTTGGTATAACTGTATCTTACAGTGTAGCTGCCCATGGCTCACCAAGGCTCCTGTGTTTTGCATTTACTCTGTCCTTTACCTAGAATACCTTCTCCTTGTCATTGGCTTGTGTTCCTTTTGTCACTGGCCATAACCTTAAGAGTTAACACAAACTTCTCCTCCTTAGTGAATCCTTCTTAATTGCTGAGCATAGTTGGCTGCACCCTCGTTTGACTGTACTTGTATGGGCTACCATCATAGCCCTGTCATTGTCAGTGTGTCTGTGTCTCCCGGTGTAAAGTTTTGAAGGAATAGGCACAGAGTAGGAGTTGAATGAGTAAATGTTTGAAAAAATGTAATGCATTTATTGATAGACAGTGATCTTCAATCAATTGGCAAAATTCTCTGACTTGCCAGTTATTGGAGATGTCTAACTTGCAAGTTTATCTCTGCCCATTTCTCACCCTCTTAGAATGCCATATGGACTATAAGTCAGGGTGATTCACTAAAGGGGTAATCTTAACTATGCACCTATTAAAGAAGAAGTCACAGTTATGAGGTAGTGGTTGTACAATATTGTGAATGTACCAAGCACAACTGTATCATATACTTTAAAATGGTTAATTTTGTATTATGTGAACTTCCCCTCAATTGAAAAAAGCGGGGGGGAGAGTTAACAGTTATTTGTGACACATCTCATGACTGATCATCTGACATCAGTACAGCAACACCATGGTTTTAAACCACTGGAGTAAATCTCTTTTCCCCTTAGCCTCAAATATTTTTAATTCTGTAAGATTGGTAAGGAATGGTCATCTACAGAAAACTACTTCCAGGAACGTTTGAGAAGCTGGGAATGGTCAATAGACTTGATAAGAAGTGAAGGAAGTCAGTGATGAGAAAATCTGATTTGGCACCTTTAGTGTTCAGGAGCAAGCCAGTAAACATTGCCAGTGTGAGAGGCTACAGAGTTTAATTGGCCCAACCTCAAAAAAGGGCGCCAGCAGCCACCTTCATTTTGCTAGTCAGTTACAGTGATGACATATGTGGAAAACACAGTGGAAGCAAGAGGAAGCCTGAAGTCCCAGCTGGCCCTATCAGCTTTAGCTTCCACAGTGATTTCATTAAATCATTAATAACAATGTATGTTTTAGCTTTAAGATGTGTTAACACCGTGTCGTTTTATTGAAAGCCATAAAAATTATATCATTTAACTGACATTTTCAGGATTTATATGAATCCTTTGTCCTGAACTTTCTTGTTAGTCTCCCCCCTTTTAGGTTTTTGTAGCTAAAAAGAGTATTTTCATATGATTGAGACCTTTGTAATTTATTGTGTTAGAATGTTCTGTCTCTGTTATTTTGAGTATTCTATGCTTTTAGCATATATTTTAAGAAAAAATGTAAAATCGTGTCTTTTGGCTTATACCTGCTGTGTAATAAATTTAGCATTCTAGAAAACATACATGAAATGAACTTAATGGCAATTGTCAAAGCTGCACATCAGTTTTTTGCTGGTAGATGTCTCTTAGTTTGGATTATTAAAGGACTGAAATTTCTCTAGCTTATTTCTGATTATGTAAGTCAATGTCCATTCATGAAATACACCCATATTTCTAGAATCATTTAGTTTGTGGGAGATAATATTTTGGATTCCTATCATGTCAGGGGACTGAGACTTGTAGAAGTACAGATTCTGAGGCAATTCTGAGTTAGAGAGCAGTTAATATTTGGAATAGCGTCAAAGTGGAGTTAGGAGCCAGGAGATCCTTGTGGGAACTGTGTTTGGATATGTACTATCCCAATATGCAATATACATAGACTTGAAGCTAGAAAGGTAATAGCTGGGGCTAGGGAAGGAAGAAACTCTTAAGGAAACTTTGTTGCACGCTCTGGGATAACTTGTTTGTATTCTATATTGGCATGCTAACACTGACTAGATCAGATATATATAGCTTTTTTTTCCATTGGTAAATGATTCATTATTTTAGTTTGTCCAATGTAGGTGTTCCTTCTTTTAAGGAAAATCGAAATATAATTTTTTAAAAGATTTTATTTATTTATTCATGACACACACACACACACACACACACACACAGAGAGAGACAGACAGACAGACAGAGGGAGAAGCAGGCTCCATGCCAGGAGCCCGATGTGGGACTTGATCCCGGGACCCCAGGAACATGCCCTGGACCAAAGGCAGGTGTTAAACCGCTAAGCCACCCAGGGATCCCCCAAAATATAATTTTTAAAATCTGAAAACAGACTGAAAGCCAACTTACTTTACATAACTAAAAACCTTGAATGTCCCTTATATTTATCTGGATCATTACTTCACTACTCTGACAATTAGTTGTTAAGCATTTTTTATATTTTTAATAGTTATAAATGAACATAACAAGTATGCATATACATATTTCAGGATTATGTGCAATTGTGGTATCTGTGAAAAACTTTATGCTTAAGCCCAGACCTGCCAGATACTTTTGGAGCTGTGTTTGTGGAGTTGAGATTCTCAGGCATAGGTAAGATTGTTTTTGAGGAGTAGAGAGAAAAGTGCCATAATGAGTGATTGTGGACTCATTTTAATTTTGATTGGGCTTTGGGTTTTTATTACCTAATAATTAGCTTTTTATCCAATAAGAGGGTGGGCTTGAGAAAGAAAAGATAAAATGCAAACCACTTTGTTTTACTGTTAATTTTGGTAAAGATTTTAGGTTAAACCATGTGAAATTGCTGATGTTTAACCATCTTTTACCTACAGAAATAGAAATTTATTATGGTTCAATTAATATTTGGGGGTTAGGAATGGTGGTGATAAATATTGAAATTAAGACTAAAATGTGTTTGGGGGATTAATTATGAATTAATTTCAAAGTCACTATGGTTTCCATGGAAAATTGCTACACTAATATTTAATTTATCTATAGTGTTCATATGAATTTCTTGTTAACTCAAACTTAATTCATTAATCCTGCCAGCCCCTGTTAAGTTTCTATCATTTTTTTTGATGTGAAATTTTCTAAAATATATTACACATTTTCTTCTTTCTTAAACAGTAGGTTCTAAGTGTGATGTAAGCTTCTCCTGATTACTTAGGGTATTATCGCAAACATGAATTATTCTACTTTGCTATATAGTACAGCAACACTACAGAAGCTTTTAAGAATGTGGAATTTTTTCCCATACTGAATGACCCTAGGTTGCTCTCTGTTTCTTTAAAATACTTTTATGTTGTCTTTGTACATATTTTTCCTATCTTTCCATGTTACCCAAAGCAATGCATCTGTCATGTACCTACCTTTTGCAATTCTGTTTTCTGTCTGTGGTGGGTAGGAAATCCAGTTGAGTCTTACCTTGTGATTAAGATGAAAGTACTTTGAATGAGGGTTTCTCTTATGAGTGTGTGAACTTTAGATTGTGACCTGTGGCTTTCTATTTTGACTACATAGAGGTTTTTTGTTTTTTAAATTTTCTTTAATTTTGATTTTGTTTTTTTTTTTAATACTTTCTGATTTTAGGCTAGGTTTTAGATAGTTGAAATGGTTAAATTAGTGACCTTTTGATAAGTGAGATACTTATTATGCCGTTGATTACTGTTAGATATTCGAGGATGCACGGTCACAGGAATTGAAAACATTTGAATGATTTGATAAATACCAGTATAGTTTTTCTCTTCTCTGTCTTTGCTTTGGTGTATCTGGCTTGGCATTTTATTTTTTTAAATTTAATTAATTAATTAATTAATTAATTAATTAATTTGGCTTGGCATTTTAAAAATAACTTGTTCATATATATATACACACAATAAAAGATTATGGCAGAGGGGCACCTGGGTGGCTGAGTGGTTGAGTGTCTGCCTTTGGCTCAGGTCATGGTTCCGGGGTGCTGGGATCAAGTCCCGAATGAGGCTCCATATGGGGAGCCTGCTTCTCCTTCTGCCTTTGTCTCTGCCTCTCTCTCTGTGTCTCTCATGAATAAATAAATAAAATCTTAAAAAAAAAAAGGATTATGGCAGAAAGAACTACTACTAGTAGTTTATGTGGAGGGTGGAATTACATACCTTAGGAGCACCTGGGTGGCTCAGTGGGTTAATAAGCCTCTGCCTTCAGCTCAGGTCATGATCTCAGGGTCCTGGGATCGAGAACCCTGCATTGGGTTCCCTCCCTCTCCTTCTGCCTGCCACTCCCCTGCTTGTGCTCTTCTCTCAAATAAATAAATAAAATCCTAAAAAGAAAAAAAAAAAGAATTTCATATCCTAGGGAGTGTGATTGTCTTTGAGAAGAAATGACCAAAGAATGTGGGATTTAAATATTAATTAGTTACACATTAATCAACTAAAACATTATTTTTATAGTGACATAAATATTAATTGTTTTATTTATTTATTATTTATTTATCTTTAAAATTTTATTTATTCATTCATGAGACACACACACACACACACACACACACACACACACAGAGAGGCAGAGACACAGGCAGAGGGAGAAGCAGGCTCCACGCAGGGAGCCTGATGTGGGATTTGATCCCGGGACTCTAGGATCACACCCCAGGCCAAAGGCAGGCGCTAAACTGCTGAGCCACCCAGGGATCCCGTTACTTATTTTAAACAACTTTTTTAGTTTTGGCTTAGGTTCGTGGTAGACAGATTTTATGATACTGAGACTGAAACATTTTTAGAAATGAAAGGACCTTAAGGAACACTTAATGTTACAGATTAGGAAGCAAAGTACCAACCAGTAGGCTAAATTGGCACCCTCAGAATCATGTAGCTATTCCAAGGCTGGCCTAGATCTTAGGCCAGCCTGTGGGTATTTAGAGACTGTATCACTATACTGCTTCTACTGCTCTAGCAATTTGGAATGTAGGGTTGGACTTATTTCTAAAAAAAGACACTTATATAGATGGTATAGTTCAAAGATACAAGAAATCTATTTGCTTTCAGATATCTCTTCTGTGACTTCTTTTCCTAAAATTCTTTTGTGCTAATGCTTGAACATTCCAGAGTAAAATGCAAAAGCTTTTTTTTTTTTTTCCTGTTTTGTTGGTTTTGCTATTACTTAGCAAGACATTCAGAAATGGGATCTGTAAAAATACCCTCTTGTCATAGCTGGTAGGGAGGGGTTCATGAACCATCAGGACCCTAGTCATGGAGAGGCCTGATTTGAGGTGGAGGATGGGGTTACTTTGATGGGAACCATGAGTAGCCTAGAATCAGCATTAAGGTAGGTAGGAGTGCTGAAATACTGACTCTATCTTTGGCCTTCCATCTTGCTCCTGTCTGTGCAATGACCTCCTCCAGTGCTATGTGTTCCAGGCCTCTGGAAATGTATGCCTTGGCCACAATGCAGGAAGGCTTGTTCGGATCTTCCTTAAAAGTGACACATGAAGGCTCCACTTTAGATAACTAGTAGAGATGCTCTGGTGCACAGATGGCATCACTTTAGATAACTACCCTGGGACCTCACCACTATGCCCCTAGCTTTATAAAAGCTATGGCTTGAGGTCCAAACAGGGCAGAAAATAGCGGTGGAGGATGGGGCAGAGAATGGTTGCCTACCACCTGGATCATCCATCTGTCATATACCCAACTGTCAGTAAGTTGCCCTGAATAAAATTCCTTGTAAATGTGTGGGGTGGTTTGCTTTGTTTTTTGGTTCTAAAGTGCCTTCTTGATCTGAAGGATACTTTACTGACTCTCCTCCATCTTCTAACAAGGGTTCTGTGATTTGAGGGGACAAGAGAACCAGTTGAGAATGGAAATAGAGGATGTTGGCCACACACTTCATGTACTCCATAATTTTAAGGAAGGACCAGTTCTAGGTCAGAGTAGTTGATGCAAAAGGACCACGAGTAAGGGAAGAAAAATTAATGACTATTATCTATAAAGATGAAGTAACTTACCTGAAAGTAAATGGTTTATGTTGGTTTATACAAGTGTGAACTAGACCTCACTGGTAAATAAATCATATCAGGATGTACTTTGTTCTAATTATTTCTGATGATAGTTATGGTTCTTGAGAAATTTTATTGAACCATATAAATGGTATCCCATTTATAGTGGTCATGAAACAATTTAGAAAAACTAGATTATTATGGGAACCAGTGTTTTCAGTAAATAACTATAACTGTGGGTAGGTTATCTGTGTTAATTTGAACAGAACTCTTATTTTTTAAAATGAATACATAACAGATCTTTGCATTGCACCATACTGACTTAAGAATGAATGAGAATATAAAATTCCTAAAGCTAATTTTTAAATTATAAATTTATATAATTTAAATTATAAATCTGTAGACTATTCTGCTAACATTTAGAAGTTGATTAAAAGAGGATAAAAATGTGGAGAAAGTAACTGGATTTCTTCATCTCTTAAAAATTTAAACAGAAAAATTCTAACTTTAAGAGATATCAGTTAAAGGAAAGATCTTCAATTATAGGTCATTGACTTATATGTGTTGTTACATATACAAGTATAATTAATACTTATATTGACCAAATCAGGGAAGCTTAATTGGCACAGAGGATATAATCTCATCATGGATGAGTTTTAAACACTAATGTAAAAATATATAATTTTTGGATAAATAGAACCAGATATTTGTTCAGAGTTTAAAATGTCTATAATTTCTTAATGGATTCTGTTAGCCATTTTTGAGACTGTTTCAATGATATATGCTGTTAAATGAGAAGAATTTTAAAAACCAAATTTCTTTTAAGTGATCAAATTATTAAACATTTACTAAAGCTTTTGGAGATGCAGATATGAATAAAATACATTTTCTCTGGAAGGGAGGATGAGGCCAGTACACAAAATACCTGAAATGTGACGTGGCATATGTAAAGTATTACTGGAGAGAGTCAATAAAAGGGGAGGTCACAGCTGAGTTGATAAAAGAAGGGAAAGGGTTTGGAGTTCGGTTTATTTATTTTTTTAAAATTTTTTATTTATTTATGATAGTCACAGAGAGAGAGAGAGAGAGAGAGAGGCAGAGACATAGGCAGAGGGAGAAGCAGGCTCCATGCACTGGGAGCCTGATGTGGGATTCGATCCCAGGTCTCCAGGATCGCACCCTGGGCCAAAGGCAGGCGCCAAACCGCTGCGCCACCCAGGGATCCCCGGGTTTGGAGTTTGGAATAGAAATTCATAGACCAAGAGAGTCTACCTGGTGGAGTGGCGTTTTGGCTATAATTGGTGCGCTGATTTTTACCAGACAGAGGAGCTGAGGAGGCCATTCCAGGCAGTGAGAATAATGTAGGAGGGAAAGGCAAGCTCTGAGCATGTTTTTACAACATGGTAAGGAATCCCAGTTTGGCTGGAGGATAAGCTTCAAATGCCAGCTGAAATGCGGACAGTAATTGGCCCCAAAGATGGTGAAATTAGGTTTTCACATGCTTATTCTCCTCCTAATGCTTAGTGAGTAACTGGTTTTTCTCACCGTTTCTTATTAAAGAAAGATGAAAAACTGAGTAGGTTGCAAATGATGGGATTTTATTTGGCTCTGCAAGGATTTTTATAAATACTACAGCAGCTGTTTATATGTTTTTCATGATTGCCCTTATGCATATCAGAATGATTCTCTTCATTGTTTCTGCATAAGTCCACATTTGACTCAAGTTTATCTTTGAATGTTTGCCATTCTCATTTTGTTTGTACTCCCTTGGGTAGTATTACTTACCTGATGATAGGAATATCATAAATTTGGAATTCCAAGCACTTCCAATTTCAGAATGTCATCTCTTTACTACACATATTATGTAGTACTGTTAAACAGTCAGTTTGAGGTCTGTAGCACAATTCACAAAGCAACAATCTCTCCTGTATTTCCAAATAAAGTACTTGAAGGGAATGATATTTGCAGAATGTGCTATAGTGGTAAATTTAGAGAGTACAAGATAATTACTTGTAATTATGGCAATTTCTGTAAGGGAAATCATCTTAATTTGTTCCTACTAAGAAATAGAATTGCTCTACTCATAGCATTTGAATCTTTTTAGGAGATTAATGCTGTGTGCCTTCATTACTTTGAATGGACATTACAGCTTTTCACTACATCTGAAATTACCCCTTTAATTCATGCTTCTGTTTGAATTTCTGTTAAATGCAGTCTTCACTTTTAAAAAATCATATTCCAGAGCTCTTGTTGGAGAAAACTTACACGTCCATCCTAAGCAAGTTGTAAAAGAATAGTACATCTCTACTAGGAGAATAAACTCCCAAAGAAACTGTAGTCTGGATGGTGAAAAGAGTCTAACTTGTACTTGGAGCGTTCACCTGTCATGTTATTCCCTGAAGAGTTTAAAATTTAGATGGCCTTTAGGCTGATAGGTAATTACTATGGCTTAAAAATGATGCTGAATCTCCGAGCATTTTTATGAAGACTGCATTCTGACTACTTTTTTATTTTTAAGTATTTAATTATACCATCTGGAAAGGGTTACTTGTATGTAGTTAAGACAGAAAATTGGAGTGGGAAGAATGGGTTTATATGAGAATATAATTAATTGGAAAGAATATTGAAAACAAATGATGGACCTATGTCTCATAGGTGACAAAGGTATTAAGTATGGAAAGCTAACTCATTAGGCTGAGATTGTCTAAAAAAAATGAGTGATTTCAGTCTTGAGAGCTAGTGGGGTAGCTTAAACAATTCTGAGTTTTCAATGAACACTTATTTCTTCACGTTATACATGAATTTATTTTGGCTGCAGGTGAGGTGACTTGGTGCTAAAATTTCTGTCTCCCTTGATATCAGGTACAGTACTTAGCAACCAGAAGCCATGCCTGAGTAGAGCAGCTTTTAGGGAGGATCAGGTAACCCTGGTGAGAGGCAAAAGCCACAAGTGACTCAAGAGTTGTTCTTTGATTTTGAAATGTCCTGCCCTTTCTACTAAGACCTAAGTTTGTAGTCAAACTTGGGTTAATTGATTGAATAATTATTTCAATATGCATTTGTTGAGGGCCCATTATGTGCCAGATGCTGGCTATTTATTTCATAGTGAGGAGGGAAAATGAGTAATGCTTAATGGTAATAACTCCATTATCTCAAAATTTGGGATAGATCAGTTTAACCTTATGAATGTTTGCTAAGTAAGTTAGTAATTACTGGATTTGAGAGAACCAACTAATTTACTAACTATAAGCACTCTAATAATTTATGAAGTGTTAGATGTTGGGAGTACAGATTCAAATATAATATGATCCCCATTCTCAAGGAGCTTACAGTCTAGACAGGAAGTCAGAGGAGAAAATAAATTATTGCAATACAATGTGATAACAATGGTACCACATACAGGGTGCTATGGGAACATTGAAAAGCAGGAGGAGGAGGAGATGTGAGCTAAGCATTGAACTATGTGTACAAGTTGTCTGGGTTAATGATCAGTGTGTATTTCTAGAATAAAGACTTTCTTAACACTTCTTTCATTTTTATTACAGTGATTTTCAAAAGTAAACCAATTTTTTAAAGGGTTCAGCACATTCTGATTTCATTTATTAATCTCATGTTACTGTATCATAGTTTGATTTCCTTTTAATACTTTTGTAAGATAAATGTGCATTTCCTTCATATTCACCTCCAATTAGATTAGTTTTCACAGTTGGATTTTTAATAAAATGAGTGCTACCTTGAGTCTCTTTCTTTCTTTCTTTCTTTCTTTCTTTCTTTCTTTCTTTCTTTCTTTCTTTCCTTCCTTCCTTCCTTCCTTCCTTCCTTCCTTCCTTCCTTCCTTCCTTCCTTCCTTCCCTTTCTTCCCTTCCTTCCCTTCCTTTCTTTCTTGGTTTGTTTTTTCCTTCCCCTTTCCCTCCTCCCTCCCTCCCTTCCTTTCTTCTTTCCTTCCACCTTATGGCATAATGTCTTCCTTTTTAAAAAATACTTTAATATACAGACCTTTTGAATGTATTATACCCATATTAATTTTTTTCCTTAAATTTTTTTAAAAATTAGGAATGCAGTTCTCAAAGTATTTTTCATAGATTCACTGAGGAGGAAAAATTCTATGGTAAATAAATTTGGAAGTGTACACACTGTTTTCCTTTGGGGGTTTCATTTGGCATATTGTGAGGGTTTTGAGAAGTCCTACAATTAAGAAAGAAAGGAAGGGAGGAGACACTTCTTAACCTTTATTTGACAGAATGTATCCTAAATATGACTTTTTTATGGAATGAAAATATATGTATTTTGGGAATTGCTTTTTTTTTTTTTAAAGATTTTATTTATTTATTCATGAGAGAACAGAGAGAGAGAGAGAAGCAGAGACACAGACAGAGGGAGAAGCAGGCTCCGTGTAGGGAGCCCGACTTGAGACTTGATCCCGGGTCTCCAGGTTCATGCCCTGGGCTGAAGGCGGCGCTAAACTGCTGAGCCACTGGGGCTGCCCGGGAATTGCTTTTTAAAAATTTGATATTTTAAAAATTTATTGAGTATAGACATACAATGTTATATTAGTTTCAGGTGTACAACATAATCACTGGACAGTTCTATACATTACTCAGTGCTCACTGTAACAAGTGTAATTATCATCCATTACCATACAGTGTTATTAAAATATTATTTAAAAAATTTTTTTAATTTAATTTTTTTATTCATGAGAGACACAGAGAGAGAAGCAGAGACATAGGCAGAGGGAGAAGCAGGCTCTATGCAGGGAGCCTGATGTAGGACTTGATCCTGAGACTCCAGGGCCACGCCATGGGCCGAAGGCAGGCACTAAACCGCTGAGTCATCCAGGGATCCCCCTAAGATATTATTAACTATATTCCTTATGTTTACTTTTCATCTCTGTGACTTATTTATTTTATAACTGGAACTTAGTACCTCTTAATCCTCTTCCCCTATTTCACCCATACCCCTGGTCCCTGACAGCCACCAATTTGTTTTCTGTATTCAAGTCCTTTTTTTAAAGTTTTATTTTTTACTTTAAAAATTTTATTAAAAAATTGTTTTAAGTATAGTTGACACATACTGTTACATTAGTTTATGTGTGTATAACATAGTGGTTTGACAAGTTTATACACTGTGCTATGCTAACAAAATAGCTATCATCTGTCATGCCATTACAGTATCATTGACTATATTCCTTATGCTGTGACTTTTATTCCTGTAACTTATTTATTCCACAAGTAGAAGCCTGTATTTCCCACACCCTTTCAGCCATTTTGTCCATCCCTCATCCCCCTCCCCCGGCAACCATCAGTTTGTTCGCTGTATTCATAGATCTGATTCTGCTTTTTGTTTATTCATTTGTTTTATCTTTTAGATTCCATTCCATATATGAATTAAATCATATGGTATTTGTCTTGGGATCCCTGGGTGGCGCAGCGGTTTGGCGCCTGCCTTTGGCCCAGGGCGCGATCCTGGAGACCCGGGATTGAGTCCCACGTCAGGCTCCCTGCATGGAGCTTGCTTCTCCCTCTGCCTGTGTCTCTGCGCCTCTCTCTCTCTCTGTGACTATCATAAATTTAAAAAAAAAAAAATGGTATTTGTCTTTCTCTCTCTGACTTATTTCACTTGTGTAATATTCCATTGTGTGTATATATCACAATTTGTCTATTGATGACAGGTTGCTTCTATATTTTGGCTGTTGTTAAAATGCTGCAATAAACATAAGGTGTATGTATCTTTTCAAATTAGTGTTTTCATTTTCTTTGGGTAAATATCTAGTAGTGAAATTATTGGATTATATGATAATTCTGTTTTTAATTTTTTGAGGAACCTTCATAATGGTTTGTACAGTGGCTGTATCAATTTACATCCCCACCAAAGGGTTCCTTTTCCTCCAAATTCTTCCTTACACTTGTTATTTCTTATCTTTCTGATTTTAGCCATTCTGACAGGTGTAAGGTGATACCTCTCTGTGTTTTTGATTTACATTTTCCTGAAGATGAATGATGTTAAGAATCTTTTCATGTGTTTGTTGGCCAACTGTATGTCTTTTTTTTTTTTTAATTAAAAAAAATTATTTATTTATGAGAGACACACATAGAGAGAGAGAAAGGCAGAGACACAAGCAGGCTCCATGCAGGGAGCCTGACGTGGGACTCGATCCTGGGTCTCCAGGATCATGCCCTGGGCTGAAGGCAGCACTAAACCGCTGAGCTGGGGCTGCCCCAACTGTATGTCTTCTTTGGAAAAATGTCTATTTAGGTCCTTTGCCCATTTTTTAATGTGACTTTTTTTTTGGTGTTGAGTTGTATAAGTTCTTTATATATTTTGGATATTAACCCCTTGTCAGATATATATTTGCAAATATCGTCTCCCATTCCATAGGTTGCCTTCTTGTTTTGTTGACAGTTTCCCTTGCTGTGCAAAAGCTTTTTATTTTGATGTAGTCCCAATAGTTTAATTTCGCTTTTGTTTCCCTTGCCTTAAGAGATGTGTATAGAAAAATGTTGCCATGACTAGTATAAGAGAAATTACTGCCTGTGTTCTCTTCTAGGATTTTTATGGTTTTAAGTCTCACATTTAGGTCTTTAATCCATTTGAGTTTATTTTTGTTTATGGTGCTAGAAAGTGGTCCAGTTTCATTCTTTTGCATGTAGCTGTCTGGTTTTCCCAGCATTATTTATTAAAGAGACTGTCTTGGAAATTGCTTTCTTTCTTTTTTTTATTATTTATTCATGATAGGCACACAGTGAGAGAGAGAAAGAGGCAGAGACACAGGCAGAGGGAGAAGCAGGCTCCATGCACCGGAAGCCCGACGTGGGACTCGATCCCGGGTCTCCAGGATCGCGCCCTGGGCCAAAGGCAGGCGCCAAACCGCTGCGCCACCCAGGGATCCCTGCTTTCTTTCTTAAAATCTTTGTTTTTGTATTAGATAAAAGAATTCAGACACGTAATCAATGTGGAAATATTCTTATGGGCTGAAATTAATTAGAAGGAAATAACAAGAAAGAAGACAAGAGAAGAAAATAAAATGAAAGACTATAGGAATAGAGAAATGTGATAGAAAAATATTGGTAGTAGCAGAAAGGTTAAAAAAATTCTTGTAAAGGCTACAAAATGTTATTAAAATGAGACATAGTGAAATCCATTTATCAGGTTCCTGGATTTAATTTTTCCCTAGAGATATGAAGATATTGCTAAGTGCCAAAGTATTTTTCTCACATTTAATTTTTATAGTGCTTAAAACATTTTCCTACTGTTCTTCCTTAAAAATATTATGAAGGTTTCACTTTGTTATTAAAGGACTAAAATTTTTAACAATATAAAGTTAGATAAGAGAGCTGCTTAGTTCCCTTGGCAAATTTCACAATTGGGAAAACATTTTCTCCTTCCTGACTTTTTAAGGGCAGGTAAGGTTTTTTTTTTTTTTTTTTTTAAAGATTTTATTTATTTATTAATGAGAGACACAGTGAGAGAGAGAGGCCGAGACACACAGGCAGAGGGAGAAGCAGGCTCCATGCAGGGAACCTGACATGGGACTCTAGCCGGGTCTCCAGGATCAGGCTCTGGGCGGAAAGGCGGCGCTAAACCGCTGAGCACTGCTGAGCCACCCAGGCTGCCTGAGGGGCAGGTAAATTTTAAGAGATTCTTTAAGGAAAGAATCTCTTAAGTCTTATGCTGCCTGTGATGGTGTGAATTGTAGTACTTAAGTCTCTGATAAAGGTATGAATTGTTCAATCATTTGGTTACTTTTTTTGATGGAATGTTTTTATTCTTTTGGAGCTCTACTGGATAAAAAGGTATTTCTGAATTTGATTAGGGGGAGGTCAGAGAGAGATATTGAGTATGTCTACTCTTGCCAGATAGCTTAGATAAGAACAGGAATTGAGTGGGTGAAGCATGCTCTAAGTCTTGTCAAAATACTCCAGTTAGCTCTCGCATGATGCATAACCAAGTGGTCCCCTTCCATCAAAGCAGCCTTAGGAAGTTGAAAGTAAGAAAACTGGGAAATTATAGAGACCCTTTGGGGTTTGAATGTGACAACTTTAGAAATTAGAGAGACTTCATACAGTTCTTAAGGACAACCAACTAACTGAAGATGGATTCAGATAACTGTGTAAGTAGAACTTTTTATTTAATTAAATTAGTTAATATTTTTTGCTTAGTTTTTTTTTTTTTTTGTTTGTTAACTTCAGCATTTGAAGTTTTGTTGGAAATATCATCAACTGTACTGAAGAGAACCAAAGGAAGATTTTGTTGTTGTTTTCCTCTACTCCCACTAGTTTAGGTCATTCATTGAACAGATGGTTACCAAGTGCACACTGAATTCTGAGGAGGGAAGCAACACACCTCTTGGTTCCAGTGAGATGGTGACAGACCCCAGGGAAAGTGAGACTGAGGAGATACTGTTGGGCCCTGTTAGTGAGCAAGATTTTCCCACTCTGTCTCCAAAGTCTCCCATTCCATCTCAACTTGATCAAATTGGATTCCTTCAAGGCCTCTCAAGCCCTCTTCTCTCTGAGGCTCTCTGAGATCCATCAAATTGGAATTAATCCTTTCTTTCACTGCAATGTTTTGTCATTATTTGAGCAATTATTGCAGTTTGATCCATTGATCAGTGAATTGATTGATTAGTTGATCTGTTCAACATGTGTTTGTTAAACACAATATATCAGCCATTCAGCATATCCAGGAGGGGGCTGATAAATAAGAGTCTATTTCTGTCTTCTAATAGAGCTAATTATGCATTACTTATTGTTTATCTATACTATCCCACTGGATCTTAAACCCCTAAAGAGCAGTAATGGCTCTTACTTATCTCCTTTGTGCCCAGCATAGTGCCTGACTATACAAGGCATTCAGCAAGTCCCATTGAATATACTGAATTTGTTTTTGTTTTCATCACACAGAACTGAAAATTCATGGATACTACTTCATTATAGTTGAAATTTGTATAATAGGCTTCAATTGGTGGAAACCAAAATTCTGACAGCATATATTAAGTGACTCATCCAGCTGTATTTAGTAAGTCTGTAACAGATGAATTCATATTTGATACTTTTTATGTTAGTTTACAAGCCACTGAACTATTGTGCCTTACTTTAGCTTATTTTAAATAAACTGAATAACCGAAGAACTGTTTTTGAAATATAATTTGTAGTAGAAACAAAGGATTGGATCCTTGTTTATACACACAATGATTTAGTAAGCAATAGAGTCAGATGTCAAAAGGCTTTTAGGTCACTGGTTGAGTAGCATTGTGGTTTATTATTTACCTTTTGCCTACCACAAATGTTCTTCTAATCCAAGAATCCAGAGTAAATGTTTGCTGAGAGTCTCTGTAATGCCTAAACAACAAAATATTCACATGCTTTAGTGGTAGCAAAATTGAATGGCAAACAGCTGCCAGCAGCCATTCCTTACTGATCTAATCCAGGAGGTTTGTGAAAGAGGAACATATGGATAGGGGCTAACTGGAAATTAGCAAAGATCTAAATGTTTGACTAAATGTGGTTATAGTTTTGTATTGTAAAGCCCAGAGGTGAGAAATGACCTCATATTAAAGCCAAGTGGTGAGAAAGAACTTTACTGGAAACAGTTCTGACGCAAACACAGAATTAGGTATGTGATGCTTTTTCCTGGGACTATATTCAAAGGAAGTTGTTATCAAACTTCTACTATGGCCTGAATAAGGAAATAATACTTCAGGGGCAGCCCTGGTGGCTCAGTGGTTTAGCGCCACCTTCAGTCCAGGGCGTGATCCTGGAGACCCCGGGGTCGAGTCCCACGTCAGGCTCCCTGCATGGAGCCTGTTTCTCCCTCTGCCTGTGTCTCTGCCTCTTTCTCTGTGTGTCTCTCATGAATAAATAAATAAAATCTTTTTTTAAAAAAAGGAAATAATACTTCAGAATGACTAAAAGGCACAATTTCTGCCAGGGTATAGTTGGCAGGAATTACTATTACTATCTAACTATAATGCAGTATTTTAAGTATTCTAATGGAAATATATACTACAAATACCACTGAGAAAGGAATGTGGAGGGAAATAGAGTTTCCTACTCCTGCAGAAGATTTTGTTTCAGATGGAAACACCTATGTATCACCATAGGCAAAGGCAGAAAGATGTGAAACACTAGAACATATTTGTTTATTTATTTGTTTTATTGTGGGAATATATAGCATTATGAGCAAGTAATTAGTAAGAGCCTAGTTCCTGTATTCCTTGATATTAATAGTACTAAAAATGATAAATAATCAGGTAAATGTATTTCTTTGGGTCTTAGTCATATTTCCTTTTTTTTTTTTCTTTTTTGAGAGAGGGAGAGAGAGCACACATGTGCATGCAGCATGAAGAGGGGCAAAGGGAGAGGGAGAGAGTCTTTTTTTTTTTTTTTAAAGATTTTATTTATTTATTCATGGGAGAAACAGAGAGAGAGAGAGGCAGAGACACAGACAGAGAGAGAAGCAGGCTCCATGCAGGGAGCCTGACGTGGGACTTGATCTCGAGTCTCCAGGATCACGCCCTAGGCTGAAGGCAGTGCTAAACCGCTGAGCCACCTAGGCTGCCCCAAGTGAGAGAATCTTAAGCAGACTCTTTGCTGAGTGCAGAGACTGACACTGGGCTCAATTTCACAACTTAGAGATCATGACTGTGAGCTCACGACCTGAGCTGAAATCAAGAGTTGGATGCTTAACTGACTGAGCCACCCAGGCTCCCCCTTAGTCATATTTTTTTTATGTTTAATGCAGTATCTGTTAAGTGAATGCAAAGATAACCTTTTCATTGCATCTTTTCATGTGCAGTTATTTTATTAGGTATTTTTCCAAGTATTTCATAAGGATAATTTTATAGGAGTTAAATATACCAAAAAAACCCTGGCATTTCCAGCATCTTTCAACACTCAAATTTAAATGCTCTAGTGATCCCAAAGAGTGATAATTTGTGACCTTGATAAAGCACATGGTAGACCATGTGTCATCGGTGAGTTGCTTAGCTAAATGAGAGAGCATAGCTGGCTACCCAGCAACCTCATATTAAACTTCTTTATAAATATACCCACATTTGGATTACTGCTAGCGTCCTCTGCCTCCTCCCTGCTATGCAGTGTTCTCCATCCTTCTCTTCATCACAGTGTCCTATGTGCTTGCTATATAGTGGCTGTCAAAAGCATTTAGAAGCATTGCTCTAGTTTTGCACAGATAGGTAAGGTTAATGTTGTTACTATAATGATGTAACTTAATAGACTTTAGAGTTTATTTTTATTGCAGGATTTATTTTGATGGCATCGTAAGTTATTTTAGTCCAATGTTTATAGAACTATTGAGGGTCTGAAAAGGGTTATCTAAAATTTTCAGTTGTATCTTAGTGAATTTTGTTGGGGAGTTGGAATGATCTAGAGATCTTTAGGAATATCAGTTTAGGATCTGTAGCAGTTTTTAAGTTTTTGACTGTTAATCGGGAATCTTTTTCATCTCAGATACATGGTATGTAACAGCTGTTTCTTCTTCATTAAAAAAACTGCCCTGTGCTTTCAGTATTTTGAGTGAAGAAGTAGGTGACTAGAAATGAGTAAATGATAATACAACTGAGAAATTTGTATTATCCATTGATAAGAGTTGTTACTGTTAACAATACATTTAAATATATATATATTTTTAAAATAAAAATTAGACCTTTAGTGTTTATGAAATAAGGGTTTTTTGAGTTTTAAAATGCTTTTAGGCCTCTTTAGAGGCACAGATGAAACTTATTTAATATTATTTAGTGGCAAAAGGTGCAGACTAATAGAATTTAGAGATATATGAGTTTTGTTTTTCTTTCTTTCTTTTTCTTTCTTTCTTTCTCTCTCTCTCTTTCTCTTCTTTCTTTCTCTCTTCTTTCTTTCTTTCTTTCTCTCTCTCTTTCTCTTTCTTCCTTCCTTCCTTCCTTCCTTCCTTCCTTCCTTCCTTCCTTCCTTCCTTCCTTCCTTCTTTCTTTCTTTCTTTCTTTCTTTCTTTCTTTCTTCTTTTTTTCTTTCTTTTTTTTCTTTCTTTCTTTCTTCTTTTCTTTGACACACACAAGAGAGAGAAACACAGGCAAAGGGAGAAGTAGGATCCATGCAGGGAGCCCTATGTGGGACTCAAAGCTGGGTCTTCAGAATCATGCCCTGGGCTGAAAGCAGGCACTAAACTGCTGAGCCACCCGGGACCCCAATATATGAGGTTTTAACACAAATGAAAAAATGTGTTTGTGGTGTTGAATTACATGGTTCCAAAAAAAGGTTTTGACCATTAATCTCTGAAATTCATCCGTACATTTGCCCATTTGTATATAGAAGCCCCCTCCCCCACTGCTTATCAAAACCATTTAGCAGGGGCAGCCCGGGTGGCTCAGAGGTTTAGCGCCGCCTTAAGTCCAGGGCGTGACCCTGCAGCCCCGGATGGAGTCCCACATCAGGCTCCCTGCATGGAACCTGCTTCTCCCTCTGTGTCTCTCTCTGTGTCTCTCATGAATAAGTAAATAAAATCTTTAAAAAACAAAACAAACAAACAAACAACAACAACAACAACAACAAAACATTTAGCAGGAAGGCCATTCAGATGAAAAGTGAGATGAAGACCACTTTCTTTTCATGTTTTTGAGCTTTTCATTATTATTATTTTGTGTTGAGTAACATTTTGTGCTTTGTGGACTTAACAGAGATATTTCTATTCATTTACTCCTCTCCTTTCCTCCTTAAAAATTCCAGTGATTAGGGACGCCTGGGTGGCTCAGTGGTTGAGCAACTGCCTTGGGCCCACATCCGGCTCCCTGCATGGAGCCTGTTCTCTTTCTGCCTGTGTCTCTGCCTTTGTGTGTGTGTGTCTCTCATGAATGAATAAATAAATAAAATATTAAAAAAATTCCAGTTATTATTTTTAAAAGAAATGTGACTGAAGATCATGATATCTCCATTGAATCTGTTTAAAGCTTATATATTAGACCACATTTCTTGCTCTTTTTTTCCCCTTGACTATATACTTATTATAGCTTTTCTTGATTTGCAATAACAACTATAGGCATTTTGATAAATGCCTTAAACGATTATATAATTTCATAAGTTCTTGTGTAAATGATATTTCTTCTTTAAGTAGTAATTAGTCATAAATTGATAATTAGTGCTAATATATGGAAAAAAATTCCAACCTCATTAGTCATCAGAGAAATATGATGCACCTCTTTTGGACTCCTATTTCTTTTGATGATGTGCTTATTTGTAATTTTCTTTAAAAAGTCAGTAAATTACTATGTAAAATGGAACTAAGCAATTATTTTTGAAGGTTTCACTCTATTATTTGTATTTTCCTAGATGGAGACAAATCAATTTTCCAGAGTTGAAGCTTTGTTTAATTTTGAAAGACAAAGTATCTTAAAGCATGCTTTTGGATATGTGCATATAAGGAAGGAACAGAATAGGATATGCCAAACTCCTTTTCTATAGTTAAGTGATATAAGACAAAGGCAAGGAAGTGGAAAGAAATACTTAAAAATACATGGGAGCAGAATTGGAGCTCATATAACATATTTACAGATTACTTGTCAAGTAAACCAGATATGTTGTGGCGTTTTTCTGAATGCTTCGTTATTGGTTAATAATAGCACTAGCCTCTGAAGGTTGCAACTCTGTAGCAGAGTATAAAGTCTTTTTTTTTTTTAAATTTTTAAAAATTTATTTATGATAGTCACAGAGAGAGAGAGAGAGAGAGAGGCAGAGACACAGGCAGAGGGAGAAGCAGGCTCCATGCACCGGGAGCCTGACGTGGGACTCGATCCCGGGTCTCCAGGATCGCGCCCTGGGCCAAAGGCAGGTGCTAAACCGCTGCGCCACCCAGGGATCCCGAGTATAAAGTCTTTATTATGCCATCTTAGTGGTATGGAACTTTTTATTTGGTCAGTCATAAATACGATATATAGTTGGGTGAAATATGGCATTATGCATTTGAACATACATCACTTAATATAAAATATAGCAAAAAGAAGGAAGACCTCTGCTGTTTTTTCCAGGCAGGTCTCAGCTAAAATTGTGTTTTAATGTTGTATTTCCTGGTTTTTTTATTATAAAAACAGAATGAGAGTTGCTTTCTTTCAACTGCTTGGGGAGATAAAAGAGATAGCCAGAAGGCCAGAGTTAAGACGTGCACTTTCTTTCCGTCTCTCCCTTTGTCTCTATTTTTTTAACGATTTTTAAAAAAGTAATCTCTACCCCCAGTGTGGGACTCCAGCTCACAACACTGAGATCAAGAGTCACATGCTCTATCCACTGAGCCAGCCAGGTGCCCCTCTATTTTTAAGTGTGATTTTGAGAATTACTACAGAGAAGAGAAACTACCAGGAAAGTACTAAACTTTTACCTGGGTTTGTTTTTGTTTTTAAATATTTTATTTATTTATTCATGACAGATCGAGAGAGAGAGAGAGAGAGAGAGAGAGACAGACAGACAGACAGACAGAGGCAGAGACACAGGCAGAGGGAGAAGCAGGCTCCACGCAGGGAGCCTGGGTCTCCAGGATCAAGCCCTGGGCTGAAGGTGGCGCTAAACCGCTGAGCCACCCTGGCTACCCTTACCTGGGTTTGTATTTAGTAATTTTGAATTGATATCAAAGTTAGAAAAATAAAATTGGTTTTTCAAATAGATACTCTTGAACTTTTGGATTCTACTCATGCCATTAAAAAAAAAATTACAGTCCTACTTATTAGTTAATAATGAATTAAAATAGATTTTTAATATGGAGAAAGATGAATAGGCATATTTATTACTCAAGATGAGCAGTTAGTCATCTAGCCAAAACCTTTCATCTGTCTTCCTTTACAATTAAAACAAAATCTATTAATCCTGTCAATCAGTAGTCATCTGGGGTGATGACAAGGGCTGTACAAACACCAGTAGCAGCTGCCAAAGAATCAAAGATGAAACTTTTCAGAATCAACCTTAACTTATATGAAATAAATCAGCCTTTCATGATAAGCCAGGTAACGTGAATACTTCTGATAAACCTGTAAATTAATATCCTGCAATATAGATTTGGGGACATTTTCCTTTTACTTATAGTCATCTGTAGTTCTTTTCCTTGGAAATGCAATGAATCTCAGACTCATTTTAGAACTGCTATTGGGAAAATGACATTCTTAGCTCTCTGGCTATTTATAATACTCAGAAGAAATGGAACAGAGAAACTGCAATTTTACACTTGGAGTGTGACTCTGAGATTTTACTCAAAGTAAACAGGTTTTTTGTTTTGTCATGGTCAGCTTCTTCATAATTGAGTGCTCTAGTTTAACCAGAATGCTGACATACCATTGTTTTCTTATTCAGATTGTTGCTTTGCTATTTAAAGCATCCATGTTTTCAGCAAGAGTCCTAAGTCAGCCATGTTTCTTAATAATGCTGTCAGACAGAAAGAAAAGACTTAAGATCTCTTCTGATTTGTGACTTTAATTCAATTAAGCAAATATGTGTGGAATATTTGCTTTGGTCCAAGAATTAAATGCCGGAATAGATACAGAAGTTCTTAATAGGTGTATCTTAATAGGTGAGGTTCCATCTGTTAAAGAGGTTAACTTCTTGTCAGGGTGAGTAATGTAAACAAGCTAGTGTAATACAAGAAAGATTATAAGAAACCTATTATAAAGTACTATGGAACACGGGGGTGGGGGGGTTGGGTAAGTCCTCTTAGGGATCAGAGAGAAGGCTTCTTGGAAGAAAAAACATTTTAATTTGTTATGAAAAATGAATAGAATTTCAACAGGTGAATATGGGGAGAGGGGTTAAAGTATTTTAAAAAATAATGTTCGTTTTTCCAAGTAACGAGTTTGAAAGAGGGAAATGTTGATATAATGAAAAACTGTGGATTCAATTAGTTATATAGAATTCTTAGTTATGATTCTGTGTTTATTTAATAGGGGTTGTTTAGCTTTTTGATTCTTTAAGAGAGACAAAATATCCAGTAGAATGGTTTTTACTAAACTTTGCTGGTCATTATAATTATCTAGGCCTAGGAATCTTAAAAATGACATGTTTCTAGACTCTACTTTTAGACCTTCTGTCTCAGTAAGCCTTAGGTAGCGTTCAAGTTTAAGATTTTAAGTTTTCTGTGATTCTTTCCAGCCAGGTTTGGAAGATAGCCTTCCTCATGAACTTTTATTGCTCATTCAAAATATAATCTTCCTCCTTTCATTCCTCAGTTCTGATATCAGAATAAAACAATTAGACATGTTTTATTTCATTCTATGCTTAGTTATTTGATCCTTGAAATTTCAATATTCAAGTGGAATTGGAGTTTATTCTTAGCTATAGGCACATAAGTGCTCAATAAATATTTGTTGAATAAGTAGAAATGTACTAAAAAATTCTAAGGTTGTATTGGAGTGTACTCCACAATAAATTCCTCTAAGGGACTCACCTTTTTTTTGTTTGTTTATTTTGTTTGGTCTATTCTGTTTTTGACCATGTAGTATGTAATGCTCTTAGAGTTTTGAAAAAGCCCTGTAGTTTCCTTGTGGCTCATGCTTTGAGCATCACTGATAGCTAAATTCTTATAACATTATGAAGGGCAGCTAGATAAAGCAAGTCCTATTGCTGAAAATTTCTTTGATGTTAAGCCTCTTTTGTAACCTGTATTTTTGCTTGTTTCTTCACTCAACCAAAAAATCTGTTTTCTCTAGATTCTGAAAAAGGGAATATATGCTGATGAGTATTTTGAAGTTCTAAGCAGTTCAACTCCTGTCATTGGGAGTTGAACTGTGCAGTATTATTTGATTTGTTATAGCTTCTTTATTCTACTCGCTCAGCATTTTCCTGGCAGTTAATTACACAGTGGCTTTAGGGTGCATTCCATAAGATGCTGAAGACACAGCTTCACTGAAGTCTGACACACTTTCCTCCTTGGTTACAAAGCTAATGGCCACTCTGGGATAATTAGTGAGAAGAAACTCCAATGGCCCAATTACTGTCTTCTCAAGGTTTTCCCTCTTAATTCTTCTTTACTCAGATCTTGAGAGATTGCCTCCATTGTGCCTCCAGTTTTAAACACCTGTGTGCTGTTTAAAACTGGATTTTCTTAGTTGCAGTCAGACAAAAAGTAGAAGATCTATATCTTAGTGTGTTGGGAGTACTGTAAGAAGTTGCTTGTATTTTAGAGAAACCATAGAGTAGTACCATTCAGAGCAGAGATAGCTAATATTTCCAAAGCCACAGTCATTCCTGGGTTAAGAGCCATACCAACTGTCTTCATCTATGTAGTGAGAGGGCTTGAGGTTTCAGGCTGAGACTGTTGGGCTTCCATAGCTTTTCCTGATATGTAAATTAGTAATCAGACATTGTGCCATTTTTCTGTCAGGCAGCTTGACTCGGGATATTGTAACTTACTAATGTAATGAAAATGCATGTGCATATGCCTTGGTAATAAAACTATGTGAACATGTCTACCACAGTGTTTGGTTGGTAGATAGAATCTAAATCTTGTAAATTCCTGAGTCATCTAAGTCACCCATATGTTGTCTGCCTTTTTAGAATTTCTTTCCAACATAGAACACAGTGAGTTCATTCTTTTTGCTAAGGTTTATGTCAACATAAGGTACTTCTCATTGGAATTGTGAAGCAAATATCTGTTTCAGAATTTTGTCCAAACTGCGGAAAAAATGACTAAGTTAAAAAGAAACTACCTTGGGCAGCCCAGGTGGCTCAGCGGTTTAGCGCCGCCTTCAGCCCAGGGTGTGATCCTGGAGACCCGGGATCGAGTCCCACGTCAGGCTCCCTGTATGGAGTCTGCTTCTCCCTCTGCCTGTGTCTCTGCCTCCCTCTCTCTCTTTCTGTGTCTCTCATGAATAAATAAATAAAATCTTAAAAAAAAAAAAACTACTTTGAAAAATTACTTTTTGGAAGGTTATTCATATTATGGCTATGCTATGGATGTGCCATTTTCTATGAATATGTCCTTTATATGTAGAGAAGGTGCTCACTGAGTATTTTTGATTGAATTGATATAATAACATTTTATCATAGGGGTTCTAAATCTTGCCTCTCACTGCAATTTTCCTCTTTGGTTTGAATGTTCCCAGCTCTCTTTGTGGAGGATGTTACTCTTTCACCCAGCCTTTTGTTTGAGTATTGTGTGCTATCCTTTCCCAAATGGCTCATGAGGATTGGTAGGGGTAACTTAAAACCTTGGAGTGATGAAACTGAGCCAAGCCATGTTGCTGGAGCTCACCCTAACTTGCTAATTTTATCAAAGCAGTAAGATTGATGGTCATAAGAAAAGAATATTCTAGGAGTGTAACAACAACAACTTCCTTTTTGCAGCCTGGCAAATCTTCCTCTGGTTTGTCTCCAGAAAAGTAAAAGTTCTTTGGGTGTGGAGGTTGTAGAGCTTGTATTCAGTATGAAATGACTACATGATATTCAAATAATTTCTCTCACTTCAGATTGACACATGGAGTGGCATTGCCTCCTGAGACTATTTGGAATTCTGTAGGAAATTGTGATTCTACCAGTATATTTTCCTCTAATATCCTCTCAATTAATACATATTTTTTGCAAAGAGGAAATCTTTCAAAGGGTAAAAGAAAAACAATCGATCCATAGAAGGATCCTAATCCATTAGGATTAGGTATGCTAAAATGAACAGAGCTAGACTTGGAGAATAAGAGTATTGAACAGACTCTTTATAACCACAGATTGGCTTTTCCAATGTGTATTTTTTTAAAGGAGGGCAGACAGAGGGAGAGGGAGACAGAATCTTAAGCAGGCTCCACACTCAGTGTGGAGCCCAACTGGGACTCAGTCTCACAACCTTGAGATCATGACCTCAACTGAAATTAAGGGTTGGACAATTAACTGACTGAGCCACCCAGGCACCCCTCCAATGTGGTTTTTAGAGTTCTATATACTTGCACAAAGAAAAATCAGACAATTTATAGAGTCTTCTTTCATAGGGAGATGTTTAGGAAAATTCAAATTTTAATCTTGAAATGTTGGAACTTCTTTTAAATCCTCCTTAATCAAAGACTTTTCCAGAAGTCTATGCCTTCGTAAATATATATACATTCTTACATTTTTTATTGAAGTTTGCAAAGTGTGGGAAATATATGTGTTTGATACTTTCAAGATTTTTTTTGAAATTATTTTGGCCCTTTTAATATGTTGCATCATTATTTGGATTTTGCCCAGTTTAGAGGCTGAAGTGCCTGATAAAGCATTGAAGGAATATTTACAACTGTAGTAGCATAAGCTTTTTTTCCCCAGTGATGTTATCCCTTTCCTTTCATTGAAATAGAAGTCAACAAATTGAGATTTGCTGGGATTTCTTCTATGTCCTAGCTGTGTGATTATAGGCACATTATGTACCAATGCAGAGCCTCAGGCTTCTTATCTGTAAAATTGGATAAGGAACCTTGCCTGTCTCAGAGGGCTGTAATAAGGGTCTCAAGGGATAATATATGTGAAAGCATTTGGGAAGCTGTAAGCAATACATTATTATAATTTCTGTAAAAGGGAGTTTCAAATCATATTTACCTTATGGTCGCTATAGTCTATTACAAGTAAATCTCTATTAAACTACTTTTTATTAATTTTCAAATTTGATTTCCCTATAGTTCTAGACTCACATTGAACATGTGTTTCATTCTGATTGAATAAAATAATAGATTTTTTCCTTAAATGTATGTACCATGTATATTATTTTTTTCTAATAAAAATGATAATTGCTTATCTGTATGACTCCAAAGGATAGGTTCCACTTGTCTATAATTATTTCTTTGTTTAAAATTTTTCTTATTTATCTCAAAGGAATTCCATCTATCTAATATTATCTTATTTTTCTCTTGTCATTTAAGGAATGTGTTAATTAAACTCAGACCTGATACCAACTCTGGCACATGCAGCAGACCCTCCTCCCATTTGACATATTTTCCTTTATCATTTTCCTATGTGATCTCAGAGCCACTTTTCAATCCATCTGGCAGTGTTCATATTAGGCCAATTTTAATTAAGCTTGTGAATTAGACTCTGAGACCCTAAGTTATTTTACTGGAATACAGTTTTAGATCATTGGCTTTGCCATAATTCAACATTTTATGCCATTAAAATATTGAAAGTAAATCGATCAAATCTGTCCAATCTGATTATATGTTTTTTAAAAGTTGTAAATATTGTACTGATTATTGTTTATTACTCTATTTCAAAGGAAGGTGTTTCTTGAAGTTTCTGTACAAAATGGCAAATTGAACGATACAGATTGGGAAATTATTGGACACGTAGCAAATTTTATTCCACTTGTGGTGCTTTGATCACTGCATGTTCACCATCCCTTCCTCAGGGACAGGCATACATCCCTGTCCTGCCCTTGCTTCAATTCTTCCCCCTTTCCCAACTAATATAAATATTTGGACAGAAAACCTTGGCTTTTGAGACACTCGTTCCTTTTGCATACGGATTGTCTGCATTGCCCTTCATCTCTGAAGCACTTGCCTCTGGGTGGTTTGTCTCCAACAAGAGTGCTTTTCCCACCATAGGCCACTCTGCTGCAGTTTTTGTCTTGGAACTAACTTCTCAGTCCAAAGATAGTTTAGTCTGACAAGAACCGTCTTCTCAGAACAGAACATGTTGGGCTCTTTCCACACTCTCTATCACCTTACATTATTTTTGAGGGGTGCTGTTAGCATCCCAGATGTTTCAAATATTCCTTCCTGAAGGCACTCCCCAGTTACTGTCTGATCAACTTCAGATTTACTGTTGATCTCTAGAGAACTATGCTGCATCTGTGCAGGGTGTTTGTTTCTGAAAGGTCATTTCCTGGTGTGAATTCTAACCAAAGGATATCAAGCCAGAGTGCAGTCTTTTTTCTCTTGTGTACTTATTTTACCTAGGGGAGAAATTAAGTCTCTATTCAGATGTGCTGTGCAGAATAAAAATATTAGATGATGATGTGACATATTAATAATAGAGATAAAAGTAAGAACATTTAAGCTCATCCAAGCTTTGACATGTGTCTAGGTTTCATAGTGAATTATTATTATTTTTTAAAGATTTTATTTATTTATTTATGAGAGAGAGAGAGAGAGAGAGGCAAAGACACAGGCAGAGGGAGAAGCAGGCTCCATTCAGGCAGCCTGATGTGGGACTCGATCCTGGGTCTCCAGGATCACACCCTGGGCTGAAGGCAGCGCTAAACCGCTGAACCACCTGGGCTGCCCCTTCATAGTGAATTAAATAGAGAATTCTTTCTGAGTTTGACTTAGTAGTTTATTTTCCTCCTTATTGTTTATAGTATCCCCTTCAAAGCTTAAAGTAACACAGATTTGCACCATTCTGATGGTTTTTGTGTCATTTGGCTGTCCTTGTACTTTGCTTTTGAACAACCCAAAGCAAGTAGCTCTCCATTTGTTCTGCTGTCAATATCATAAGTGATAGGGACAACTGCTCATGGGAATGGTAGAGGAGGATACCCAGTTTTTTTGAGCCCTCAATCTTTTTTTTTTTTTTTAAAGATTTTATTTATTTATTCATGACAGAGAGAGAGAGAGAGAGAGAGAGGCAGAGACACAGGCAGAGGGAGAAGCAGGCTCCATGCAGGGAGCCCGAGCGGGACTCGACCCTGGGTCTCCAGGATCACACCCCCGGCTGAAGGTGGTGCCAAACCCCTGGGGCACCAGGGCTGCCCGAGCCCTCAATCTTATTTCAAAATTTCTGAATACATAGATTTGTGTCTTTACCAAACTAAATGGTTTTGACAAAGTATTTTGAAGTATAAGGTATTCCTTCTGCATTATACATTTAAGATAAGATTTCCTATAACCAAATTGATTCTCTTTAACCCCTGTGGCTGCCTTCTAGGCTGCTTCTGGGAGCAGTGTAAGTACTAGAGTTCATTATAGCATTTAAGCTTTTATCTCCCAGTATTTCATGAAAATAAAATTGAGTTCACATTGTTTTTCAATAATACATCAGATTCTTTGAAATAGTTTGATCTTAAAGAAGTCAATTAAGCATGTTGGTACTTGGATTCTTCATGGAAGCACACCTGAATGTGCTTCTAGACATTAGAGATCTAAATAATGCAGCAAGTGAGATGATTTTTTAAAAAGCTGACAACCAAGAATTTAGATGAAGTATTTAAAATGGAGAATGTTTGCATAAAGCTGTTTTGCATTCCTGTCTACTTGCAGCCTACCTGCCCCATTCCCTGCTATTCAGTCACCAAGCATCACCATTCCTAAACACAGAAAGAGAAAGTAGTATAGAAAACCACAGTATGTGTGAAAACTGCAAAATCAGTAGAAGAGCAGTAGAATAACAAACTTGAACTCTGAGAGCAGGCATTAAAGGAGTACATTTTGTCAGGAAGAGGAAGGATTCGGGAAGGGTATATCTGGCATAGAATTGTGAAACACCTGGCTAACCTGGTAGGTGGAGAAGATCATTGTGGGATCTTAATGAGTTTGGTGGGAAATTATAAGGAGGTAAGGCAGGGGAGACAGATTGGGTCATATTGTGAAGACCTTGTATGCTAAGATAAGGAGCTTTGGGTTTTTATTTTTTTTATTTTTTTTTTAGCTTTGGTTTTGTTTAGGAGTCAGTGAACATCCATCCAAGATACGTTTTCCAGATTGATAAAGAACCATGATCATCTTTCTCTGTTACTCTCTCTTTCCAGCTGCATGTAGAAGATGAACTGGAAAGGAGTAGCTGTGGATAAGCATAGCAGAAAGACCTGCTAACTCTTGAGGTATTTTACAATAGTTCTAATCAAGGAGTCACAAGACTGGACTGAGATTGATTCTGATTATCTGGCCAACCTTCATTCATCATCATCATCTTTTTTTAAAAAATATTTTATTGATTATATATAGAGAAAGCATGAATGGGGGGAGCAGCAGAGAGAGAGGGACGGGCAAAATCCTGCTGAGCGGGAGCCTCATGCGGGACTTGATCTCAGGACCCAAGGATCATGACCTGAGTCAAAGGCAAATGCTTAACCAACTGACCACCCAGGCGCCCCCTTCATTCGTCTTCTATATGGCAAATCTTGAGATGTCTGAACGTAGGCTTGTGTCTTTTATCAAGACATTTTTATTTTTATTTTTTATTTATTATTTTTTTTTTATCAAGACATTTTTAGGGGAACTTACGAAGTCCCAGCTTTTCTTGAACTAGAGCAGGGTAAAAGGGTCAGTAGTAACTTGTTAGCCTAATTGTGAATTTGCCTTCTCTCTTCTCATAACTTTTATGCAACTGTGCTGTTCTTAATACTTTGAAATTACAATGCTTTAAAATATTTGTTTGGGAAATGACATCATTGTGGGGGCTTTATTTTAGAAAACTCCAGCAGGGTCTAGAACTTTTGAAGAGTAGGATCCCAGAGACTTGTGTGTTCTGGTTCTGTTTGCCAGATCTCAGGCTGCCACAAAGAGCTTTGGTTTGGATTGTTTCTCCTATCTCTTATAAAGAAAATGTAAATGACTCCGGCACCACATTTCTTCTGCTTGTGTTCTGCTCCCTAACAGAAGATGTGTAGCTGTAGTTCCTACAGTGATAGGGACTGTTCTTTTTTTCAGGCACTACTTTTCACTGCCTTTATAACTAGTGAAGGCCACTAAACTGACACTGCAGCTGTTGCTGTGAAACTGGTACTTTCCTGCAGGCATCATTTAATCCTGCACCTTTTTGGAAAGATTATAGTTCTCATTTAGTTACCAAGGAACACAGTGCTATCTCATAAGCACTGCTTTCTGATGACCTCTTGCAGCAGGGACCCTGTTCTTTGTAGAACCTCTTTTTGAGGTTCTGAGGATGGATAAAAATGATGTGAACCAAAATTCTTTTCAACAATGTTTTAGGAATGGACTATTGGAGGAAACTTGCTTTTAGATTACTAAAATGATAAACATGGCTGAATTATGAGTGGTAATGCCTTCTCTTAAGAGTTGACTAACTCTGCACTTGGTTTTCCTGGCCCCACATAACTAGGATCTGTAAGTTTGGCTGTCATTGACACTGCAGCCGGATTTGAGAGAAAATTTTAAGGGTGGCAAGGCATCATAAAAATATACTATTTTATCTATAATCTGTTAGAAGAATTTGATCTGGAGTTTTGCTGAATGTGTTTATTTTATTTTTTGAAGAGATTATTTATTTAAGGAGAGAGTGAGAAAGAGAAGGGGGAAGGGCACAGGGAGAGAGAGGTGAGAAAGAGAGAGAAAGAGAAGGGGGAGGGGCAGAAAGAGAGACAGAATTTCTAGCAGACTCTCTGCTGAGTGCAGAGCCTGATGCAGGGCTTGATCTCATGACCCTGAAATCATGACCTGAGCTGAAATCAAGAGTTGGATGCTTAATCCACTGAACCCTTTGGCCCTCCTTGCTGAATGTGTTTAAAAAACTAATGCCTTCTGGACAGATTTTCATTAGAATATTTAAAAATTTACCTGTAAAGCAAGAGACTTTAGTTCATCACTTTTTTTTTTTTTACAAACAAGAATATAAAAGAATTGAGTAAAAATTAAGTCTTATACATAGCATACCCAGATAATTGTTTTAGAAATGGCTGTTTGGGTTATCTTTGTGTTTTAATTCAATCCAAGGTCAGGAGAATTTTTAATAAAAAGATTGTATATTGACATTTATGTTATTAAAGATGGAAATCTTCTGAAAAGTTTGAAAAAGGATTCTACCCTCTATATTCACTCTATTTGCTACTTCACTGAATTACTACTTTTCTCTATTTCTTTTCTTTTTTTTTAAGATTTATTGATTTATTTTAGAGAGAGGAAGAGAGAGCCAGCAAGCAGGGGGAGCAGAGGGAGAGAGAGAGTATCCTGAAGCAGACTTCTTGCTGAGCACAAGCCTGATGCAGGGTTTGATTTCAGGTCCCTGAGATTATGACTTGAGCTGAAACCATGAGTTGGCTGCATAACTGACTGAGCCACCCAGGCACCCCACTACTTTTGTCTATTTCTAGACATTTATCTTTTTATCCTCACAAGGTTATCCTAAACTCTTCATTTAAGTATTTTCCTGATTTTATCTTACTAAATACCAGTTTTCTTATCCTCATATTGCTTTAGCCTTTCTTGGGCTCTTCCCAACCTACTTGGCTATTTTCTCTTTAACCCCATTCTTTCTAAATCCCAGACATCATCTGTTAATTACTAAGGACTGTGCTTAGAACTGAGTCAGTTTCATTTTCTGTCTCACATTAATACAATCTATGTTACATCTCACTCTAAAATGTTTACTAGAAAAAAAAATAAAATGTTTACTAGAGTTCTAGAATTTATTTTTATTCATTATCTACCATGTTTATGATGAAGCATAAGTAACTTTAAATGAGTATAGATAAACCGGTGCATAGATATTCTATGCCTAGAATAGCCACTGCAGCCAAAACAGGAGATGACAAAGGTGGCTTTTAAACTATTTGAAATGAGAAATGACAGAAAGAAGTGGATATATTTAGTAGTAGAAAGGAGCCTGTTGTACTATCCTCAAGTTTTGGAAGGATTATCGTGTAAGAGGAATTAGCTGTGTTCCACATTTTCTTAAAAGATGTGCAAGGGATAAATTTTATATGAGTTACATCCTTAAAAGAATTGCGCAAGACCAGCTGGTGGAAATGACAGGAACATATTTTGGTTTGTTTCGTACAAAGGAGAACTATCAAAAGTTAGGATGGTCTCAAGATATGGCATTCTCTTTTTCTGGAAGTAGTGAGTTTTCTGTTACTGGAGGTGCTTAGTTATATGCTATAGGGCTCCTGTTGATGAGATTTAGGCATCAGGTAGGAGGCTGAATTAGATGACCCCTATATTAGATTTCTTTGATTCTGAAAGATGTACTTTTCTCAGTTCTTTAATAATATAGGAGTCAGAATACAATAGACTTGATTATGAGAGTGACCTCTCTTTAGTTTTAAGGTTAGAGCCATATTATTTAACAATTGTTATTTTTCTTCCTGTGATTATCACCAATTTTTCACAGCAGGAGAAGGGTGGAGTGAAACTCCCACGTCTTGAAGGCGGATATTGTATAACATTGCAAGGAGGACAGGGAAGCAATGATAAGAGTCATAAATTGCAGCTGGAAGCTTGGAACTGATTCCTTTACCCTGCGGTAGCTCAGAAAGGATTCGGCTCCAAGTTTAATGAATAATGAAACATGATCTGAAGAAATTCTATGCAAGAAATACTTTGTTGCCTGGTTCTAAAGTGACATGTAGTAACTGTATCTTCTGTGCATGAGAAGCAGTTTGCCTCCTTCACTGTCTCAGAGTTAGAGGTGATCACGATTTCCTTGAAAAGTTCATTTTAATTATAGGTTAATTTCACATACATTGGTGGCTGTAGTCATTGCAGAGCGGATAGAAAAACACTGGCTTTAATAAAGACTGAGCTTTTAAAATAAAAGTTGGGACTTTCCCTCAAGGTATTTGCTGATTGTATGTATTATGAATTAAA
This sequence comes from Canis aureus, assembly GCF_053574225.1. Lineage (NCBI taxonomy): Eukaryota > Metazoa > Chordata > Mammalia > Carnivora > Canidae > Canis > Canis aureus. The sequence goes on along the minus strand of NC_135637.1, from coordinate 25,376,397 downwards.
ACATTACCTTGAGAATCATGGGATCTTCTTGGTGGAAGAGACCTTAGTAGTTGCTTAATCCAGTCTCCTTATTCTTCCTGAGGAACTCCAACAACTCATTGGTAATTGGGACTGGCAAGTTGTGTATTTGCCATATTCAATAGTGATATTTTAGAAACTTCTTTATTATTTTTTTCAAACCTTTGCAAATTTTAGGAAGCTTGCTTGCTAGCATCTTATTAAGTCTACTCTAAAAAAGGTCTTTACAAAACTGGGAAAACGAAACAGGAAAAGCTATAAATGAGTTTATAGTAATTCTTCTACAATGTAACCAAAATATAAGAGATTACTAAAAATTCAGAAGCATCTTTTCTGGAATACTATCATTGACCAGAACCAGCCTCTCCTTGTCATTCTAATAGTTAATTGAAACCCAGTGTCCTTAACTTCTGTTTCTAACTTACTTCTCTTACACTGGATGTTGACTCTGTGGCATTCAATTCAGTTTCTTGGGCTGTATACTTGGCATTGTGCCAGATACAATAGAATGCCCCTTTGGTCATTAAGCACCAATAGAAGTGATTGGCTGTGTGAGAATTAGAAAAATGAAGATAAGAAGTTTGTCACTAGCGTAATTCAGTCCTTAAATTCATTATATGTACAAGTCACAGTGCATATTATACTGCAGAAATACCTAAGTATGTTATTATACCATGTAACAACTGAATCTTTTTCTTTCTTGTAAAAGAAAATTAGAGCTCAAAAAATTTAATCAGTGAAGCAGTTAAGTGGATTACTAGGCTATACTTACCTTGACCCTCAGCCTTATAGAGAATGAAAGACATTCTGTTGTATCCAAACACCATAACCTTGTATAAAACAGTGTGTGTGTGTGTGTGTGTGTGTGTAAACAAGTATACATAACAATTCTTTAGTATTCCCAAACCTTAGAGCTTGGGGAGCCCAGGGATGCTGGCCAGGCATGGCAGGTCCATTCATCACAGCCTTGGAGAAATACCTGGCACAGCATACCATAAGCCTTGGAAATAAACATTGCTGTGCTTGTGTTTGCTTTTCTCCCTTCTATTTTCTCCAGAAGTATTTTCTTTCGTTCCAGGTCTAAGAAAAGACAAGACAGGCTAGAAGAGAACTCTTATTACTTTTCTTCCTAATTAGTCCAGAAAATAAGTTAAAATAAATGAATTTATAATGGTGTCCCACTTTTTTGGATGGGTTTGCTCTCAATAGACAGGCATGAAGTATCTACCTGTGAAGTATCCTATGAAGTATCACAAGGATAGTACTTATCCAGTTGGTAAACATAAAATATGTTCCTTTGTAGGTGTTTTTAGCACATCTCCAACTTGCTTAGGCAGTATGTATGTAGACATACATGCTACAGCATGTGTTAGAATTTCTAGGGCATATGCTTCCTCATAGAGTCAAAACTGACCCAGTAAATATTTCTGTAAATTTGTGAACAGTCTTTCAAAGTTCTAAAGCATTTCCATGAGTTAATAGGCTGAAAAAACCTCCTTTCCAACAGGAAGAGAAGCATTTGAATGGAGCTCTATGATGAATTCTGTTTCTTGTCTAAGGGGAGTGATCTAGTAGAGGCAGAGTGCAAATTCCCCCGGGTTAGCCAGAGGACTAGGGTTAGACCTTGGGCCCCTGATGTTCTCAGTAGGTGTTATATGACTTTGAAATCTAAACACTTGTTTCTGAGCTAAAGCATTTCTTCCCATAATTAGCTGTTTACTGGTGCCAGGTTTTGAACTTTTAATGTAGCAGATGTTACCAAAGTTTCTGATTGTCTTTCTGGGTGTCTTTAGGGTTGTTGTGCTGGATCCCAGTGGAAAATGCTTTTTTAGGCCCACAAGGCTGTTCCTCTGCTACACAGCAGGGCCAGGCTCTTTCCCATCTGTCTCAATCATAGATTTCCCCCTGAAATTCAGGAAAACGTTTGCCGTGTGAAGTCATTAACAACTGTTTCAAAACAGTCTGATTCCTAACAGTTGCTACATGTGGAGATACCTAATTGAAATAATTCCAGTCTCGTTAATAAGATAAGTGTGTTTTCTAGATGCTGCAGGATTATTGCTATCAAATACAAAGGGTTTCTGGCTTAGTTGAGTGAATTATGCTTGTGTTCCAGTCCCTTTACCAGTTGCATTGTGATTTAACAGTATGTCCTCATTTTGTCTTCTTATATTTTCATTCAATGAATGGAAGAGGTAACTGGAGAAGTGCTGTGGACAGGAATACTACAACAAATGGAGTACCTATAAATTCCACAGGAGATTTAGCCACCCAGAGAAGTTCACAAATATTCCAGTGCTGGTACAAGTTGAAGTAGCCTCTTGTCTGAACTATCTGCTATCACTGTCTTTTTCACAAGTCCTTCCATTGAAATTGATTTCTTCCTTCTCTAAATTTCCAGAGTGCTTTATCTATATCTTTCTTCTACTTTATGCTGTAGCTATATGTATACACATGTTTTATAAATACTTTTCCTTACAGGTAGGCTTTAAGATTGACCATTCTCTGGTCTGCCATGGAGTCTAGTGCAATGGCTTGCACATTGTGGTTTACTCAGTAATATTTGTTGAGTATAGAATATAGAAAGAAATGACATCTGGGGCTCCTGGCTGGCTCAGTCGGTAAAACATCTGCCTTTGGCTCAGGTCATGGTCTCAGGGTCTTGGGCACAAGCCCCACATTGGGCATTGGGCTACCTGCTCAAAGGGGAGTCTGCTTCTCCCTCTCCCTCTGCCTTTTCCCCTGCTTATTCTCTCTTTCTCTCTCTCACTCTCTCAAATAAATAAATCTTTTTAATAATTTAAAAATAAAAATAAAAGAAAACCCTTTATCAAGATAGAATTCTTCATTAATCAGTGATACCTCTGAGCTCAGCACAAAGTCTTCTGTCCTGGCAACACTAACTATCAAATGGTAAAGTAACAGGCAAACAGAAAAAACTGTCTAGAAATATTAGAAAGTAAAACATTTGATCAAGCCCTGCTTTTTACCAGTCATAGGTTATTTCCAGCCCTGCATTATTTGGAAAATAAATTCTACAACTGCTGTCACACACTTTTCTGGCCTTTGGTAGTGATCATTGTCATTCTCATCTCCCCAGGCCCCATCTTCCTTAAAGCTCTGTCCTCCCTAGATAATTCTCATAAAAGGAACATTAGGATTTTGGCAGCTAATGATAATGCCACCGTTAATGCCGCTAGTAACAAGTTCTATAGGGACACTTGAGAAGATAGGAGAAGGAAAACCAGGGGTGAGTAGGAGAGAGGTGATAGGAACAATGACAGGAAAGAGGGAGGAAACTGGAGGTGGGTGCTGGGAGGCAGGTGGTGAGTGAGAATCTGTGGAGAGAACGGAGTGGGATGACAGGTAGACCAGTGCTTTGGAATGCCTTGGAGAGGATAACAAGCATCTGTAGAACGTGGTCCATGTCTGCCAACAACATCATTTCCTTCTTGTGTGTTTGTCTTAAAAATTCTGCTTTTTCCTATCTTATTTATATTCAAGTTGTCTTTTTTATTAGTGGTTGTGTGTCTTTTGCTTCTAGAGCCTGTCATTTTAGAAGCAAAGAGATCAAAAGCTAAGCCAGTCACATGAGGATGGAAGCTTGTTACTTCAGCTTTTTTGGGCTTATGTTTCTTTACTTAAAAAATAATCTGTCTTTCCAATTGCTTTTCCAGCTCTGACTGACCTCCTCAGGCCCGTGGTGTGAGTGGCTGCAGAGATTGTTTTTATGACAAAATGAGACCTGCCATTGCTTTGAAACACACAAAACTGTTCACCACTGTTGGCACAAAGCCAAGTAAAACCTGTCTTGTGCTGTCCTGTACCCTCTTACATTCTTGTTATATGTAAAGCAGAAGAAATAGGGTATTGGTGAGAGAGGATGCTAGTTATCATCAAGAGATAGCTTTGATTGGCTGCCAGGTATGTTGTAAATCAAAGAGACCCCTTTTTAATGCTTTTCCTGAAGCACTTGGTTAAGGTAGTTGGAGGAAGGGCAAAATGGGCCTTCATGGACACAGCTAACTCGGGCTAGTATCTATACAAAGGGCCTAAAACATGAGATAACATGGACAAATGTTAGCCAAGCTTTGATGCTAGAATCTGGTACCACATTTAACAAGGGATGGAGGGTAATTGTCCACTTGATAAATTGAACAGTCGCATGGAATCATTCTGTACCTTCACTGCTACATCCCTTTTGGACTTCAGGATCACTCATATTATAAAGGGGTACCAGCTTTCTTCATAAAATAAGCCTGGGAATAAAACAAAGTGTTTTGGGCCAGTTATTTTCCCATATGCCAGCCTTGTAGTAGTCATATTGGTGATCTGGTGCCAGTTACAGTAGACAATTGGCCAGTAGCAAAGAGCAAAGATTATAATCCGTGTTCCTTCTGGTATGTTTGGCAAGAGTCTGTTGGTGAGCTTTTGTGTCTCTTGGTTTGCTTAATGAACAGATTGATGTACAGTTAAGAGATATAAAATCATAATATCTGTAATCTTTGAGGCTACTTCCATAGGTTAAATTGCCTTCTAGAGATTGGGAGATTGTAAAGAAGTTGTGTGGACCTCTTACTAGTCTGTGACCTGAAAATAATCAGAATGTCTGGAATCTTGGTTGTAAGAGCATGATTAGAGATAAAACTTTGGAAATTCATTTCCAATTTTGCAAATGGAGCTAAAACAGAAGCATAGACAAAGTAAAGGAAAGTAGTCAATGCTAATAATAATAATAGCTACCATTTACTGAATGCCTCTTGTGTGCTAGACACTGTGCTGATGTCATCACCTATTTCACATCCTAACAATACTGCAAGAAAATTTTAGAATGACTGTTTTACAAGGTAGGAAACCAAGTCTAAGACTGGGTCAATAACTTGCCGACAATCCAGGAATTCATAAGTAGTCATTTGGGATTTGAACCTGGATCTGTCTGACACAGGTGTGCTGCACAATTTCCATAGTTGTGTGCTTTAAGAGGAAAAAAATTACAGACAGGCCTACAAAGAAGTACTGCCAAAACTTCTAAGACCCAAGAAGGAGAGCTTTCAACACGTTATCAAAGATCACAAACCAATAACATGTGATGATCAGAATGAATTATGGAGTGAGTTACTTAACTAACACTCCGGAGTAATTTCAGGTAAAGGAAAGTATTAATAGCTCTTATTTTTGCATTTGTCAGGATTTTTAATGACTTTCTATGCTTTAAAAATGACAGTGCTTATAAGCCCGGGGTCTCCTGTCACCACGTTAGGCATTATTCAGTGCGGACACCAGGAACTTATTTTTCCTCATTCATCCATCGCTGCTACTAAAAACAGATGTTCCCCTAAGTCTACCCTCCCAATGCTTCTTCTGACAAGTTCATGTAATGTGGTGGTGTTGTGTTTGCTCTTCCTACTCTACCATTTCAGGGGTTGAGCAGAAGACTTCAGTCTCCAGTACATTAGTGTTTATTTGCACTGGGTAAAGTCATAAGGTGTTGGTGGCTCTTCTTGTCTTAAGGACATTTTATGATTTAAAGATCTTTGTGATATGCTAATAAAGAGACAATGTTAATTTGATAATAATTATCTTGACATCAGGGATATGTGAAGATGCATATGTATTGCTCAACATAGAGCTTGCCACATTGGGGATTTCAGCAAATACTTGACAAATGTATTTCTGAATTTGAATTATCTCAGTTTCTTTTAAGCACATTTAAAAGCTTTGGATTTTATTTTATTTTGGCTGTATTACTTGAGTAATTGCTTGGTGAGCAGTCACCCTGTTGCAGCTAATCTAAGGAGGTACCTTTAGTGGAAGGGCCAATTCAGGCATTATGTATTTGCTCCTCTCTTACTGATTCCTCAACTGGCTGGGATATGCCTTTGAATTTTCCTTTTGTTTCCTCTTCTCTGGCTTTCTACCAACCTTTCACTCTTTCTGTTTCCTTTTTAGACTGTAAACTGTTCTGCATTATCTTTCTTATCATACCTTCCTGATCCCCATTTTTCCTACTCTTACTTCTGTCTGCTTTTTCAACTCAAGAATTAAAGAAGCTGAAACATTAATTTAAAATAAGTATAAAATGTCTGCCTTTTCAGTGTTTGAATATGTATGTGTATTTTTAAAAATGTTTCAGAGTCTAACAGTTGAAGAAATTAGATTGGATCTCATTGGATTTCTTACGTACACACACTTGTTTAAAATATAGGAGCCTGAAATAGTAGTAATACTGGAAATATATTAGTAAGTGGCCTGGGGAGTTGTCACTACTGCTGTTAACCATCTGGGCTATCCCAAATATTTTAGACAATGTTTACATATTAAGCCATAAATTCATTTAGATCTTCTCAATCATTTTGGATGATAGAGCTTCCAACATGAAGATTGTTTTTTTCAGGCTGAGGATGAGTTGCTTACTAATTCAGAAGCTTTTGCTTTGCATTAAGCTCTCTATATGTATAATAAGGAAATGTTTCCAAGTGTAAAGTGGTGGTGGTGGTAGTGCTGCTGCTGCTGCTACTATGGTTACTACTATATACAACTAACTGACTAACTAACTAACTAACTAACTAACTAACTAACTAATTAACTATATAGGGTTTTAGGGGATGAGTCCTGACGCTTTTTGAGATATTGAACAGAAAGACTTGAGCTGTGTAGATGGGCAAAGGGAAGAAGGCAGGTCATACCTGGCTTAGGAGACACAGCTTAAAGTAAATATTGGTTGATGATGATTATAGATCTGATACTAATTTGGACAAACCAGATGAGATCCATGTGAGATAATTGAATTTGGTCTGGGCATTAAATGATATGGAAACTTACTGAAATAGAAAGGTGAAGGCTTTAAAAATCAGGTTGCAGAATAGAATGCGGAATATAATGTTTTTTTTTTTTTTTCTGTGAAAACATGTGTATAAATATGTGTCCGTGGGCCATAGGGAAAGACATAATAGGCTATACATCAAGATATTAACAGTGCTATCTCTGAATGATGAAGGCATGAAATGTTTATTAAAAATTGTTTTTGTGGGACGCCTGGGTGGCTCAGTGGTTAATTGCCTGCCTTCTGCCCAGGACGTGATCCTGGAGTGGGATCAAATCCCACATCGGGCTCCCTGCATAGAGCCTGCTTCTCTCTCTGCCTGTGTCTCTGCCTCTCTCTCTCTGTGTGTCTCTCATGAATAAATAAATAAAAATCTTTAAATAAATAAAAATTGTTTTTGCTTGGGTGCCTGGTTGGCTCAGTTGGTTAAGCATCTGCCTTCAACTCAGGTCGTGATCCCATGGTCCTGGGATCAAGTCCCATGTCTGGCTCCCTGCTCAACAGGGAATCTACTTTTCCTTCTCTCTCTGCCTCTCTTCACTGCTTGTGCATGCGCTTTCTCTCTATTGCTCTTTCTCAAAAAAATATGTAAATAAAAATCTTTTAAAAAATCGTTAATGCTTATCAGCATTTTAAAATTTTCTATGGTGCACATGCTTCTATTCTTATCATAGAAGTCTGTTTTGAAAATTGACTATTGGAGAGGAATCTCCTTTTGGTTGTGGATGAGGATAGCTGTTGCTGTGGGACCAGATGAGGCAAGACTAGGGACTGAGGGCCTTGAAGGCTTAAGTAAGTGAAGACTTTGACAATACAAAACATCAAGGGTAAAAAACTTATCTTCTAAGTGATAGTATTTAAGATAAATTTATCAACTTTTGTGATTATGAGAAATTTACCTTCCTAATTATGTTTCAGAGTGATAATAAAATTAGTTTCTATTATAAGATTATATACAGATTATAGTGGAAAGAGCTCAGAAATGAGCTGGGTGGCTGGGGAAGCCAGCCTGGGATTTAAATTTTACAGAGACAATGCCGAGTTCATGGTATTAAGAGTTTGGCAGAAATCCCCAGGAGTTAAGAAATTTCAAACAAAGGCTGACAGGAGACAGTTGGCTGGAAAATGAAAAAGTCTGGTAGACTTGAAGTGCATCATATATTAGGATCATCAGCAATGCAATGAATTTTCATTGCCAAATCACTAAAGTTAGAAATTAAAAAAAAAAGAAGCAAAACAAAAACAACTGTTGGTTTCTTTAGTCCATGTTTAAGCTTAAAAAATATTATTATTATTATTTTTTAATAATAAATTTATATTTTATTGGTGTTCAATTTACCAACATACAGAATAACACCCAGTGCTCATCCCATTAAGTGCTCCCCTCAGTGCCCGTCACCCATTCACCCCCACCCCCTGCCCTCCTCCCCTTCCACCACCCCTAGTTTGTTTCCCAGAGTTAGGAGTCTTTATTATTTTTGAACCAGCTACTGCAGTCCTGTTTTTCTAAACTGAAGTAGGAAGAAGGATATAGAAATGATAAACTGTAAATTAGGAGAAAAAATGACAGCAAAACGCTGGAGATACTCAGGTGGGTAGGAAAGTCATGTTTGCCCTGAGAAAAGTATTATGAAGCTGCACCTATTTGGGAGATCGTTTCCAAAGGCAGTACCTAAAGTGAAAACTATTTAATAGCAAAATGACCTTGAAAAATCCCTTTAAAAATTCCATGCTTAAGGAGCACCTAGGTGTCTCAGTTGGTTAAACGTCTGCCTTCGTCACAGGTCATGATCCCAGGGTCCTGGGACTGAGCTTTGCTTTGGGCTACCTGTTCAGCAGGGAGCCTTGGTTCTCCCTCTTCCCACCCCTTCATGCTCTTTCTCCCTATCTCTCTGTCTCACATAAATAAATACTTTAAAAAAATTTCATCTTAGAGATCAGTAATTTTAATACAGCAGATTTTTCCTCCAGTGTTAGAACAAAGCAACATTTCTTTGGTTGAGCCCCAGATATCCTTGGCTTGCATTTATAGGCATGAGGTTTAGGGAAAAGTAATGCTTTATACATTAGAACTACCTACAGCATGGCAAACTGTTCATGCCATGAGAGGTTCATAGAAACTGAGGCTGTTGGGTGCCTGGTTAGCTCAGTCATTTGGGTATCAGACTATTGGTTTCAGCTCAGGTCATGATCTCATGGGTTGTGGAATTGAGCCAACATAGGGCTTGGAACTCAGCGGGGAGTCTGCTTGAAGGTTCTCTTCTTTGACCCTCCCATCCCTCAAATAAATAAATAAATCTTTTTTAAAAAAGTGAGGCTGACTGAAGGGGGAGCACATTCACAACTTTCATCCCTCATTTATATTTCTTGTTCCCACATCTTTCCTTTCCCCATCCCCTCACATTCATTCCTCTCTTTCTGCTTCCCTCTCTCCCATTCCTTTCTCCCATCCTCCCTTTCAGTCATCTTTCTCTCCTGGTCCCCTCTCTCTAGCTCTCTAGGGCACACAGGTGTGGCACTATAAGTACTTGGGCTTTTGGGTTCTTGTAATGATGATTTTAGGCACTTACTGAATCATCTTTGGTTTGAAATGGGGTGAGAATTGGTGTTCTAGCCTGACAAGGTTTATGCTATACCTTATATAACATTTATGTTTCTGGAGCCATTTAGTCCTGGGGCAACTAGTGTCATCCTGAAAATTGGGTCTGAACCAGGCTTTTAGGGCATCCAGTCTGGTCTAGGTACTTTAAAAATATTCAGGCTGTGTTCACAAACTCTGAGGATATGTAATAGTCTAACGATTAATTTTGAGGCTACCTGAGACTTGGGATATACCCAGGGATCTTGGACTGAAAGCCCTCTTGAGTATTAAAGGAGTCTTTTCCAAAATGAAATTCATGTGACCTGAATTTCTTTGTACAGTCTGAGACACTGTATTTTATAATAGAAAGAACACTGAATGGAAGATGAGAAATTTGGTTTTGTACTATGACTTACTCGCTGTGTTCTGAGGTCATTGTTTCTCAGCTTTTCATGTTCGTGACATATTTTCTAATAGAGTTTTGGTGACATAATTGAAAGGAAATAAGGCAAATAGCACTAAACACATCAGCAACAATTCGGCAGTTATAATCAGAGTATCACAGACTCTTGGAGCCTGTGAAAGCATCCTTGGTTGGTATATATTTATTTGGTCATTCTTTCAGCATTGTTTTTCTGCTAGAGCTGTTCACTGCCCTACTGAGCGTTCTCACATAATTATGATGCAATAGCGTTTGTGGTTTCATTAAATACACTCTTTGGCAGTGGCTTTTTGGTATGTTGCTCCTCTTGCCTCTTATTCATAGCATGTCTGTACTCTGAATTTGTGCTTTCATCTGTTAAGACAGTAGGCACTGTCTTACCTATCTCAGGACTGTTGTAAGGTTCAGTGAGCTATAAAGGATGCAAAAGTTTTATAAGACTTTTATGAGGTTATGAAGGGCTATAGAACTGTAGAGATTTTTGTTTGTTCTCTTGTCTCTTGCCTTACTAGGCAGATTATTGGAACCAGGAACTGGACATTTTTTCTTTACTTTGTTCCCAGTATGTGGCTCAATGTTTGGCACATGAAAGCTAGTCAATAAATATTCATTAAATTTAAATCTAAAATTATTTTTATTCTTTTTTTTTTAAGATTTTATTTATTTATTCATGAGAGAGAGAGATTGGCAGAGACAGAGGCAGAGGGAGAAGCAGGCTCTATGCAGGGAACCTGATGTGGGACTTGATCCCGGGACTCCAGGATCACACCCTGGGCCAAAGGCAGGTGCTAAACCAGTGAGCCACCCAGCGATCCCCTATTTTTATTCTTAATATTGGGTTGGTTTGCAGCACAGCCAAGCTCCTCTGTGCAAAGTGGAATGAATGAGTAATGCAGAGACCCAGCTGTGGGCTGGTAGATCTCTTCTTGTGCACAGAGGAGCAAGGTGAGTAAGTGGAGCATTTGGTGGGTTTGGATGTGAAGCAGGGACCAAAAGACCATCAGAGATTTAGGTGCCCTCTTTTTTGAAAAGCATTCCCCCTAAATGTAATCAGCTGAATTGTCGCATGGCTGCTGTATGCAAGTAGAGTACAGCATTTTGTTTAGTCTGGTTTGAAATGTTCTAAGTGGTTTTTATTATTATAGTATGTCTATTGGAGGCTCTTCCACAGCCTTATAGATTTCATTTTCTTTAATTGGGATGGGGAGGGAGAGAGAAGAGCATTTACTTGGCATTCTTGCCTTTTAGAGCTGTGGGTTATTGATTCAGTGGCCTAGAATAGTAATGCTTGGAAGTAAAGGTTCCCTTGGGAGCACCAATGTTAAAGGGCAAAGGGAAAATGATTAGAATTTAAATCTCCAGACTCCACTGAATTTGTGGCTTCATTAAAAAAGAGGGGGAGGAGGAAATGATCTGGGCCGGTGCTGTAGGCTTTGTTTAACACTTGCATCCACAAACTGATAACTCAGAATTATAGCCTTTACATGTTGAGCTATGTGGCCAACTGTGAACAGCCAGGCAGTGGACACTGATTTTACTGCCAGACAGCATTTTGAGCCATGCTTGTTTAGGGCCAATCAATTCTAGAAAAATATCTCTTCTTTTCTAAGGGAGAATGTAACTTTTGGCTTTGGCTTTTTTTTGAGTTAGTGAAATCTTTTCTGCCTGTTTGTGGAACATGTAATCACCAAATTACGCACAAACTTTGTTCTTTGATGTGTCACTTTTTAGAAATTCTATTTTCCCCAAATCAGGTTTTCTTTTTAGACTATTTATCTGTTACTTTATATTGCTACTTTAAATAGTACATTCCCTAGCTTGTCTATTAGCAGAGGGGAACAATGAGAAATAATGGGAAGAACATTAGACTATAATGACAAACAGGTTCTGCTACGAAATTGCTGTGTGACCTTGGACAAACCACTTAACTTCTCTGAGCATCAATTTCTTTATGTTTAAAGTGGATGATTTGGATTAATGACTTATGGGTTTCCTTGAACTTGGAAATTTTGTCATTCAATTAAGTGTAGTCTAGTTAATCTTTCAACTTTCAGCTAGTCTGAAAAATAGTGTCTTTGTTAGGGGAGGTGGGAAATGTGGATGCTTTCCTTGTAGAGAGCCCCTGTAGTATTAGTGGTTAAGAGTGTGGGCTCTGGAGCTAGAAGATTTGGGATGGAATCCCTTGCTCTGCAATTTACTAGGAGATATTTGATCCTGGTTAGTTCTTTAATCTCTTTATTTCAGTTTCTTCATCTCTAAAATGGTGATATTAACAATGCCTACTTCCTAAGATTGGTAAAGGTAATACACTCATTACAGGCCTGTTATATAACATATGTAATGATTAATTGGTTGTTTTCCTAATGAATTTGCTTCCCAGTGATTCTACTTCAATAAATATTTAATGCAGCATATATTTTCTTAGCACATCCCAATAGATGGAAAAGGCTGCCAAAAGAGTTTGGAGTTGCAAGGAAATGTCATGTTGATGTTAGAAATATGGAATACTTTCTAAGAACACAGAGAGTTAACTAAGTACAATCACTGAATTAACATACATAGTTCAGTAAGTAACCTGCAGAAAATTCCTATCAATGATATTTTACTAGTGCTTCAATTTATTTTGAAACCTGCTTTAAAATCAGTTTTTTTCAAACTATAAAGAGAAGGATTGTGATACTCAACAATTAACAGACCTGTAATTCTAGCATTGTGACCTTAGACCAGTTACTTCCACACAGTAGGGATTAAATTTTCTCATGTGAAAATGAGGTGGCTGGAATATCTGATCTTTAAAGTACCTTCAGGTTGATCTTTTAGAATTTAGGACCTAATAGCATAGCTCAAGATTTTGGTTTTTGGTTTTTTGGTTTTTGGTTTTTGGTTTTTTTGGTCTGTATCAGCCATAGTTGTGAATATTTTTCAGATTCTAAGAAATATGAAATTTATCAGTGCCTTTCCTGATTTTGCCTGCTTTGATGAAAGATGAGCCACAGTTCATATCCAAATAGTGATTAGGCCTTGAGTACATGGTGTTTAAAAATGTTGCTTTTGTTTGAATATATTTTGTAATGTAAATAATTTGGTTGAGCAGCATATGTCAGTGATGACATAGCCCTACAAGGACATGGGGGTTGTTTACACAAGGTTTATATAAATACACAATAACAGTGGATATTCGGTTGTCTCTGTTTTTTAAAGGAAAATGTTTTCTGGCACTAGAACTGCCTCCCTGAAGAATAAAGGAGAAAGGAAGGAAGATTGATTTGCTTTATAAAAACATATGTATAGTAGATATTTGTGTGTGTTAAAAACAAATCTGTATCCATGAAACTATGCACATACATATCTCTAAATTGTCAGACCTGACTGGGGGTATCAGTCCAAGTTTTTGAACTGAAACTTAAGTCCCTGCCTGGGGACTGGAAATTAAAAATTAAAGTATGGAGGCTTTTGCTTAAAATGGTATGCTGGTTATTCATCTTGTTGACAATAAGTAGATCATTTACGCTGGTTCACTAGGAGTCATAGTTAACTGGTATAGCTCCAACATGTTTCTGACTATTCTGAGGAGGAGAGAGACAAAATATCGAGCAACCAGGGACAATATAATATCCTGAAGGCTACACTATTGAAATGCTGTGTGTTCTACATGCTATAGGTTTCATGAAAACAAAGCAAGAGACCACCCTCATTAAGGAGATTGGGCAGTAGCCCAAGCAGCTGTGAAAGTGAATAGAAAACAGTCCCTGTTTATCTCGGCTTTTCCATTCATTATGTCCAGAAGTTTAGTGTCACCAAGCACTGAGGTCACATTGATTATTGAGGTATGAAAGTCATAGTGATATTGCTGCAGAGGAGATCTTTTTATAACAGTAAGTTGAATCTTGTATCAGCTAAAGTTGTTTTGGTAGTGATTTTGGTATGAGGAATAAAGACTGCACCAGGGAAGGGCTCCCCATATTGAGCTGAGTTTAGGAACCTCAGAATCTGGATTTTATATTTGAAATCATGGGAACAGTGGTAACATAAAATGTTTTTAGTTGTTTTCAAAATTAAATGTAATAAACTTTAAGTGTTATATCCAAGACACTGTGCTAGTGACTTTGGATAAAAAGGAATTTTACTATAATATATGTACAAAATTATACATTAAAATTATTAAGGCTTATGGGGAAAAAATGAGGGGAGGTGTAGACTACTCAAAATCTCTGCAACTTTGAATCATGGAACTAAAAAACTAATAGCTTTACAACCTAGGCAGGCAGCTCAGCATGGGTGGAAGATGCCATAGATATTAAAAATGTACTAAAAAAAGAATTTAAAAAATGCTGATTTACAGAAATGTGAGATAATGTATATGAATTTGGGGCCCTGAGCCAGTGGGTTTGCCACTGAGGTGGGCACAGATGGAAGTAAGAGTTGCCCTGAGATGAGAACTAGAAATTATCCCTCTTTTAGCCTTATGTACAGGCATTCACTTTTCATTTTTCTTAAAATAGAGCAAAGGGCCATGTCTGTGTAACAGCCTAGCTGAAGCCATTTTACTTTTCCTTCTGAAGGTTATAATTCTAGTCTACTCTTCCAGCTCTTCTTGCCTAACAGAAAAAATCACATATGAACTAATATGACTTCAGTATTCTATTGACGAGAACTAAGTGGTGCTTTAGAAACATATGTTGTTGCA